>NC_140586.1:657651370-658251370 GCF_964204655.1 Triturus cristatus
AATATCATGCTCACACAAAAATATAATATACATTTGGTCTCCAGTGCAGGCCAACAAGATATCCTGCAGAAAGCAAACAGGTACACAAGGCAATGTTGTGAATGTAGGTCGCAAATATTGTCAGCATTAGGTCCTATTCATAATGGCATATTTACACACGTAGATGTACTTCAAGTTATTTACTCTTACACTTTTTTTTAGTAACTTTTGCTATTTTAGGGTACTCGCAATTTATAAGTGTAAAGTAACTCAAAAAGGTAGACTTACATGTCCACAGCCCTATAATTCAGGAGGTGGAGCCTAATTCTACCAGTGTAATGTTACTACTTGCAGCTTTTCACACATACACGGAGGTCTCCCCCACAGGGACTGACATCTCCTAATTTAAATATTACTGTAAATAAATATACTTTTTTTAAGTGTGGAACAAAATTAAAAAAAAATCTACAGAATTTTTAACTAAATTTTGAATAAAATATTTAAGCGTTTTAAATATATTTCATTGCATTTAAATTCTTTTTCATATGTACATTTAAAAAATCCTAACTAAACGAAATAAATTATATTTAGCTATTATGTACTAAAATGTTAAAAGTTATATACAGAATTAATTTACAATATTCCTATTCCTTTAAAATTCAACTTACAATCATTTTTAAATTTTAACAAGGTTTGTAACGTATTTTATAATAAACAAATAATTATGTTTTATTCATATTAACTGTTTTGACATTAAATTACATTTATTTATATTTTTCAAACATTAAAATAAGTTAATTTAATGTAATATTTGTCCTATGGGCTTTTATTTTAAGTTCTGGCCTCCATTATTAGGTCAGGCCTAGTAGGCCTAGTAGAAGAAATCTATTCTTAACCCTTCGATTCCGGGGAACTATAGGCCCATCTCTCTCCTCCCTTGCCTTGCTAAAGTTTGTGAGAAGATAGTAAACAGACAGTTGTCGGAGTATGTGGAGTGGGTGGGGCTCTTACATCCAGCCCAGTCGGGCTTCCGCCCCTCCTTTAGTACGGAAGGAGCTTTGGTAGAAGCGTCAGAAGCGATTCGGGAGTGTCTCGATGCCGGCGGGAGAGCAGCCTTAGTGCTGCTCGACCTGTCGGCTGCTTTTGATACGGTCCCCCATCCCCTACTGTTAGACAGATTGGCAGAGATTGGTGTTGTTGGCTCAGACTGGGGCTGGATTAAGTCCTTCTTGGAGGGCCGGTTTCAGCAAGTTTGGCTACCTCCGGCGGCCTCTTCACCTCAGCGGGTCTGCACAGGGGTCCCCCAGGGTTCATCCCTTACCCCCCTTTTGTTTAATATCTACCTCACCCCTCTCGTTATTTTGGCGGAGGGTTTGGGGGCTAAGGTGATTGCCTATGCTGATGATACTCACCTATTGTTTACCTGGGATAAGAATGTGGCTACTGTGGCCCCCGTGCAGTCCTGTCTATCTACGGTTTTCAAGTGGTTGGTGAAGGCCCAATTAAAATGTAACGAAGACAAGTCAGAGGTTCTTTTGTTTGGTGACTTTCCGACTGGGTTTAGAGACTCGATCTGGCCAGCTGAGTTTCCACCCCCATTGTCTAATAGCCAGATCGCAAAGAATCTGGGAGTTTGGTTTGATGGAAATCTTTCCTTCTCTAGCCAAGTTAAGAGACTTGCGGGCTGCTGCTTTGGGCTCCTCAGAGTCCTGAGACGATTTTTTCCCCTTCTTCCGCAGGCTGCACGTGAATCTGTGGTACGTGCGCTTATTCTGTCCCATTTGGACTACGCTAATGTGCTTTATGTGGGGATCCCAGCTTATTCCCTCAATAAACTTCAAGTGATCCAGAATGCGGCTGGTGTTTGTGTTTGATATTAGGGAACTACTGTTTTCTTTGCGTAAGCACTCACAGAAGGTGCATGGGTTTTCAAGATGTCTCCCTCATGTATTTCCTTTCCCCCTCCTGCTGCCACCTGTCCCTGTGTGCTTCTCTCCGCTGCCTCCCGGTTGCGCTCAGCTCACCCATTTACTTCTCCATGCTGCATCAAGCCCCCCGTCCCCATGTTGCTTCAGTGTCCCCCTGCCTTCCCAGTGGTGCTTCTCCTACTGATAGGACACCCTTGGCCCAAATTAGTACAAAGTATTGCGGTGTTACTTTGTGTTACTTGTAGGCAACTTTCCAGTGCAGATAAAGTTTTGCACTGGAAAGTCAATAACAAATCAACACGTTGTGCCAGCTTGCATCACATTTGGTGACTTTGCACCAATAGAAAGTATTGATAATTCTTTTTGTCAATATGTCCTCATAAATTTACTCTGAAACCAAACATCCTTGCACTCATGTATTCATTTATCCACCCACTGATTAATTCTTGAATTCACCCCACTTAGCCATCCACAACATAACAAACACAAAAGTTCAACAAGCATATTCAGAATAAAAGAGAAGAGCACAAGCAATAGAAAACACAATGCAGCCTAATCGATAGACTTGCGATAAAAAAATAAAATTAAATGTCAGTGTACGCGGCCAAATTTCAATGAGATTGTGCATAGTGTATCCTGTTTAAAAATGGCCATCATGTTTAGAAGCAATGAGTGGACCATCTTAGAATGCTAACCAATGATAACTAATGGTACAATACCATTCCAAGACGGCTGCCCAGTTTAGAACCAGTGCGCCAGATGCAGATCATTGAAGATGAAATGAGCAGCATGAGAGGGGTCCTGCAGCACTGTCTCAGATTCAAAGCCCTTCTATGTATATATAGGTATGTATTTATATGTATGCATTTTTTTGCTTTGTTTTTATTATAAGAGTAAAGCAGACAGCTAGACCTTTCAGGTATTTCTAAAATGGTTTATTAAGGATTATTACTGTGCAAATCTTATATCCCTAGATTTTGTTATGGTGATGCCTACTGCCTTAATTTTGACATTTTGTAACAGATCAACCTATGGCAACTGACATAATGTTTCCCAATGAACCAATCAAGCCTACATCCTCTAAAAGTGGCTTGTCGCTATAACCTACCTCGTCCTACTCTATTGAGCATAAGCTTTCTCACGAGGCAACCATCAAGCAAACAGTTATAAAATTATAAATATGTACAAAATTAAAATTCTGCTTCACTGCGACCTTGACCTCACATTGCCCTTCTGAATAGTGTTGGTGTCTGTCTCTTGCTGTTTTCCTGTTAGCTGCTTGTTCTACTCACGACTCAGTAAATATTCTTTCTTATTTTGTGCTGTCTATTCTATCTGCCCCCTGACTCTATTTAACTGCTCCTTTTTGCATCCTTTGCTCCTCCCAACTGCTGCTTTTTGCATCTTTTGCTCCTGTTACTGCTCCATTTTGCATCTTGGTATTTTCTGTCCGTTTTTGACCCCGACTTGCTCCACCGAATATGTTTTCCCACCTTGCCACTCTGCCAGACTTTCCCACTCTCAGAGCCTGATATTCCTGCTCTTGCTGAGCCCCCCACAGCCCCCCCATGCTACTCACACTCTCCAAAGTCCTGCTTGATGGAGGTAGTAGCGTAGGCCACGCCACCGGCATACCAAAGTCAAGCCCATCTTTGACGGTCCTCGCCTGGACCGCCTCCAGTGCCAAGAATCCTGGTCCAAACGCCTCCAGCAGCTACACTGCAGATGAACTTCACCTGCTCAACCCTGGATGCCATCACAAACGTTGCTGCAGAGCTGCACCTCAGTCCACAGCCAGTCCCTTTGCCTGTTCTCATTGTCACTTCACAGGCCTCCACACTCCCGCTCCCGCTCCCACTGCCCACAAACACACACTGCACCCCTCACCAAGTCAGAACTCAAGACCCTCACTCACACAGCACCACACACCCACCCCACATAACAACATTCACTCACATGCATGCTCCTCAAAACACACTCACTCAGCGAGCACAACACTGTGAGTTGCGACCTCATTGACTGCAACACACCGAACCTTCCCTTCCTCACCGAAACCTGTCTCAACCCCACATTGGTGCCGGACATCGCCGCAGCCACCTCTACTGGATACAAAATCCTGCACCAAGACCGACTCCATAAGCCAGGAGGATTCCCCATCATCCACAGAGGCATCATCAAGTGTACCTCTCACACTGACCCAGAAGCCACTTTTATGGAACACATGCACTTCAAGCTTCAAACAGACAGTAAAGCCACTATCAAAGGCACCCTCACCCACTGACCCTCAGGAACTCACACCCACTTCAGCAACCTCCTCACCAACCTCACCTCACCTCACCCCTCGCCATGAGCACCAAAGACTTAATACTCCTGGGCGATCTCAACTTTCACTCCAACTCCACGGACTTGTTTGAAAGCCTACAGATCATCAGCCTCACCCAGCTCATACAAGGCTCTACCCACATAACAAGACACATCCTGGACCCCATCTTCTCCTCCAGCGACAAGGTTAAAGCCAGCTACATCACTCCACTCACATGGATGGACCACTCAATTGTCCAGTTGCACATAACAGATCTACCAACCACCCCTACAGATGCTAGCAACACCTCAAGCCATTGCTGGAAGAAAGTTACAGAAACAGAATGGCTCAACACCCTCCAACTAAACTACTCAGGTGCCACCAATGACCTAATAAAAATAAACAACTTCAACAACTAGATCACCACCTGCGCAAATACCCTGGCCCCCCTGAAAAACACCAAATCCAAAAGATCCAACAAACAAGCTATCTGGTACAACGTTGACCTCAGAGAATCCATTTGAGTTTTCAAACAACTCAAAAGTAAATAGAGAACCACCCAAGCAACCACCGCAAGAAGCACCTAGAAGGCCACACTTATACACTATCACCATCAAGTAAAAGAGACCAAGAAAAAGGCTCAGACCCTGAGAATTGAATCTAGCTCCAACAACTGCAAGGAACTTTTCGCCATTGTCACGGAATTCACCAAGCCAACAACCGCAACTAACACCATCACCCCTACACAAGAACTCTGCAACAGCCTCTCTGTCTTTTTCCACAAAAAAATCACCAATATCTACAGCAACTTCAAACCCCAACCACCCCCCATCTACCCACCCAGCCTGCTAACCTCATCAACCCGAGACTACCAACTGACAGCATGGAACACTCTACCCATCGAGGACACTACAGCAATAATGAAGACAGTACACTCAGGGGCTCCACAGATCCCTGCCCTCACTATATCTGCAACCTGTGAAGAGTGACAATCAGCGAAGCACTCACATCCATCATCAACATTTCCCTCAAGACAGCCACCTTCTCAGATAACTGGAAACACGCCGAAGTCACCGCCCTCCTCAAAAAACCCTCAGCCAACCCCAAAGTACTCAGCAACTACCGACCCATCTTGCTGCTCCCCTTCCCGGCTAAAGTTGTCAAGGAGATAATCAACAGACAACTCTCTGACCACCTAGAATTCCACAAACTCCTGGATGGGTCGCAATCAGGATTCCAAAACAACAACAGAACCAAAACAGCCCTCATTGCTGTCACAGACGACATACACACCATCCTTGACCATAGACAGAGCACATCATCTCCTACTCTGACAACACCCACCTCATTTTTTCCCTCTCAGGCGACATTGTCACCCCCTAGACAAACTTCAAACTATGCATGACCAGCGTGGCCAATTGGATGAAAGAAAATTCGACAAAACTGAAGGGCTGATCTTCAGGAATAGGAGCCCACTTTGGGACTAAATCTGGTGGTCTGCTGAACTTGGAGCCACCCCAACCAACCACGCTGGGATCCTAGGCCTCTTCCCGGACACCAACCTCACCATGAAGTCCCAGGTCAATGCCATCACCTCCTTATGCTACCTCAATCACCGGCTTCACTTCCACCAACTCACCAGACAACTTTGCTCAGCATCATTATCACTTGCACACACACACCTTGCATCCACACAAGCAGAAATTGAGGTCGATCATTCTCCTACCAAGCCACCATATCCTGGAACGATCTCCCCCAGCACATAAGGGCCTCCTCCTCACTTCTGGAATTCCACAAGAAGATCTGACTTTTAAATTAACCTTCAAGACTGCCGGCACTCAAGCCCAGCCTTATCGCATGCCTACTCTCTCCTACTCAGTGCCTGGATACCCTCAGGGGTAACAAGCAGTGCTATACAAATCTACCGTACAAATCCACCTTACAAAGCAATGAACATCCTCTCATATGGAGTCCTAACATGTATTTTAACCGTGCAAATCTTCTACCCATGGGGTATGTCTAAGGAGGAAATCAAACAAGCCTCCTTACTTTGTACAGCGATCTGTAACTTTCCAGGTTTAAAAATATCTGTCTAAGGCCTTTAAAAGGCCTATCGGCTTTGACAAATGATTTTCATATTAATAACCTGGGCCTACTGTCTTCGTTATAACCTTTCATAATAAACAGATCAGCCGGATGGCATCAAACATAGCTTTTCCCAATGAACCAAATAAAAATTCAACCTTTATCATTGGCTTCTCACAATAAGCTGCCAACCACTAGACATACAATACAAAATACACAAATATATATATATATACAAATGCTGATGGCAAACAATATACAAACCATCAGAAAAGGACCTTACAAGGACTGTCACATTGCAAACCTTCAACACCAATGATTTGTCAGAGGGGGTGACCAACACCAAAAGCCTTGCCTAGTACAGCAATCATTGACATTCCATGTAGCAAAAAATCTGTCTAAAGCCTTTCACGCAGTTTAAGCATATTGCCTCTGTCGTATTATTTCATAATGAACACATCAGACCTATGTAACCAGGCATAACATTTCCTGCTGAACCAATGAGGCCTATGCGTTCATCAATGGCTTGTCAACATAACCAATTCCACAGTATTGAGCAAATCCTTTCCCACAAGGCACTCATCAGGCATACAGTAATAAACTTACTAATATATCAAATTACAGTTGATAAAACAAACTAGAACATTGGAATGTTGAGAGCTTCATTGAAGACAATGGAGTGGCTCAAGGCTAATAATGGCTGGTATACGCCTTCAGCTCCAATATTCCAATGTTTTTCTTTGTGTTGCTTCCTTTTTAATTTAGAACATTCTACCTTCAGTGGGTGGAATTTTCTAATAACCTTACAGCCCATCTGCCACAGGTTATACCAGTTGTTAAAGCCCCTCCACCTCGCTATAGGCCTATGCTTGCGCTTTGGGACTCTGACTCAGGTTCAGGGTCTTTAACAACCATGACAGCCCTCTGCAGTGAGCTATAAGGCTATAATACAAGCCTTCTTTAAGAGGGGATAACTAGGATTATCACAGTGGAAAGCTTCTACCTTCACAATTTGACGATGGGATTTGCCACCTTCAAAACCCTGGCATACCCTGATAATCTGAAAATTCATTTAAATAAAAGACATCAACATAGCCTTTACAATGGCACAAATCCTAAATATCGAGGGCATTGGTTATCCAATATAGCAATGTCATCATATCGTAGATGCAATAATATCAAGGATGTAAATGTATAGCGTAAGTAGTTATTGTGTCTAGCGTAGGTAGTTATTTTAACATTAATAACAAAATTGTAAAACAATTACATAAATGTTGTGGCATTTATTACCATGTTTTAAGTTATACGTTGATTTTTAATTTCAGTTTTGTAGGGGTGTTCAGTGGGTAGCGTTTTAAATATACTTCATTTATTTATTAGATGTTTTAATTATTTATGTACATTTTAAATTTAATAACAATTATTTAATGTATTTTAGGTTGTTGGGTATTATAGGGATATTGGGACGGTAGTGTTCTTAAAATATATAACTTTTTAAAAACAAGATGTTGGAAAGTGATATGACATTTTAAATATTTTAAAACTGGGTTTAAATTATTATTGTTACATATTATCATTAGTGAGTTATTGCTTTTTAATGGCATGTTTGGTGGTAGTGCTTTAAAATTGTATGTGATTTTTACATTTTAAATGCTTTAATTCTGTAGTAAGTTAAAAAAAAATTAGAATTAGTTTATATATTATTGTAATAATTCATTAATATTTTTAATAGGGCTGTGGAGTTTATTAGGGTATAGTGTGGATAGTGTTTTGAAATAAAAAGATTGAATTTTTGCGGCATTTAAGATTATCATTATATTTCAATTGTTTACCATTTTTCTTTGTCAAAATCTTCATAGACATTTAACAGTGTATATAGTGAATGAATTAGGATTAATACTTTTTTTATTTAATTCATAATTATATGACATGTTTTAAATGAACATTTGTAGGGACATTAATACATTTTTAAAATGTATTTAAACATTTAATTACATGTTTTACTATTTATATTGCTAATGATATTTTTTGGGTAATTACAATAATTTCATTATATGATATGGATAGCATTCTAGGCTATTTACATAATTTAATTAAGTTTTATGTTTGCTTATTTTTGTTTATGTATTTTATTTTAAGCTAGACATATATTTGGTTTCCATTTAGTACTTATTTACATGCAATTAATTACATATTTTAATTATTGAATTTTTCTATTGCATTCATTTTTCCTATTGTTAGTTGGGTTGGAGTGAGAATAGTAAATCTGACCCCCAAACCACAAATTAATTTCCTCTAATGTTAATAGGTTGAATTGAGAATGGTAAATTTGAGCCCCCAACTATATGCATTTTCCCCAGTGTTAGTCTGGAGTTAGAATATTTTATGTGACCCGTCAATTTCCAGAATGTTAGTCTGATTGGAGTAAGGATAGTAAACCTGACCCTCTGCTATACGTATTTTTACCAATGTTAGGTGGGTTGAAGTGAGAATAGTGTACCTCTTTGATGTTGGAGGTAAGGTCTTTTAAAGTTTATATTCAAAGTGTATGGTTTATTTTTAAGCAGGAGTTCCTTGATAGGTTTTATAATAGAAAATATTTAGTTGTTAGTAAATATCTTTATATACAGTTAGGTATTTCAGTGTTTCATATGATCTATAAAATAATGCAGTCATTTTTTTTTTTTAGGTATTAATATGTTTATTGAACATAATAATAGTACATTCTTTGTACCTTATATTTTTATTTAAAAAAACACACTTTAACAATACATTTTTTAACATTTTTTTTCAAGACATTAACTCAATGTTATTGAAGTACAACACATACTTTGTTATTGTCAAAATATTTGTAATACTATAAATCACTTGTATAATTTTAATAAAGACAAAAATAATATTTTTTTAGCATAAACATGTATAATGGTGTTCACATAATTTTACAAACATAAATATTCCAGCCAAGTTTTTTGTAGTGTAACAAATAATTACATGTAAATTGTAAATGCTTTCATACATTCTTGTTACATTAGAATAAAACGTAAAGTTATATATTTTAAACACAATATATTTCAACATAAGATTGTACAATTATTTATATTGTTTTCAATTTTTAATATAGAGTAACATTTTCAGAATTTTTTTGGTTTCAATTAAACCACCTTTTTGTTTACAACTTAAAGTGTAATCTAGTTTTTCTTTTTTTCTTCATTCAGTGATGGTCAGCAGTGAGGATAGAGGTTTGATAGTGGCTCGTTAGACATAGTAAGATTCATTTCAACTGTATTTTTATAGTTAGTTTACGTCTTGGGTGGCAGTTTTTATTTTTGGAAGTAGATTTATCAAGATCAAGGCCAGATTGGCCTTACGGGGCATTGGGCATTTCCCCAGTAGGCCGTAAGGGTGAGGGGCTGATTCTGTTACTGGGGGCTGTTTTTGTAGCAGTGCAGCAGTTTTGAAAGCACCCGCTGCAGAGTACCTTGTATAGCCAGTTGTTTTTAGGCAACAATAAAAGTGTCAAGATAACTCTGATGATTAATGTGCCTGCAGGAGAGGGATCAGAGTTTTGTCTAGTGGAAGTTTTGACTCCTCAAAGGTAGCACAGCGGGTTAATATGCCTGCTGCAATGGACGTGTACCATGCAGATCACAGACCAGTATTTTATGTGCATAGCTTAGTGGGGTACTGCTTTACTCACGGAGACCCTTTTGTTACTGTGCAGTTCATAAATTACAATCATAATCTAGCACAGTGAGCTATGAAGTGTAATCAAAGAGTTATATACAAACTACGTGGTGTAGGTTAGAAAGTATATTCTTTTTGGTGGAGAGGTGTGGCTCACTGGTTAGAGGCGGCAGATCCGCAAGCAGAGAATCAGGCAGGGACCAGGGTTCAATTCCCGACGCGGCAGGGTCGTGGACCAGGGTCAAAACGGACTCGATAATTCTCGCCTCGGTACCTACTCTAACCAGGAACACACTCGGCAACTCTGGGCATTAGCTTGCCTCATCTCCACAACGGCCCCCCCACATTCGCCGGGGATGCCTGGTTTCACCTTGGAGATACCCAGGAGGGACCATCTCACAGGGATAGCCAGGACGGGTTCCCCAGCGGTCTACAGCGCCACGATGCCTCAGGGCAGCAGTGCGCTTTACAAGACACATACATTTACACATTTTTAGTCTTTCATTATCCTAACGTTGCTAAAAAGGGTTTGTTTGGGTAGAAATTCATTTTAATTAGTAAAGCAATAAAGCTAACCATAACCACTGTGTTACGTTCTGAATCCTGGGTTTGTGCTTCTCTACACCCAGCACTCTTAAAAATGCCTACCAGTATGGATGACATGTGAATCCTACATCTTGTATTTCCCTTTGTCTTTGTAACATTTTCTATACTCTGATTTACACACATATTATTTGTTGTCTCTGTATTTTTGTGTGATAATAATACATGTGAGAGAGGGGCTATGGAGAGATGAGAGGCACTGTTGGAGGGTGATAGTGAGGAAATCATTGATGAGCACTAACAAAGATTGTTGTATCCTGGTGCACTGTAAGAACATCCTTTACTATCCTTTAAAGTTAATACAATTGAATATATAATGAAAACTGTGTTGTAGAATGCTCCTTTTTTGCCCATATTTTCTTGGGGGGTGAACTCCTCCAAACCTTTCATGTAGTGGTCAGGCTTACTCGCTGCACTCACTAAGCACCATACGGGGGGCTGGTCTGACAAAATTTGCCAGGGCTGCTTCCCCAGTCCAGCCCTGATCAAGATAATGTAGGTTTTTTGTGTTTTAATGATAGTAGTAGTGTATGGTTGTGATGCAGGCAATGTTAGTTTTAATTTGTATATTTGGGTATGGTCATAATATTATTGTGTTTTAGTTAGGGTTTTTTTCTTAATTTTAAAGTGTATCTTTTGGGTGAGGGTGGACATTAATTTGTTGATTTATTGTTTCACAAGACTGATGAAAACAGCAATCAAGTTGTATTTTGTTCTTGCATCCTCATTTTTTGGGTTTTTGTAATGAATTGTTTAAGATCTATTAATTTCTAACTTGTTAAAATAATTCATATTTTTTCAGATTGGAATATGTGGTGGTTTTTATTTTATTTTCAACTATTTCTTAGGATGTTTAAAGGGTATTTATTTTGCATTTTATTTGGGATACTTTTTGTAGATAAATGGCTGCTGAAGAATAATTTGAAAGATGCCCCGGTGCTTCAAAATTCTTAGCATACTTTTATGTATATATTATTTTTTAGAGGAATATTTGATTGTATTTGATGTATAGTTTTTTATATTGTATTTAAATCCTATTATGTGTTTTTATTTATATTATTTGTCTATGTAGTATGTGCATTTTGTGGACACACTTTTTGTAAACTTATTTGGCCTGGTCTTTGATACAGATTATTGTTTTTAAAAACTTACACATAATATACAAACAGACTGGGGCTTTTAGACAGTGAGCTTCATCCATTGTTATGTTAAATTATTGTTCACATTTTAATTTTTCCCACTTGCAATCTACTGTATGGGGTTATGGGTCAATCTACTGTACCCATTAGCTCTCTTCACTTTGAGTGACATCACAATGCCTGAGAACATTGTTCATATACACCTAAAAATAGTTTATTTTTCCTCAGTGCCAATTCTGGTTCAACGTGTGTTTTATTTTATTTGTTTTTTTAATTTACCTTGAAATACATGCTATTTATTTTGTCTGCACTTTGGGTGATCATTTTCCATCTACTCTTCAAAGCTGCTGTGATATCGTTTTTAAGTGATACAATGACATCATAGATGCCTGGAATTAAAGTGCTTGGTTTTCTGATGATTTATTCTTGTCTCCTTTGCAAATATAAATAATAAAATGCACGGCACAACTGAAATACTTGTTATTTCTCAAACCTCACTAGTAAGCAGTCTGTGAATATTTTTTCATTAAAAAAAATGTTTATAGTAAGTATATGGCAGCCAGACAGGTGACAGCATGCTTTCTTTCATTTCATTTTGAGAAATGTGCTTTTATTAAAAAAGCACGTGCTAAGAGCAGACCTATTGGCTTTGCCAATGCTTATTTTTCTATGTGTTTTAAAATTATTAAAATGTTACAATTATTAGGTCCTATTCAAATAGATGTGTATATTAGCTCACTTTTATATTTACTACTACACCTAGGTGTAACTGTGCATTTTTTTTGCCATTCACCATTTCTGACTGTAGATGTACACTTACATGTAGACTAAATGTCACCACCCCCTCAAATCAAGGAGTAGATCCTCCTACAACAAAATTAATGAGTGTAGCATTACTCTTAGTAAGGTGGAGCTCTCCGCCAACATTAGTTCCTATATGGTGTTATTTTGCCTCCATTGTTTTCTATGGGAGTGTGTTGCAGTGGCTGTGCTTGACTGACTCCAAGGCTGGGTTGAGTACATTTACACTTGGTTTGACACCATATGTTCTATAGTAACCTGAGAAGTGTAGTCTGTCAATTTTTAGCAATGGTCTTACTCTTTTGTTGGTGTGTGTTTATATAGCAAGTTCCTTACTAAACCCCTTCTTAAATTTCCCTGAAAACTTCCCATTTAGGAGTAAGCATTCCTCATTTTCCAACCTCTCCCTGTTTTCTCTTTGATATTTAATATGTGTGGAGAGATATGCGCTACAATGGCAGAAATCTCTCCACAGAAAAGATAAGAGACATAAACAAAGTAGGTCGCACACTGCTCGTCATACCCGCAAATAGCCCCATAGAACTCTGGATAATGTAGTAGCAACGGTGAGTACGCCTATGCCACGAGTATGTCACTATAATGCCATCCCTGGACACGTGTTTCGAGGTAATTGCCTCTCGTCAGCAGGGAGCAGGTAGGTATGTGGGGTGTCCATTATCCAGAGTTCTATGGGGCTATTTGCTGGTATGACGAGCAATGTGCGACCTACTTTGTTTATGTATTTAAGCTCCCTCGAGCGATTTGGGCTGACGAGCCTTGGTTCCGCACCTGCGCGCCGTGAGAGGTATTTTACCTTTAATATTTTGGCAGTCTACTTGGCACCCCACATACCTACCTGCTCCCTGCTGACGAGAGGCAATTACCTCGAAACACGTGTCCAGGGATGGCATTATAGTTTGGATAGGTTAGATTTTAAGGTTTGGGCAATTCTTTGTGGGGTGGGAGGAACTAAGAATGGTTTATTAGGTCTTGACAACTCTGTTCCTTTGTAGGATTTCGATGAACTGGAAGAGTGCAGATTGATATCTTCCTGTAGTCTGAAAAGAGTTGTGCCATGCATCTGCTGCATGTTAAGTTTCTGCCTTTTTATTTAGGAGACTGTGATAAATGTTCCACACCTCTAGTTGGAACCCGGATTGGTGTCTCTGTACTGAGCCATGCAGACAGCCCATCCATGTGTCCTCTAAAAAGGAGTGGGGTTAATTTCTTTTCATTGGCTTTTTAAAGGTGGAATTGGAAGGTGCTGTTGGTTGAGTATTCTGTACAATAACATAAAACAACATCCTTGTATTTGGATATTTGGATACACTTTTGTTATGCATACCATTGCACATTTGAAACCAGTAACTATATAATGGGTGACTTGTTATTTGTTTTCCCTTTTATTGTGTTTAAGGACTTAACTGTAATATGTGTGTTGTTTATACCGTGTTAGTGTGTATATGAAGGGTACATTGTTGTCTTGGTATTGTCCATGAATTGTATGTAATTGGTAAAAACAATTTACATGCACACGTTTTTAAATTTCCTTCTTTACTTAAACAAGATGACATTTGACACACATTTGCTTGCATGCCTGTTCAGGATAATATTCTCTGAAATGGCTTTGCTTACATTTCCACTTTGTAGGCATGTTATCACAATACCTTGTACATTCTGCACAAGAGCTAAGTTCACTGCGCAAATGTTGTTGTTTGTTATTGTATACTAGCAGACTGAGTTAGCATGAAAGAACAACAATATCAACCTTACTGGGACTTTGGCGTGGCAACATGAGTGATGCGTATTATATAAACAACATAAGCTCCTTGTTTAGTTAGAGGAGCATTTCGCTGGCACTAAGAGGTCATCCCATGCTGGAATTCCAGCCCAGCTGATTCCAGTTTACCTCTTGCTAGGGATGATACCCAGCTCTGCACCAAGACAGGCACCCTGATGACACTTACTCACAGGTAAGGGGAGTTAGTACAGGGATGCTGGCAGATTCACCCACCCTAGGCATACTAGGATAGGTAGCGCTAGGTAGGAGTACAAATATATTAGTACTTATATGCAAGCATATATTCTCTGTAACCAGGCCAAAATTGTTGAACTGTTTATGTTTTTCACCATTTTCATAATGCTAATCACGTTATTCTGTTGCCTTCTATTGATTATTGCAGCCCACATATTATACTCCAGAATCACAATGCTTCAATAAATATTGAAACCCCATGTTGTGTATTTCTTGTGCATCTCTTTGGGTATCCATGAGTTAACAAACAAAAAGGTTCTACATCTGTTGCCATGATTTCCATGGGGAGTCAGGGTTGTCATGTTCTGAGGTTGCACAATCCATTTGTTACATTGTCAGGTTTGGGGTACAGAGAGTGCACTGTGAGCTAGCAGGACTAAGGCCAATTTATCCCGATGGTGTGCGTTGAATCAGTCTTGCACAATTTCGACATTTCTTTTGTCCAACAAACGCACAGTTTTTACCGAGAAAGTATAAGACGTATGACAGCGAGGGATGTCTATTTCTCAAAAATTGTTTGGAGTGGAGTCAGCAATTCTTTCTGTTCTTTTTCTAGACAGAGCCCTTTTTAGGTTAAGTACAGATGGTAGTTGGACTATACAAGTGTTAGACCTGATACCCTTGGGTGGTAGTCCCCTAAACCTATTGTCTTCACTCCTTTTATTTTGCTGAATTTATTTGTGTTACGCCTTTGTGCACTTTACCACTGCTAACAAATGCTAAAGTTTGTGTGCCCTCTAAAACATGGTAAAATTGGCTTAACCTAATTGGTCCATTTAATCTACTTGGAGGTCCCTGGTAAACTGTTCTACATGTACCCAGGCCATGTAATATAAATGCTACTATTAAGCTTGCCGCACTCATTGTGCAACCCAATAAAGTAGCACTGTGAATGGCTCTGCTGTTGGAGTTTGAATATTCCTCCCAGATAGAGACACAAAGCAGAGTAGGTGTAGGTAGGATGAGCCAGCCTGTCAGGATTGCTAGGGGCAGGGCTGTACCCTTCAAAGGGCCTGCCTCATGCACACACTAAGGAACCCCAGACAGTTTGGAGTCTCAAAGGGGAAGGTAAGAACATTCCAGAGCCAGAAGTGGGGATAGAACAGGGTTTCCCCCTCACAAAAAAGGCTGGCAGCAGATATAAATAAGAGACACACAGAACCACTTCTCAGATAATTTCTGGACTTGTGGAATTCGAATAAGAAGGACAGCTCTGCTGCCCTGCTACTGGAAGGACCGACCTGCTGCCCTGCTGCCTGAGGAAGAAAGACTGGACCTGCTCCTTGAACCCAGGGCCACCAGAGTGACCCCAAAGGCTAACTGGCTCGCCTTTTGAGTACACAAAAAGCTCAAGAGGATGTGACCCTGCTTCTGGCCTCTGTTGGAGTGTGTTCTAATCCATCCAAGTGGTGGTCCCCAGGTCTTGAACCCTTGGAAGTAATGCTGGTGGTGGTACTTCTGCCTAACCCTAAAAGCTGTGACTTTAAACATTTTTCAAGCAAACTGGTTGCAGAACCGACAAAAGACTGGGACTTACCAAGGTGCATCGCCAGTCGGTCTGACTTCACAGTAGGTTCCGCAACATTCTCTGCAGCAGCAAATCCTCTTCAAAGGAACCTCCCAGCAGCGGTATACAGCCTCATGGAGCCCTCTTTGGCTACAGCCTGCATCCTCACCCAGCTGGTGAGCCCAAGCTCCACAAAAACGTTTAAGTCCAAAGGTAGAAATCTTCACTGGGACTCGATGATGACCAGGCATCCCATCGACGACGACAACATTCTTTTTTTTTTTTTTGGTCATTCTTTTTATTGAGAATTAGAACATTCGTCATGTACAGATATCGTGATATACAGTTTGTCATTTAAAAAGGAAAAATGCTGTATAATATGTAACAATACAATCAGGTATTACATTTTCATGAATTTCCTTTGTGTCATTTCAAGTTCTACAGTTGGTGACATACATAGTTCTCCCCGATAGGCATTCCAGGCCCCCACTTTTTATTCCACTTCTTAGGGCATCCTCTTGTTTTGTAGACTTCTTTTTCAGCTACCATACATTTGTCCATTTCCGCCACCCAACCAATCAGCAAAGGCTTGTCTGCAGCCCCCCTTTTCATAGCAATGGCTCTTTTAACCAGGGTGTATCCCAGGGTTGTGAATTGTTGTTCTATGTCTGTAAGGTCATTTGCTTCCTAAATGTTCAGGATACCCAGTGGGGGTTTCAGCACGATTGATTTGCCCAGTGCTTCTTGCATCTTGTACGTAGCTCGCTCCCAGATGTATCGTATGTAGGGGCAGTCCCATAAAATGTGATAAAATGTGGCAACATAGTTACAGCCACGCAAGCAAAGCGCATCTTGCCGAGTCCCTATCTTGGCTAATGTCACTTCAGTAAGGTATGTCCTATGTAGGAACTTCAATTGAATCATTTTAAAGCGTTGGTTAATAGCCGCTTCCCTGGGGGACATAATGGCAGTCTGCCAGTCCTCATCATCAAGTTGTCCTATGTCTGATTGCCATCTCTATCTCTAAGAGTAAGGAAGGGGTCTGGCAGGTTATTGCATAGCTTGCGATAAGTAAGGGAAATGGCCTTAGTAAGGAGGCGCTCAGATAAAAGTCAGTCTTCAAGGGGGGACGAGTCCGGGACATTCGCCAGGTCTGTTAGAGCTGTATTAAGCGCATGTCGGATTTGTAAATATCGGAAAATCTCGTTGGGCGCCAGTTCGTGTTTCGCTTGTAGTTCTTTGAATGTGAGTAATTTCCCTTTTTTTAGCAGGTCCCCAACCATGGAGATCCCTTTCGTATCCCACCTGTCGAACCCCACTTGATAGCATAATAATCCCAGTTGTTGAGAAGACCATAGAGGCGTAGCTTTTGTCAACCTCCCCGTCCAACCCAAGCGCTTGTTAGCTATCTGCCAGACGGAGATCGTATGAGCCATAGGACTAAGGTATGTCCCCTTGCGGGGTTTGGTATATAAGGCTCCCAGATATCCCTCCCTTCCAGTCTGATATCTCTCTAGGTGGCATGCCGGGTTCGATGGGGGACTATACAGCCAGTGGTTGGTTGCCACTAATTGTGATGCCCAATAATAAAGGTGTAGGTCTGGGAGTGCGATGCCTCCGTCATACCAGCTCTTCGTCAATTTCCCTAAAGCGATACGTGGCGTTCCCCCATCCGACAACAGCGTACGAACCTCCGCCTCCACACCAACAAAATAGGAGTCCGGGATAGGATATGGGCAGTTCTGAAGTGAATAGAGGAACCTCGGTAGTGCTAACATTTTAAACAGGGCCGCACGGCCTAATAACGACAGTGGCAGACGACGACAACATTCTTGGCCTTGTCCGCAGCTTTTTCCCACCTTCATCGATGGCTTTACCGAGACCTCTTCAAGCGGCTTCCGGTTATCGATGAAGCTTCCTCGGACACAGCCTGTTGCCTTGCTCTGAGGAGACTCTACCACTCTCTCAAGAACTTTTTCTGAAATATATTTTAAATCCAAAGGAAAACCAAAACTTGGCCCAAACCCATGTATCCTATCCATTCTCCATCGCGGTCGGCCTTAAACTTTGACTTTAACTTCCAGTTGGATTTAATTTGTTTTAGTGTAATTGTTTTTGTTATAATTTACTCTTGTCTAAATTGGTGAGGGATTTTTCTTGTGTTGTGTTTTCACTTTATTACTGTTTGTGTGCTGTAAAAATACTTTACTTATTGCCTCTAAGATAAGCCTGACTGCTTTTGTACCAATCTACCAGATGGTTAAGCACAGGTTAATTTAGTGACTTTTTGAGGTTCACACTGGCAAGGAATGTTTATTATTTGAGTGGGGCTCCCATCCCTCTTAACTATTAACTCAAGTTCTTACAACATGTAGTTGGTATTCTATATGTGTCCTCTTTTGGTATTGTTCCAGTTGCTCTGGAAATTATTGAGACCACTTTCAAGTCTTGGATTATGTTGCAAACCATAATTTCTGCCATATTTGGTAGATAATTCATTTATCTTCTCCACTTCGTTATTTTCAGTGGTGGTCCTTCCATAGCAACCATTGGAATAGTATTTTCTAATTTTCCAGCAGCTTTGTTCCTTCCTCTTGTGTTCAATGCTATGGGTGTAACCTAGGTATGTGAGAAGTGGTTTGCCTGTTGGAGAATTAAATTGACTTAATTTGACATGTCGGGATATGTAGTAGATTTACAAATATTTAACACATTTATTGAAATGATCAATGTGTTACTTGGATTAATTAATATTAATGGTTATGTACATTTATTTTTCTAATGTTTTCTTACATTTTCTAGTAGTCTTCTTTTGTGGGCTTGGATGTTTGAGGGTTAGGACCCTCTTTTCAGTCTGGCTTCTTTTGAGAATGTTTTCTAATTATTCCATTATTGTTGGTACATGAAATATATTTCACTTTAAGTGTTTGAAAATAATTTTAAAGTACCTTCATATTTTTGCTTTCATCGTTTTTTTTGTTATTAAAATATGTGCACTTACATTTTTTGCAGTGGGACAGCTTAAAAGACTTCTGTCTTGTTTTGTGTAGTGCAGGTGCGATATTTGCTTGTTTTCTCTTCTTAGTGCTTTATTCATTGGATATGATTTGATTACTGTTTTACTTTGAATGTGATTGCTTTTGTGAGCCTTACATTGAAAACTCTAATTGAGTGTGTGTGTGTTATATTTAGTATATTTTGTATAAATGTGTTTAGTGTTTTATATTTATTACATTGCATGCATATTTTTAATAAGTGTATCAATATTTACATTTTCAGTAGTCAATGTTTTAATATTTTTGGAGGTCAATATTTCATTTTGCTACATTGTGTACTTCAATATTTTGTTAACATCGATATTTATAATGATAATATTAGTGTGGTCAATATTTTTGCCTTTTACATGGGGTAGTCAATGTCAATGTAATGCTTATCGATATCTTGGAATTTATATTGCTGAAGTTGTCACCATAATAAACTCAGGCTCATTATACACTTTCTCACATGGCAACCATCTAATATACATTGATAAAATCACAAATATACACAAATTAGAGTCTACTAAGCAAAAAGACCATAACAAGGATTATCACAGTGCAAATCTTCTACATCAAGGGCTTACCATATTGGCTATCCGAAACCAACATGCTTGCCTATTACAGTAATCTGCGAGATTAACGTTACCTGTCAATAGCCTTTAATACAGTGCGATAACCATCCACCCTTAAAGGGCTATTGGCTTTAACAAATGATTTTCACTATAAATAAGCCAGACCTACTGCAGTTGTCATAACTTCTCAAAATAAATAGATCAGACCTATGGCATTGAACATAAGTGTTCTTAGTAAACCAATGAGTCCTACATACTTTATCATTGACTTTTCAACTAACCAATTCAGGCCTACTGTAAGCAGGCAGCCATCATGCAAACATCCATACGTTTACATTAGAGTCAGCAAAATATAATACAGCACTTCTAAAATGGCTTGGCAATGATTCTCACAGTGCAAATCTTCTACCCAGAGGGATTGTCAGAGTGGGTAACCAACACCAAAAGAAATAGAAATACCAGCATTTGTAAAGCGCACAGCTACTTCCGGAGAGGTGTCCTGGTGTTGGGGCCGTCTGGAAGACTAAGCAAGCAATTGGCCAGAGTCACATGGTGCTGGGCTAACCTGCCGCCTGTGCCAGGGATCGAACCATGAACCCCATGGTCTGGAGTCAGGGAACCCTGGCCGCTGCGCCACACCTCTTCCACTTGCCTCCTATGGTAATCTGTGCGAGTCCTTGTAAAATACCTCTTTACAGGCCTTGTATTGAGCACAGGCTTTTCCACACAACGATTATCAGACGTAGTCATAAAATACAAATACGTAAAAAATTACTACCAAGAAAATGACTCCAACATAAAGCCAATTTTCTACCCTGAGGGCTTGCCAAAGGGAGTGATTAACAGCAAAACCCTTGTCTACTACTGTAATATGTGACATTCAATGTAACAAAGTACCTCTCTGCAGTCTTTAACCCATTGCAATAACAATCCACCCTTAAATGTCTATTGGCTTTAACAAATCCATTTCACAATAAATTGCCAGGCCTACTTCCTTTGCCAGAATTTTTAATTCAAAATGGATCGGCCTATAGCCTTTCATGACTTCGCCTTTGTTACAATGTCGGCAGAGTGGCATTCAAAGAAGCTCATCATTTTCATCTCAACAGATTATGCGTGTCGCTCTTAGGTCGTCATCTTATACAAGGACTGTTGGAAAGCAGTTCACTGTTGAATTGCAAGAAATGTTCTCAAACTTAACTCAAGTAAAACAGAGCTGTTACAGATTGGGAAGAACAATGACTGCTGGGATTTCACATCCTTGCCAATGTGCGAAGGAGCTCACCCAGCTACAGAGATCATGTAAAATCCATAGGAGTATATCTTGATCAAGAGAACACTAACAAAACATGTGGACTCAGTGGTCACTCCTATTTCCAGCTCCTACAGATGTCAAGGAAGGCCTTGCCATTTTTGCCTATATTCTATCATGTTTCAATGGTACCCAAAAGTACCCGGTCTTGACTGAACTTCTGTAATAATTTAGATCAAGGTCTACCAGGCTGCATGTTGACTTCTCTCCAGCAATGTCAAATTGTTCCAGTTAGACTTGTCATGAATTTGTGTAAATTTGATCACATCTCCAGTGCCTGCAGGGAACTGGACAGATTAGGCTTTGATCAAAAAATACAATTTAAATGCCTATCCCTCTCCCACAAGATCTTTCACAGATCGGAAAAATCAAAGCTTTCTTGATCCTTCAGTCTTTAAAAGGCCATGAATCTTCATTTGACTTTGATATGGTTTTTTGTCACAGGGTGGAGAAGGCACAACTGGAAGGCCAATCATTCTTCATTTTGGCATCTAAGCTCTAGAACAAACTACTGCTTCAGATGTGTAAAATCAGGAATCAGCAGACCTTCTGGAAGGCCTTGAACACTTTTGTTAGACCATACAGTGACCACTGTCTTTTATAGGTCTTGCCTCCAGAATGCTTTTAGTGGTGGAGAGGACCAATACATGCAGTGAGCACTGGCTCAGCCAACTACTTACTGTTGGTTGTCTGTCTTGTCAATCTCAGTTGCTTTAATCTTATTCAATGGCTTTCCTTCCTCTTCTTGTGATTGTCTCTTCCCTTGGGCATTGGATTTTTCTCATCCTTTTGTTTGGATGACTTGGATCATTCCACAGCTCTACATCAAGGAACACATTTTGTTGTTGTTGCTTCGGGCACTCTCTTGCAGTACCTGTATACTTGCTTGCTTCCGGTTGCTACTTTCCATTCCCACCCCTGTTATCTTTGCACTCTCTGTGTCGTTCTGCTTAAGCAGGTGCATTACTTTTTTTTATTAAAACAATCCCCCCTCAGCTCCATCATGGCTCTCCCCGCTGCTTCCATTGCTCGTCAGCACACACCAATTGTACCACTGTTGCTCCACCCAGTCATGTTTTTTCTTTTTTTCTCTTTTACAGGGAACATAGCAGGAGAAAAATTGTGCTGGGTTTCACAATGCTGTTAAGAAAAAAAAATAAGCATATTTTGTATTTTTGCAGTGACAAAACAGCATCAGCAAAAGCATTGGCAAAGCCAGAAGATCGGGTAATATCATTGAATGGCGAGACCTCTTGCATTGCCAATGCTTTTCTCTAATATTCTCAGTGCCCTGAAGCCATTCAGTGTACTGGTGTTTAGAAATAAAATAGAAAAATAAATAGAAAATGCATTTGAAAAACTGCAGTAGATATGTCAATCATTTGTATGTTTTTGTATTTGACCCAAATCACGTTCTTTGTCTAGAGTAGCTACCATTGCAACATGCTCCCACACATGTTCTCATACTAGCACCTAAAAAAACAGTGCTGGCCAGAATTCATAGCTCACGAGTGAAAAATGTCCCCTACTTTTCCAAGCAAATCTGCATATCCAGACTTTTTTTCCTACTTGACCCATCACAATCTGCACTTGACAAGAGACTCACTAGTTTTCAGTGTATAAACACTTGTTTGAGGCATGTAATTTCAGTGTCACACACATTTGCATGCATCGCAAGAATAAAATCATGACAATGAGTATTAAAGTAGTAACGAGTCAAAAAATGCTATATCAAGTCCAAAAAAGTATTCCAAAATAATACATTCTTGCAAAAAAAATGTTTTTTTCTTTCTGAACCAATGTGACTAATGCACTTTCGTCGGTCATGTGTGAGTGACACACGATCGAAGGTCTAGAGAAAACATTTCTCTTTTGTGCCAAATTAGTATTAATTTGGTGCTGATGTCAAATGTGACTCACTTCCATGTTGATTATTTCCATTAACTGGAATGAGAATATATTTAACCAACTGCAGAATAAAATCATTTGCACTTCACTTCTAGAATGCAGACTCCTTTAATGTTGAAATGGGGAATTTTTCACCAACACTTGTTTGGACAGGGATCGTAATGCTAAGTCTTGTGATGTTTATCACATCTAGCAATTTCCAGGAGCAACATACATAGAGTGGTGCTGAAACAATTTTCAGAGTGTGGGTGCTACCATCTATATCTCATCCCTACAGTCATAGGGACTGTGAAAAATCCAAGTGTCACACAAAGAACAAGTGCGGTAAATGAGACACAGCTATTCAGCAGGAGAGTGATATGGTTGTGGTATGTAGTGGGTGGATCCTATTAGAGCATACTGTTGCAAATGTATTACTTTAACTGACAACACATTTTGCATTCTAATGGGCATTAAAGTTCACTCTGATAAGCAGTTTTACTGATAATACCAAAGCGCATAAACAATAAGGTGTGAAAATTAGGTTTCAGGAAATATTGAGCGCCTTATTACAACTTTGGTGGTCCAACAGCGGATGGTGCAATGCGCGGAGCGGACCCCATACGGGGGTGGGGGTACGCTCCGTACATACGGGGGTGGGGGTACGCTCCGTACATACAGGGGTGGGGGTACGCTCCGTACATACAGGGGTGGGGGTACGCTCCGTACATCCGCTGGGGGTACGGCGCGTACATACGGGGGGCTGGGGGTACGGCGCATACATACGGGGGGAGCTGGGGGTACGGCGCGTACATACGGGGGGCTGGGGGGTGTTCGGCGCGTACCGGGCCCCCTTTTCCTCACACTTCGCGGCGTACTTCGCTTTTCCGGCACTTTTTGGGTGCCGTAGAAATATTGCCGTCCGGAGTGCTGTCGGTACGAATCGTACTTGCTGGTACGTAAAAAGCTGCCTAACTCCGTACGAATGTCGCGTATGCACTGTCCCGGATCACATTCGTATGTATTTTTTCGTTGGTCGGTGTTTTTTCCGATTCGTACGGAAATGGTGTGTCCGTACGAATCGTACTTGCATGTTTGTACGGTCTTTTTACCGGGTACGAGTCGGACGGAGAAAACGCTCTGTCCGACGATTCGTACCCGGTTTCTCCAGGATCGGAATCTACACCCAAGTATCTAATGAATATTCTAAGCAATAGCATAACTCTAAAAAGTCTAGTAGATTGTTGGTTAATTATTTGAATATTAGAATGGGTAAAATACAAATTATTGCTGTTTAGAAACAAATGGTGAATTGAGAATGTTAGCAAAAGAATTTACAAAAAAATTGCATTACACTGATTACAATTTGTATGCAAATCACATGTCTGCTAAAATCTCTGAAAAGCTTAGAGAACACTTGAGAGCATCCAATGCTATTTTTGAAATCTGTGAGCATTTTCTTTGAATCTTGCAAAACAGTTAATCCAGGTAGGATCCAAACATAGATTCCTAATTTTCTTTGTCTTCCCATACGTTCTCAAAACTGTGCTTTATAGCATTATAAAGAAGCCTCTGCTGTAGCTAGACCTTTAAATGAAGCTCCTATTATTGTTACATCAAAACTTGCTAAGGATCAGCATGGCATAACTAGCCATATACCAGTATTGTTTCCATGGTTTTTTTTTACACCAATTTGTTTTAATATATGTTGTAGGGGTCCTCTCGCTAAAATCTTATGGGGCTTTTAGATTTTGATACTTAATAAGCTTTTGACAAGACATAATCGAAAAATCCCTTTGAAATTCCTGTTTGTTTTAATTTGGTACTTTATTAATATGCTAATATATGTCTGCTTGACTGTCCCTATTGAGTCACAGCAAATGAATTCATTGATTTATAGATTTTAAACAATAAAATTACAAATGGGATATGTTTCTTTCTTTAAACTCATGCTGAAAAGAGCAAACCTCCAGTTATATATTTCCTTGGGGTGCAGCTACAAGCACAAGGAAAACACACACAAGCATATTTAAAAGTGAGATACACAGAGCCATTCAGCACAAAATAACACACACATTGACCCATTCTGCTTTGTACAACAGCCAGGTAGATGCAATTCAGAATCAGAAACAAATAACAAATGTTGTAAGACACAGCAAGCCATTCACACACAGTCAAAAGGTTTGAAAGATGTGCTTCCGAGAGGCATTGCAAATGCATTGTCATCTGTCTGATATGATGAATTCATCCAGGCCTGCATGGTGCTTTGTCATTTTTCACACACCGAGAATTACTGCCACTGGTTTTGGTAAACAAACTATGGGGTGACTCACAAAGATATGTAAGAGCATATAATAAAGAACTCATGTTGTGTTCTTTCATGTACTCTTACAAGCCTTTGTGAATTGCCTCAAAACATGTAAAACAGGACTAAATTGGGGCTATTCAGGGCATATTCATAAACAATTGGTACAAATATAAAGGACTGTGAACTCTCAAGTCTTTTACTAATAGAGAGTTGGATGTTTCAGAGCCAATTGACAAATGCATGCAAGGGTACGTGAAAGAGTAGTCTGGTAGTGCGACTTCCTATATTCATAAATACTTTTGTGAATCACCCCCATTGTGCATATCAACTACTGCATGTTAAGGAATATGTTTTAATGAGCAATAATTATACAAATATAGAAGCAGGTAATTTAACAGTTTCAGAAAGCTATATTGAGCCTGTACCACAAAAGGAGTAGGATTCTTGGCCAGGGTGCAACACAACATAGTCATTGTCCTGTAATTGGTTATGCCTTTGCACATTAATGGGTGCTGGAAGCTATACTAAATTGAACACTCTATTTCACAAAGTTCTTTAGTTTTGTTACATAGATTAGACTCAATAAAGAGGTTCAATTTGAATTTTGTTTTTTTAAACAATGTTTATTGATGAAATAAGAAGAAAAACATAAAACAATACTAAAGCAATAGTTGGGTCCACAGTACACATTTAAACACTTCAGTGCAGATGGCATTCGAAAAACACGGTACAAGCCCTCCCGTTTTATCATAGTGATAATGTCCGGTATGTCCACCAAGTATACAACACATAGGAGATCAGATTTGCAAAGCAGATACGTACGCCAGGTGGTACTTATTAAACGAGCGATCACCTTATTCAGTTCCGGGTAAGGGCACAGTGTCGATATCAGAAATGTCCAATAGTGTATGTCTTTCACGTTGTGATTCAACTGTAGGAGATAAACAGATATTGCCTCTGTATCTATTCCCCTTCCCCCATTTGTGGTCCCATTTCTTGGGTCAAACCCTGTGTTTGAATACATCCTTCTCGGCGATCATTGACCTGTCCATGTCAACCGCCCAGTTGCGTAGGGGCGTTGCCGCCCCACCACCCATTTTTGCACAATATTAAGTTTTGCGATGTCCACCCCAGTGAAGCCCACGTTTTCTCTGTTTGCGTTAAATCAGTGGCATCCCATAGATTTAGGAGACATAGTTGGGGTGAGGCCTTCAGAGTCTTACCACCCGCTCTCTCCATCTGCTTTGTAACCCTACTCCAGTATTGTTGCACTATTGAGCAGTTCCATAGGATATGAAAAAAGGTTCCCGGTTGGTGGCATTGCCAGAGACACAGGGGGTCAGTCCTCCTACCCATTTTGACCAAGATCCCTGCATCTATGTATACACGATGGAGGATCTTCAATTGCACCAGGCGCAATCTCATTGGGATATCCACTTACCTGAGAGAAGCCAAAGCATCGCGCCACTCCTCCTCATCCAAATCCCCTAGGTCTGCCTCCCACTGTTGCCGCAGGCGCAGCACGGGGTCCTGGTGATTATTTAACAGCTTTTTATATGTAAGGGATATGGCTTTTTTAGGCATAGGGTCAAGCATCAATCTGTCCTCCAGCGGAGAGGCCTCAGGTAGAGGAGCATCCTTAGGTAAGGCGGCTGTGACTGTGTTGCTAATTTGTAAATATCTGAACGTCTCGGTTTGCGCTAGTTGGTATTTAGTCTGCAGGTCTGCAAAGGTGGCCAATTTTCCCCCAACCCACATGTCCCCCACTGTCGAGATACCTATCATGTCCCACCTGTCAAACCCATGGCATTTGCTAAGCTGACCCAGCAGGTCTGGTTCCCAGAGTGGTGTGGCTTTTGTAAGTTTGTTATGCCAGCCCGATCTAATATTCACTCCATGCCAGACCTCCACTGTGGGTGCAGTGGGTCCCGTGAGGTTAAGCTTGCGGGGGTTTGTGTAGAGTGCCCTATTATATCCCCCCCGTCCCGGGAGCCATCGGTCTGTACGGAAATTTGGGTCATCGTATTCCCCGTGTACCTATTTGTTGATTGAAACCAGTTGGGACACTTGATAATAAAGCTGCATGTCGAGTAGTGCAATACCCAATCATACCATCCCATCGTCGGTTTTTTCATGGCTATACGCGGGGCCCGACCATCCCACAACAGCCCTCGCACCATGCTTTCAATAGTGTCAGGAATCGCAGTAGGGGCGTTTTGCAATGCATAAAGGAAGCATGGCAGTGCTAACATCTTGAAAAGTGCTGCCTTTTCCAGGAGAGTAAGGGGGAGGGACCGCCAATGTTTAGCATTGGAAGTCGGGTCAGGGGTGCTAGCAAGTTTGACTCAAAGAATAAGGTCGGATCTGGTGTAATAGATATTCCGAGGTATTTGAAGCCCTGTGATGCCACTGGAATGTCATAGCCCCTAGGGTTGTGTGGCGGTGTACCCCACAGCACGTAGAGTAAGGACTTAGTCCAATTAATAGCATACCCCGAGGGTCACCAAAGATATGAAATATATGGAGGACCCGGCGGAGGGACTGTGAAGGTGAAGTCAAATATAAGAGTATGTCATCCGCATATAACGAGATACAGTCTTCGTGGTCCTCTGTCCACTTCAGACCCCTGATCTCCGTGTCACCCCTGACCCAAACAGCTAATGGCTCTAGTACTAGGGCAAAGAGCAGGTGTGACAGAGGGCACCCCTGTCTAGTGCCCCTCCCCAATGGGAATTTCCTAGAGACGTGATTGTTAACTGTCACATGCGCGGTCGGTTGGGCATAGAGCAGTTGGATCCACTTTATAAAGTTAGGTCCAATTCCCATCCTTGTCAGCACTGCGAAAAGAAAGTCCCATCCGATGGTATCGAACGCCATAGCTGCGTCCAACGATAGCAGATCTGCGTCCTCGCTGATCGTCTCACAGCTGCCCAGAACCCCAAGCGATCGCCTTAAGTTCAAGGCTGTGTTCCTCCCTGGCATAAACCCGGATGTACTAGCTCGGTAATACAGGGGATGAGTCTGTTGACCAACAATTTTGCTAGTATTTTCACCTCAACTGTGAGGAGTGATATGGGATGATAGGCTCTACAATCATTTGATGGTTTGTCCTGTTTGTGGATGACCACAATGGAGGCCGTCCTAACATCAGCTGGTAGGACCCCTACATTAAAGCTTTCAGTATACATTTGTAGTAAGTGGGGAGAGAGTTTGGAAGCCATCGGCTTGAAGAAGTCGATTGGTAGCCCATTGGGTCCATGGCTTTACCTGAACGAACATCTTGAATTACTTTCTGAATTTCGGCCTCCGTAATGTCGCCCTCTAGGGAGTCTCTGTCTTGCGTAGACAAACAGTCGACTTTAATAGTCGAAAGAAGGTCCGCAGCCATGGATGACTGGGACTTCTCGGAGGACGTATATACCAATGAGAAGTAGGAAGCGACCGTTTCAGTGATCTGCTGGGGGTCAGTGATTATGTCTCCATCAGCCCCACGCACTGAGTGAAACCACCTGGACAGTTGTTCTATTTTCTCCAATGAGGCCAGAAGTTTACCCATCCGTTCGCCATGCTCATAAATCTTATGACGAGTGGTGTTATACCTTGGTTTGACAGCTTCCGTCAGAAGCTGCTGATAGTCAAGATGCACCATCACCAGCGAGTGCTGCGCCTCTGGATCAGGGGTATGTGCCAGGGCTTTTTCCCTGGTCAGAATATCCTCCTCAAGTTCCGTTATACATTTGGTGAGTTCCCTTTTATGCCCAACCATCAGCGATAAGGCTCTGCCTTTCCTAACGGCACCGAATGCCCCCCACAACACATGGGCTGAGGTGACTGACCCCACATTTTCCTTAAAATAACAGTCAGCTTCTTTGAGTAGCGTTTCCTTGATGTGGGGTACCTTGAGTGCCTAGGGATTTATAATGAGGGCGCCACGGCACTTAGGTAGTCCGAGTGTGAGCGTCGTGAGGACGGGGGAGTGATCAGAGACTCCACGCACAAGGCACATGAACTCAGTGCAAACATGTATATCCCGAGCGTGAGTGAACATGTGATCAATGCGCGATTGACTATTGTGAGCCCCAGAGTGAAATGTAGATTGCACGGTGGTAGGGTTAAGCCGTCTCCAGATATCCACCAGGCCCATAGCGGACAGGAACTCTGTCAATTGAGATCCCCTGGGGGGTCCTTTCGAGGCGGGAGGCGATCCTTGGCGCCATCTACTGCCAGATTAAAGTCCCCCCAGCACAAATGACCCAAAGGGCAAGTCAAGCAGGAGTGCACCGAGGTCTCACAGTGTGGGACGCTGCAGCCCAGGGGGGATATACGCGGATACGACATTGAGAGTCTGTCCCTCCCAGGTGCCAGAGAGCGCTACATACCTACCCTGTTTATCTGACCAAGTCCTGTGTATCATATAAGGTAATCCTCTGAGTAGGAGCACGCAGGTCCCACGAGAACCCGAAGTAAACCCTGAGTTTGTCTGGCTCTTCTGATGCGTCCCGATGCAGAGACGGGGCTGAGCCGGCACGCAGGGCAGGAGGGTGCACCACACGTCTTCCCGGTTCGCACAGGAGACACAAGCCTGCGTTTCAGGGTAATACTGGCATGCGAGGGCCTCCAGCTGCCTGTGGACCACATTAAAGATGAGGCTATATTTCGCAGGGCAGCGGGGGGCAATGCACTCACCAGGGAAATCACTGGCAGCAACGAACGACGTCCTGCGCCTCAGGCATCCATTCGGACCTTGGATCTTCGCCACTGCCGCAGCTTCAATTGGACGCGCACAGAAAGCAGAACTCGGTGTGCCCAGCATCTCCGAGCCACACGGCACAGCTTCACTCTCCTACGGCCGCCCTGGCACCTCCAATCAGGCCAATTTTTGGCTCAGTAAAGGAGGACGGCACCAGGATGAAACGAGCTCCTCATCAGGCAGTTGTGGCCGGGGCAAATCGTAGTTTGTCGGATTTATCGGGAGTGGCGCGACGGAGCGAAGCTACCATTTCCCTGTGTAGTTGGCCACACCCCCCTCAATTTGAAGAGCAGTGTCATAAATGGTAACTAGGGTTTCCGGTTTTCAGTTCAAATCAGTTCAAATCAATTATAACCTGTAAAACACCACTGAAGAGGATATTTATTTTTTAGTTGAAACTGGAAAACTCTATATTTTGCTGCACTTTTACAGCTTTGTTACCCTCTTGTGTCAAACAATATAAATGCGAATATAGCTGTTTACATCGCATGCGTTGCTACATCACAGTATTATTACAACACAAGTCGTTACAATGACTTGCTGTAGGGGGCATGCTGGACTTAGGAATAGTATAATTTACTATTCCAACTCCAGTGTGTGCAAAAGTAGGGAAGGTGTTGGAATAGTAAATTATACTATTCCTTAGTTTAGAGCACCCCCTACAGCAAGTCGTTGTAACGATTTGCGTTGTAATGATACTGCGATGTAACAAAGCAGTCGTTGTAAAGACCGGGTTGTAATCGCATGCGTTGTAACGCATGCGATGTGATGGCTGTTTCCCAATAAATGCACACCCTACCACTAAGAGCTTTTCTGTGATGGATGCTCGCACTATTACCTAGGTGGGCCATGCTAAGCCACATAATATGCCCTTGTGGGCATCTTCAAGGTCCATTGACCCCCATTGGACCTATTTCCACCCCTGATAGCTTACATTATGTGATTTTAGCACACTGTATGTTGTTGTTTGGTAGTCCAAGGCAGGCAGCACCCTCCATGATTCCATCCTTCTTCACTGACAGCAGAACAGAGCTTTTCTTTCTGAAAGCTCAGATGGCAACAAAGATCACTGTGCAAACGGATGCCTCTGGAATCAACGTCCCTCTGCATCCAACATCCTTGTTCTTATTTTTTCATAATGATGGCCTGAAACGCATGCCAAAGGGAGATGCATCCCTTCATAGAGAAGAATCCGTGGCCATATGATGAACATCTTCAGTATCCATGTGTCATTCAAAAAGGTTCAAGATGTGGTTTGGGGGAAAAGGTGCTCCTTTAACTGCATACGTGAACTCACAAAAATTATGAATTAGTGTGTAAGTTGGAGACCGCACAGCTAGCAGTTACTTAGTAACTGCTGTATATGGTGGTGTTTCAGCAAAATCAGGTGTGTTGACTCATTGTGAGACTGCACACTGATGTAGATACACCCCCAGAATCACCAAGTTCACCTTTCAGTCCTACTGCCTCCATGCTAAAAAACCCACTTGGAACTTATTGTTCGAAAACAAGGCTTGACACAACATCACCTATACAAAATACTTTGACCTCATTTAATGGAAACATATTGTCCTCCGCTTGTTCTTTTCCCCAAGATGTAAAATGCACTACACCAGTGCATGCCTTACAGATGCAAGTGAAGTGCTTAGTACAACTGAAACAAATGTCTGGCAGGAACACAGTCCTTGCACTAATACAAAAAAAGAACAAACACCTATCCACAAGCTCGGTAAAAATCAATGCTCAAAAATGTAAACTAAAATTCAGTCCGAGTGTGAACTGCGCATCACATGCCAATGACCCAAGGTTTCCTGCAGATGATGAAGCTGCCTTAGCTTCTTCTTCATGTAGCAGCTCAGTTTGCTGTCACCTAAATCCCTATATGCATAAAATAATTTCTTAGCAAGCTTCTCCCTTATGCCAGGTAGATTTTAATAGGTTTAGATCATACAGTAAAATACACTTATTAGCCCATCTCCTTCATGGTAGCTCAAGTCAAGAACAGTACAGAGTGAGACTGGCTTGCAATAACTAGCACAGAGCTCACAATATATATATATTCATATAGATATATATATATATATATATTCACTGAAAAAACCATAGGTTTCAGGGGCGTTCTAGTTAGCTGGACATTTCACTCATACAAAATCATTGAAATTCCCCCGTTATAGTCACATCTCACATCTCACATGACCTTACTGATGACATCACTGATGACATCATCCAGAGAATGTGTGTCTTTCTGAAAATTAAATATTTTTTATATATGTAGATCTCAAGGTCGATGGAAGAATAAATGGCTCACCAGGTACCTCCAGTATGCGCTCGGGGTCTGCGTTGCAGAGAGGTGTTCAGAGCCTACGCCCCTTTTTTACAACACTCTGCAACGCAGCTCCGTGGGGCTTACTGGAGGTACCTGGTGGGCTAGTTGGCCCCCCGGGACCCTCAGGATTGACAAGGAATTAATTCCCCAACTTAAACCGCGCCACAGGATGTGTTTGCACACATGTGAACTCAGGCCCCGCCCCCTCCTTTCACCACTGTGCAAACGCGCCCAGTGGCGCGTTTTAAGTTGGGGGATTAACTCCCCTTGAATACTGAGGGTCCCTGGGATGCAACTAGCCCACCAGCTACCTCCAGTAAGCGCCACAGAGCTGCGTTGCAGAGAGGTGTAAAAAGGGGTGTGGCCTCAAACCCCCTCTCTACAACGCAGCCCCCTGGCGCATACTGGAGGTTTCTGGTGGGCTAGTTGGCTCCCAGGGACCCCAGTATTAAAGGGGAATTTGTTCCCCCTCTGCAAACGCGCCAGGGGGCGCGTTTGCAGAGTGCTACAAAAATGGGGCGTGGACCACTCGCGATGCCGTTCTTTTTCTTTTTTTTTTTGTTTAAGAAGGGAGGATGTGTGGCCCCCCCTTCTTTTTCTAATATTTTGGCCCTGGGGACCCCATCCCCAGGGCCTGCCCCCTAATTTTTATTTTTAAATAAAAAATTCGGGAAGGGGGCTGCGTGCCCCCCTCCCAGGGCCATAATCGGCCCCGGGGACCCCATCCCCCGGGGCATGGCCCTTTAAAAAAAAAAAAATCATATAGGAGGGGGGCTGCCTTGCCCCCTTCCTTAGGCCATTTATGGCCCGGGGGACCCCATCCCCCGGGGCCGGCCTTTTTTCTTTTTTTTTTAAATTACATTTTGTGGAAGGGGCCGCGTGGCCCCCCTCCCGGGCCACTTGTAGCCCGGGGGACCCCATCCCCCAGAGCTGGCCCTCTCCGTTGGGGACCGTGGGGGTTCCCCAATCCCCCCAAGGTCCCGCCAGCTCCCCGCCTCCTGTGGGAGCCGGCATTGCTTTTCCACACGGGGAGCTGCTAAGATGCAGCTCCCCGTGTGGAAAAGCAATTTGCTTTGCTATTTGGAAGAGAGAGCAGGTTTCCTGCTCTCTCTTCCAAATAGCAAAGCATCTGCTATGACGCGGCTCCCGCCTTGCCATAGCACACTACAGTGTCCCGGGGGTGGGCACCCCGGGACACTGCAGGAGCTGGCCCTGGGGGGTGGCGGTCCCCAAGGCCACAACAAGGCTCCAGGAGGGAGGCCGCGTGGCCCCCCTCCCATCTTTTACAAAGCCCCGGGGGTGGGGGTCCGTCACGACCCCCCAATTTGAATCTTCAGTGCCCCGAGGAGGTGGTGGTCCCCGGGGCGCTTGGGTGGGCTTGAGCCCCTCCCCCACAGGGTATTTATTTATTTTAAAAAAGCCCGAGGGGTGGCTGTCCCTGGGGCTGCGGGAGGGCTGTGTGGCACCCCCGCAATGTTAATAAAGTTGAGCCCCGGGGGGTGGCGGTCCCTGGGGTTCGGGGGGGCCTTAGAGGCCCCCCGCATTCAACTATTAAGTCCCGGGGGTGGAGGTCCCCAGGGCTGCGGGGGAGATTGGGCCCCCCACACTTTATTTTTATCATGCCGCCGGGATTTGGGCCCCCGGGGGCTAATTAGCATTTTTTTTGGGATCGGCAGGATCCGCGCACCCAGTGCGGTTTTGCCGATTTAAAAAAAATAAAATCTTATGGGCCTTGGGGGTCCTTGTGGGACCCCCTGAGCAGGCCTAGGGGGTCAGGGTGTTTCTACCCTACCCCCTTTTTGCGTTTTTTTATTCAAATAGCTTTATTCAACAGCATGTACCATAAAAGCTTCAAATAACAATATTTGATAAAATCTTGCAATACAGTACAGATGCATGCAAAAAGGTCTTGACGTAAAGTTAAAAGCAGCATATATGATTAAAAGACATAAAACCAATTTCATAAAAGACTTAAGCTTAAGTCTGGGACACACTATACATAAGGTGGCATAATCCATCGCAGTAAACAATGTATAAAGTGCAAGTGCTATCTATATAATTAACAGTGTTCAGAAATTGTAAAACATTCCAGGATGGTATATGATTTTAATCACAAGTAATGGGACATAAATATCTATATTAAGGTCACACCTCATTGGGCTCCAATCCTGATTTGCCAAGCTTGGCCTAGAAATTTGGCCACTCCGCAAGAAAATAGGACACTGGGATCAGATTTTAAAATACGCATAGTAGACCGGTGATCGCGGGTGCCCATGCCACTACATATTGGTTTGAACCATTTGCTCCTAGCTTTGTTGTAGGCAGGGCAAGCAAACAGGATATGGGCAACACACTCCACCGGAGCTCCACAGCACGGGCAACTCTCTGTCGTGTCCTCGGCTTTACGCCACTTTGCCTTTCGGATGTTAACGAGGAGCGTGCCATATCTAAACTGGATGTATAAAGTCCTATCTCGTGGGACCTGGATCACATCTAAATAGCGCTCCAAGCTTCTAATGTGTTTGAACAGGAAGAACTCCTCTGTCAATCTGCCCAACATTGGCTTGCAAAGTTCTTGCCTATCAATCCAATCCCAATAATATCTCTGGAGTTCCGCTTTACTAGGGGGAATCTGGCTGTCCCATGCATCTCTAAGGCCAAGTTGCATCATAACTTTATTTACATAAGATAGCCAATTGACCTTATAGTTTACATCCAAATTCATTACCTCTGTTAGAGCTGTAGCATAATTGGTAAGCTCTTCAGTGCGCCGAAGGCGAGCCCAAAAGAGCAATGGTCGTAACCTGGCAATTGCTCTAAACGGACGCCTACCCATGTCATACATTAGCGGTGTTAAAGGGGTGTTGCAGGGAAGCGTCACCAATTCCCTCAAAAATTTGTGCTCAGACCTACTTATGTAGACACGTTTTCGAACCCCCATAGCTCGGCTCCATACATTGCCGAGCTAACTGCCTTTGCTTCATAAACGGCGAGCGCTGGGGCAACTGGCCTACTGTACGAGGAGCGATGTTCTTTGCTTAGTGCCCCAGTCATGCGTTTATGATTCAGAAGCATTTTGGATATATGGGGCCTCCAGAGCATTTTGTCTGAGAGGCGTATGCCGAGGTATTCAAAGTTCCCAACTCTTTCCAGAGGGGTACCATTTAATGTAAAATTATTCCTGAAGGATTTTGGAAGGTTAAAAACCATAAGCTTGGTCTTCATGGTATTAATAACTAGGCCCCGTGCATCACAAAAGGATTGATATCTGAACAACAATTTTTGAAGCCCAACTGGAGTCTTGGACACCAACAGGGTGTCGTCAGCGAATAGGAGCGTTGGCACTTTGTCACCCACTAAAATAGGCGCATCCGCTAGGTCCTCCTGTAGAAACTTCACCACCCCGTTCACATACAAGGAGAACAGGGTGGGAGCCATTACACAACCCTGGCGCACTCCCTTATCGACAGAAATCCACTTCGTTAACTGACCTTGGGCGCCCCATCTCACCTGAGCATAATTACCCTCATGAAGACGGATTAGCAAATTAAGAATTAGCGGAGGAATGCCCATAATAATTTTAAATCTGCCACAATTTGGCCCTCGGTACCAGATAAACAGCTGTTTTTAAATCAATGAATGCCATATAAAGGCTGCCTTTCCCGATTAAAACCACTTTCCAATATATGAGCATTAATCTAAAAACCTGATCGATCGTCCCAGTATTAGCCCTAAACCCCGCCTGGTATTGTGAGAAAATGTCTTCATCATCACACCATGATTGTATTCTCTGCAGGAGAACCCTACCAAGCACATTTTGCATTACATCAGTCAAGCTGATGGGCCTATAACTTGAAGGGTCTTCCTTATCACCTTTTTTGTAGATGGGAACTACTTCTGCGCCTTTCCAGGAATCTGGTACTGGGCATCCTGCAACAATGGCATTAAACAATAAGTAAAAATAACTCGACCACCCTCTAGAGTCAAACAAAAATAAATCTCCTGGCAGACCATCCGGTCCAGGGGCCTTAGCAGGGGCTAATTTTAAAATCACAGACTCAATTTCAGCCCGCGAGAAAGGGTCTCTATCATTCCCTAAAGGAGGAATGTCTGGGGTGCTGCATAGCTCCTCCAGACATCCGCCCTCAATAGAGGAGTATAGTTTTGTAAAATGACTATGCCAATCATATCCGGTGATATGATTGGGTACAATGTTTAAGTCCCTGTTGGCTCCATGACTCACTAAAGACCAGAAGAGATTCTTGTTCTTTTCCTGACTAGCGTCTTTCAGCTCTGACCAGTGTCGCTCATCCCACTCAGTCTTCGCTTTATGTAAAGCTACCTTGTAGTCTTTCCTAGCCATTTTAACCCTAGAACAATTTTTAGTTCTAACTGCTAGAATCAGAGATTGTCTTTTGAGTTTACAATCTGAAGTGTACCATCCGTTTTGTCTATGTTTGTGAGCACACAAAATCCCATCCTTGCGTGGAGCCTGGAAATACGAGCTTAGTGTCTCCACAGTATTGGCTTGAACTTTAGAGATCATATCACTCTTAGATTTATCTGTGGTCATAACACAGAGTTCCGCTGCCTTCTCAGACAAAACTTTGCGAATGGCCAGCAAATTTTCTTCATGCAAAGAGACCTTTTCCCACTTAAGATGCCTCTTACAATTGGAGGGGATGGTATTCGTAATACAAGTTGCTGCCTTACTAATCATGAGACTTAAATCAGGCCACGGGTTTGTCATGGTCATACACAAAGGATTGTGGTCACTGTCAGTCGTGGTACCTACAAACATATCGGTCTTCTCATCCCACAGATTTACATCCAGTAAAATAAAGTCAATTCGCGAAGGACAGCCAACTCTATTAAAAGTATTTGCCTCCTGTGTGCCCGAGGGAGTTCTTCCATTGGTTGCCCGAAGATCAAAATCTGTGGCCAACACGTTGAGTTGGATGGCTAAGCTTGTCCATTTTTTGATGGGGGATAAGTTAAGACGAGGGACTATCCATTTACCATCAGCCCTACCATGCTCCAGCAAATCATCTGAGCTCAAAGGCTCAAAAGTGCAATTTAAGTCACCGGCAACCATAATATGATTACCTGGCGAGCAGCTGGAAATTGCCTGTTCTAAAAGCGTGATGGTGGGTGATTGATTGCCCCCCTTAGTTCCTCTGCTATAGACGTTGAACAAATCTAAGGTGTCCCCGCCTTTTGGGCAGCTAATAGTCAGTCTCATGATATCATAACTTAAGAAAGGATGCATGAGAGCCCAACAACCTAGGGCAATATTTACCCAGACATCCAAACCTCCCGAGGGACGCCCTCTCCCCACAGTAGTAGCTGAAATGCAATAACACACGTATCCTCTTTTATGTAGTGGCGCCAGGCTCCAGGTCTCTTGAAAGATACATATATCAAATCCCTCAATAAGTTCATTAAAATGAGGGAGTAAGAGTTTAATTTGTAAACCTGCGACGTTCCACGATATAATCCTAAATTTACTAGACGTGGAAGTCAAAATCGGTATATCATTGATCAATTCGAGCAGGTTCAACTGTGCCTGAGAACCAGACACTTCAGGGCAAGCTCGAGGTTTGCCTAACCCAGTCTCATGTATGCCCTGGTCAGCCTCAGTGTCGGCACTTAGACCTCCATTCCCATCATTATCCAATGCATTATCTTGTGTGCCTGGAGTTAGTAGACTACTGATTCACTCCTGTAATAATCTAAGTACTACTCATGCAGTGCTCCAATCACACTCTCACTCTCTCTTCACTGTTGCAATTATCCTCACAGAACCATGTTCTTATCTAATCTCTGTGCCGAAACACAAGCACTTTGTTGTGTCCTATGAAGGTAGACACCAGGAGCCAGGATGTATATTTAAGTCTTCTTTATTATCTCACTGTCCAAGTTACATCAGTCTTGACTCCAGCCAGCCTAGAGTGGTACCAGCTCCTACATCTCCTACACCAGCCCCACCAGGAGCAGCCTGCCTAGCTGCTCAGCCCATCTCCAACTGTCACCACTCATCCACACAGGCACCCAGGCATTCCACGCATCACTGTCACACCAACATTCCGCTACCATCTCTCACTCTGGCTGAGCAGCAAGGAGGACCTAGGCTGATTACAATTAAATGTAATACTCAGGATATAACATTATGCCTTTCCTTTTAAAATGAAAACAAAGATTACAATACTAAAGCAGAGAACTATACACAAGAGAAGCAGTAATGTTCGTAACTCAAGGATGTAAATGTAAATGTAAATGTATGTGTCTTGTAAAGCGCACTGCTGCCCTGAGGCGTCGTGGCGCTGTAGACCGCTGGGGAACCCGTCCTGGCTATCCCAGTGAGATGGTCCCTCCTGGGTATCTCCAAGGTGAAACCAGGCATCCCCGGCGAATGTGGGGGGCCGTTGTGGAGATGAGGCAAGCTAATGCCCAGAGTTGCCGAGTGTGTTCCTGGTTAGAGTAGGTACCGAGGCGAGAATTATCGAGTCCGTTTTGACCCTGGTCCACGACCCTGCCGCGTCGGGAATTGAACCCTGGTCCCTGGCCGATTCTCTGCTTGCGGATCTGCCGCCTCTAACCAGTGAGCCACACCTCTCCACAACTAAAAGTAATGGATGCAACTAAAAGTAAAACATCACAAAAGAGAGAACAATGCAAATAAAGTAAAGATGGGCAAAATACGACATATAAAAACATGCATCAAAATCCCCCATCCTCCCTCATGAAGATTATTAAGTCATATAGTTATTAAATCACAAACCATGTTAAAACGCAGAAAAGAAAACTAACGCAGCGTACTTTTGGGAAGGATAAATACCAAGCAATAATAAATATCAAACTAGCAATAACCCCATCCTTCGCAAAACACATTATGTAGTAAAGGGTGGACACACCCCAAGACTAACACCCGAGGCCAAAAACAGACAACAAGGGTGAACCAACACTAAAATACACGTGCACCACAATATGGACCACATAGAGGGTATACACAGTGAGGCGCAGGGTGACTTACACATGACAACATCTGAAGCGCGGGGCGACTTACACAGGACACACGTGATGCGCAGGGCGACTTACACACAACAACACCTGAAGCACAGGGTGACTTACACAGGACAACACATGAGGCGTAGGGCGACTTACACACATACAAACAGACAAAACGCGCAGCGCAAGGCGACTTACTAACACATCAAACCAAACGTGCAAACCAAACGTGCAGCGCAAGACGACTTACACACAATGATCGCAACACAAAACCACATATGTAATGTCACCACAACACAAAGAGGTGGTAAACCACCCACCAAGACCAGAACCACCCTCATGTAAGGAATAACCTGTGATGTCCACCCACCAGGAGACTATGACGTCCCAACCTATAAACAGCGTAAAACTTTGACATCACGAAATTTTAAATATTTGATATTACCAATTCTATTTGAGCATGTAAGGCCAATAACAGTCTTACCAGAACACCCTAAATAAAAAGACAGATCCAAAGATGTTGAGACAGTAGTTAAAGTAGCATTATTGCAAAATGTCCACATCAGGTTCCTTTTTCTTGCAAAAGCGTTAATGGACCACAAGACACTCCGTGTGAAGGAAATTAACTGGAAAAATAGAACCAAGTGCGTGGAAACACTAATTAACAAAAGTACCTTATTTTGAAAACTTCACAAACCGCATGTGAAAACTTGCCTAGTGTGCTCGAGCCGACTGTGAGCCTTGTAGGTGAAATTGAAACAGATGAAGAGTCAAATCACAGGACATCTATTCGCGCCGCTCGTGCCGCATTTACAAAAACGATGAAAGCATGGTTGGCATGACAAGGCAGCATGGTTAGCATCTCGTAGGAACAGATCCAGAACCAGCAAAGGAGAAAGAACAAGATGGCAGCACATTCACAGACGTCCTGCCGGGTGTCTCACGGCACGTCTGTGCATGCAAACGTCTGAAGGCAGCAAAACACCGCGAACAAGAAGGACGTCAGAGAGCTCCATGGAGACATGCTGAAAAGCAGGTAAGACTCCACGTGGGGACTGCGTGCGGCCAGGGAACGGGAAGCACCTCCATTTTCAAATCACTAAGAAGCGGTTAAACTGTCAATGCTCCAGGGAACAGCCAGCGTCCAAAATTAATAATTAAAAGTAGACTTACCCCCATACTTGGATAAATAATGCCTCACCAGCTAAGTCGTGTTCCTTTTTTTTTTTTTTTTGACACTACTGGCAAATTAAATATGTGGCAGTTAACATACCATGTAGGCAAGTCCCCAAGCTCTCCTCAGAAAGTCTCATCATGTGCAGGTTGTAAGAGCAGGGTAGATATATCCTTTTCTCCCCCACAAATTGCACCTCTGTTCATGTGCCAATGGGCAAACGTTGCGCAGACCATAAGATGACTACATCTATCGCAGCACTTGTGAATTACTTAGGTCCATTTGAATTAGAGATATAGCTTCCAGTCATTCACTCCTTGTAAACTTCACTCCAGATTGTGAAATAGTTCAGGATAAAGCATATCCAGATATGTGGAAAATGTCACTTTGTATAATAACTTCCAGGCACATTATATCCACATTGTACAATGTCCATACTTGTACTTCCTATGTGCCATAAAAGCACCAATCTTAGCAGAACCACACCACTCCTGTGTGGCACCTGTGAATTAGTTTCACTGAGTTAGTCCATAACTCACATCTTGAACAGCCACAGATCCTTTATGCAGTAGATACATCCATACCGCAGATACTAAAGGAAGTGGTAGGGTGAATCTTAAATAAGGCATACCCTAACATACAGACCATACCTGTGGTCAAGTCCATGGAGCAAGATCAGGCAGGACACACACGGTGGTTGGGGCCGTCTGATGACAGGACACTGGTGGGGCTGGCTTGCCTATTACTCCATCCTGCTTCATGTAGATGCTTATTTTTCTTGTAGCTTTGCTGGTTCCTTTTGTTTCTTTGTAGTCTCTAGGTTTTTGTACTATCCTTAAGTATGCTTGGGTGCAAGTCCGCTCGTCGCCAAAATATGTTGTGTCCTATTTATTTATTTATTTATGAAGCTTGTAAAGCGCACAGCTACCTCCGGCGGAGGTGTCCCGGCGCTAAGATTACAAAATTATCCCCCAAAAAGAGTAACCAGAGTCATATCCCACAGAGGGACAAGGAAAATGCGAGAATCTGACAATGCCAGGCCCTAACGCTTAGAGAACAACCAGGTCTTAAGTTTGCGTCGAAAAGCTTGCTCCGATTCGCAAAACCTGAGATCAAGGGGAAGGCTGTTCCAGAGCTTTGCGGCAGTGACGGTGAAAGATCTGCCGCCACTCCGAGAAAGCTTGAATCTTGGTACCATCAGAAGACGAAGGTAGTTGGATCTTAGATGCCTAACTGAAACAGAGATTTTAAGACGCTTTCTCAAATAAAGCGGGCCAATTCCATGAATAGCCCGAAATGTCAGGGTCAGGATTTTGAAATCGATGCGGCGTGAAATGGGAAGCCAGTGAAGGTCTTCTCGGTAGGCTCTGACTGAAGTACGGGCAGGGATATTACCAATGAGCCGGGCTGCCACGTTTTGAACTATTTGCAGGCGGTTGATAAGGTATAGAGGGGCACCTGCATAAAGACTGTTCGCATAGTCCAAATGGGTGGTGATAAGAGCCTGGACCACAGTTTTGCGTGAAGATTGGGGGAGGAAGGGGAAGATTTTCCTGATCATACGTAGTTTGGAGAAACAGGCCCCTACCACTTTGTTGACTTGTACACTTCCAGACAAAGAGTTGTCAAAAGTGAAGCCAAGGTTACGAGCTGCCTGAACAGGGGTGGGAGGAGGATTCAAGATGGTAGGCCACCAAAGGATAGCAGGGGGGGGGGGATTTCTTGCTGAAGAAAAGAACCTCCGTTTTGTCGGTGTTAAGGGCAAGATGATTAGCTGACATCCAGGTGCAAATGTCGCCAAGGCAGTTTCTAAAGTTGGAAAAGAGGGGGTCAGAATGGTCTCGAAAGGAGAAAATAAGCTGAGTATCGTCAGCATAGGAGACCACCCTGACACCCCAGGACTCGACTACCTTGGCCAGAGGAGCCACATAAGCATTGAAGAGTAGAGGGCTCAAAGCAGAGCCCTGGGGCACACCGCACAAGAGGGGTTTGTCCTCGGATTCAAAAGGGTGCATCAAAACCCTTTGAGAACGAGTGGACAAAAAAGAAGTGATCCAGGCCAGCACTGTCCCACCCGCCCCTAGCTGTTGTAAGCGGGTGGTAAGTAATTTATGGGAAACAGTATCAAAAGCAGCGGATAGGTCGAGGAGGACCAACATGGCCTCCTCGCCCCTATCCACTGATTCCCTGATGATTTCTGAGACTTCAAGCAACGCTGTCTCAGTGCTATAGCCGGTTCTAAAGCCGGACTGGGAGTCGTGTAGTAGCTGGTTTGACTCAAGGTACAGTGCCAACTGTTTCTGTACCACCTTCTCCAGAATTTTGGCAGGTTTAGGCAGAAGCGAAATAGGTCGATAGTTGCTAAAAAGAAAAGGATCGGCACCGGGTTTTTTCAGTATGGGGACAATCCTGGCCTGTTTCCCAAACTAAGGGAAATTGGCCACGCGACAAAGAGGCATTCCAGATGGAAAGAAACGGGTTCACTAGAATGGGGGCGAGGGTGCTCATAACTTTGGCCGGGACTGGGTCTAGGGGGGAACCAGACTTGACGTTGTGTAGCAAGCCTAACGCAGGGTCTGGAGTTAGCTCGCAAAAAGAATTGAAAGAACAGGAGAGGGGACAAGAGCGATCTTCAGAGTGGTCAGGAGTCGTTGCTGCAAAGGAGGAAGAAAGTTTGACTATCTTCTCTTGAAAGAAATCAGACAATCCATTGCAGAGATCTTGAGTGGGAGTACAGAGGGGTTTTGAAGCAGGGGGGTTTACGAAATCTTTTACAATGGAGAAAAGGGTTTTAGAGGAATTCTGCGCCTGTTGAATAAGATTGGAAAAGTAAGCTCTCATAGAAGAGCGTTTAAGTTTGTGGAAATGATTTAGGGCAGTTTTGTAAGCCGATTTGGCTAAGGGATCATAATTTACTCTCCATTTGCGTTCCAGCTGCTTACACTTGCTCTTTTCCTCATGCAGCAGAGGGGAAAACCAAGGGGCAGAAGGGCGAGATCTGAAGGAAGTAAGAGGAGCAAGAGGGGAAACAGAGTCAAGCGCATCGGAGAGAGACGAATTAAATCTCGCAGTTTCAGAATTGAGGTCTTTTAGATGGTTAAAACGAAAATGGAGATGAGCTTCCACAGAGTCACAAGTAACTTTGGCCCATTTACGTCCTTTAACTCGATTAAGGGGGATAGGGGGAGGAGGGGTGGGGGCCAAGAACGAAAAAGGAATGAGAAAGTGATCGGTCCAAATCAAAGGAGTGGGGGGGAGGGTGGAGAGGGTAGGATGATTGGAAAAAATGAGGTCAAGTGTATGGCCAGCTATATGAGTCGGGTCTGTCACAAATTGGGACAGGGTGAGTCCTTGTAAAGTTTCTAACAAAGAGGAAGCTTGAGTACAGGAAGGATTGTCAATATGTAAATTAAAATCTCCTAAAACAGTGAAATGGGAGTGTTTAATAGAATAATCAGCGATAGAATGCATCAAGGTAGTAAGAGAGGAAGAGGCAACGGCAGGGGGGTTATAAACCAAGATGCCAGCACAGATGGTCCTGGCAGTGTCCAAGATTGTAAAGTATGCGGCTTCAATGAGACCTAAATTGGGAATTTTTGTGAGGTTTAATTTGAGATGGGATTTAGCAATAATCGCAAGACCCCCTCCGGTCTTAGAATTGTCTCGATTAATACCAGTAAAACAATAACCAGGGGGTGTAGCTAAAGTGATATCCGGTATAGAAGAGTCTTTTATCCAAGTTTCAGTAAGAAACAATAAATCCCATTTGTGGGTATCAAGAGATAACCAGATATCATGGGCGTGGGCTGGAAAAGATCTACAATTAACTAATGCGGCTTTTATGGTGGTGGGAGGCTGAACATTAACAATTGGGGAGAGTAGCGGCGCTTTAGATACCACAGGAAGTGAGAAGTTGCAGTGAGGGCAGGAATATGCAGTAAATTCCAAGCTACAAGTATTACAGCCGCTAGCGGGGGCGCAGGTGGCAGGACGGAGGTGAAGCAATTGATCTGAGGACCAGCGGATTTTAGGGGCGCGTGGAACAGGGGTGCTGGCGCTAGGCGCGAGTCCGGCGCGGACGGGCGCAGACGGGCTTGCCTTAGGCGCGCCTTCGGCGCGCCAACGGCGCGCCCGCTGCGCCCGCCCGCTGCGCGGACGGGAAAGCCCTTTCCTTTTATCCATAACTTACTGTGGGGTGGGAGGAGGGTGGGAGGCGTCCAGGAGCTGGAGCGCTACCCTGCCTCCCCCCAAGATGGCGGTTCCGTTTTACCCAGCCGGCGAGAGCGCTGTGCTCGGCTGCACCGGAAAAGGAAAGAAGATCGGGACCCCTGTGACGACTGGATCGCGTCAAAACATGCAGGCGGTCAGTGTCCGATAATTAATTAAAATACAGCAATTTAAAATATGTACAGTTGTTAAAAATGCCGGTAAGCATAGCTGTCCGAGGGCGTCAAGTCACCACACAAAGTAAAGGCTTTCAAATACACGCACTCTCACAAAGGAATTAAGTAAATAACAAATTAGCAATGAGAAATGCCCCCGGCTTCCGCCTCAGGGGAAAACAGGTAATCTAAAAAAGAATGTCACCGGGATTCCTTATGTAGTGAGGGAGGACGGGAGGCGTCCAGGAGCTGGAGCGCTACCCTGCCTCCCCCCAAGATGGCGGTTCCGTTTTACCCAGCCGGCGAGAGCGCTGTGCTCGGCTGCACCGGAAGAGGAAAGAAGATCGGGACCCCTGTGACGACTGGATCGCGTCAAAACATGCAGGCGGTCAGTGTCCGATAATTAATTAAAATACAGCAATTTAAAATATGTACAGTTGTTAAAAATGCCGGTAAGCGTAGCTGTCCGAGGGCGTCAAGTCACCACACAAAGTAAAGGCTTTCAAATACACGCACTCTCACAAAGGAATTAAGTAAATAACAAATTAGCAATGAGAAATGCCCCCGGCTTCCGCCTCAGGGGAAAACAGGTAATCTAAAAAAGAATGTCACCGGGATTCCTTATGTAGTGAGGGAGGGCGGGAGGCGTCCAGGAGCTGGAGCGCTACCCTGCCTCCCCCCAAGATGGCGGTTCCGTTTTACCCAGCCGGCGAGAGCGCTGTGCTCGGCTGCACCGGAAGAGGAAAGAAGATCGGGACCCCTGTGACGACTGGATCGCGTCAAAACATGCAGGCGGTCAGTGTCCGATAATTAATTAAAATACAGCAATTTAAAATATGTACAGTTGTTAAAAATGCCGGTAAGCGTAGCTGTCCGAGGGCGTCAAGTCACCACACAAAGTAAAGGCTTTCAAATACACGCACTCTCACAAAGGAATTAAGTAAATAACAAATTAGCAATGAGAAATGCCCCCGGCTTCCGCCTCAGGGGAAAACAGGTAATCTAAAAAAGAATGTCACCGGGATTCCTTATGTAGTGAGGGAGGGCGGGAGGCGTCCAGGAGCTGGAGCGCTACCCTGCCTCCCCCCAAGATGGCGGTTCCGTTTTACCCAGCCGGCAAGAGCGCTGTGCTCGGCTGCACCGGAAGAGGAAAGAAGATCGGGACCCCTGTGACGACTGGATCGCGTCAAAACATGCAGGCGGTCAGTGTCCGATAATTAATTAAAATACAGCAATTTAAAATATGTACAGTTGTTAAAAATGCCGGTAAGCGTAGCTGTCCGAGGGCGTCAAGTCACCACACAAAGTAAAGGCTTTCAAATACACGCACTCTCACAAAGGAATTAAGTAAATAACAAATTAGCAATGAGAAATGCCCCCGGCTTCCGCCTCAGGGGAAAACAGGTAATCCTATGAAGGTAGACACCAGGAGCCAGGATGTATATTTAAGTCTTCTTTATTATCTCACAGTCCAAGTTACATCAGTCTTGACTCCAGCCAGCCTAGTGTGGTACCAGCTCCTACATCTCTTACACCAGCCCCACCAGGAGCAGCCTGCCTAGCTGCTCAGCCCATCTCCAACTGTCACCACTCATCCACACAGGCACCCAGGCATTCCACGCATCACTGTCACACCAACATTCTGCCACCATCTCTTACTCTGGCTGAGCAGCTAGGAGGACCTAGGCTGATTACAATGAAATGTAATACTCAGGATATAACATACTTATAAACTCACCCTGCTGTCAACTACCAACACTCTATCTGCTCAGTCACTGTGTATGCACTTGTACAATGATTCAGGCATGAAGAGATACAGTGCTACAGTTAAATGTGTACAATCTATTCAGGCACCTAACCCCCTATAGTCTACTGAGTCACTCCTGTAATAATCTAAGTAGTACTTAGGCAGTGCCCCGATCACTCTGTCACTCTCTCTCCACTCTTGCAATCATCCTGACAGAACCATGTCCTTATCTAATCTCTGTGCCGAAACAGAAGCACTTATAAACTCACCTTGCTGTGAACGACCAGCACTCTATCTACTCAGTCACTGTGTATGCACTTGTACAATGATTCAGGCATGAAGAGACAATGTGCTACAGTTAAATGTGCACAATGTATGCAGGCTCCTAACCCCCTGTAGACTACTGATTCACTCCTGTAATAATCTAAGTACTACTCATGCAGTGCCTCAATCACTCTGTCACTCTCTTTCCACTCTTGCAATCATCCTCACAGAACCATGCCCTTATATAATCTCTGTGCCGCAACACAAGCCCTTATAAACTCACCCTGCTGTCAAGTACCAGCAGTCTATCTACTCAGTCACTATGTATGCACTTGGACAATGATTCAGGCATGAAGAGACACCGTGCTACAGTCAAATGTGCACAATCTATGCAGACCCCTAACCCCCTGTAGACTACTGATTCACTCTTTTAATAATCTAGGTAGTACTCATTCAGTGCTTCAATCACTCTGTCACTCTCTCTCAACTCTTGTAATTATCCTGACTAAAGATATACATATAGAGTGGCCTAACCACTTACACAAGTACACCTACAGCATTCACTGCACTATGCATGCACACCTCTAACCACATACATACTACTGGAACACTCCTGTAAATACTAAGGTACTACCCATGCAGTCTAGCAATCCTCCTGTTACTGCTATGCACTTCCTCAATCATCCATCCAGCACTATGTACTTATCGTATTACTCTGCCAATTTGTAAGCTCTTATGGAGCATATTTAAAAGCCCCCTGTGCCACTGGTACATCACTCTTTGTGACGTAGTGGTGGTGCTGGGGGCAGCCCCATATTTACAAGGAGAGGAACAGCCACCCTGCATGGCTTTTCCTCTCCTTGTAAATACAGCCCCTTCAAACGCAACACTTTCTGTTGTAGGGGCGTTCCATGGCTGTTGCTGTGTATGTTCCCACACAACACCCATGGAACAAGATATATCTCTAAATTTACAAGAAATCATAAATCTAGACATGTTTGTGAATACTGCACCACTCCAGAGGTGGTGTAGCAAGACACAACGAGGAGAAATGTTTTCATTTCTCCTCATTTTTTTCTCTTTCAATGCATGCTGCATTCTACACCACACATTGAAGGAGGAAAATGCCTATAGTGATTGTTTTTGTGCACGAGCGTGGCCCTTCCTGCACAAAAATAATCTCTCCATAATGCAGGCATCCTTGCACCATGGTGCAAGGGTGCCCGCACCAGCACATGGCTACAGTTTGTGCACAAGTGCAGAGGGAAGCATAGAGTTGCGACATATTCATGTAAATATGTCGCATCTCTGTGCTTCAGAAGTGCTGCAGCACAGTACAACAATAAGGCTTGCAATGCCACACTACAGCACTTCCTCATACATCTGCCCCTATACATTCACCATACACTACTAAGGCATTCTTTCAGTTAATCATGCTCTACACATATATTCAACCAAACTTTCACACATTACCATGCAATTATAGTTCTTTTTTAACCAGATAAGGCAGTTCTGACAAGAACTTTTTTTTCTTCTTTTTTTGTATTTTCTTGTATTTTTTTAACTATTTTGTATTTTTTGGGTGTTTTTTCAAAAACTGAACAAAAAAAGGAACAAAGTAAACAGGTAACTTTTGGAATTAGTTTTCATTTCAAAAACAACAACAACAACAAAAAATTAACAGTGGTGGTTGCGTTTGGCAGCACAAACTGCATCCACTGACTGCTCGCCGTAGCAGATAATTTTTTTGCACTTCACACAGTGCTGTTATAAAAATGCAAATTCTGCCCTGATGTCCATAGGAGGTGTTGGTTGAGATGCTCCTTAGGTGCTAGCAACTGCTGTTGCAGGATTTTCCTCAGCTCTCCTCATTTCCTCCCGAGCAAGATTCCATGGGTGAATGGTACGCAAATGTTTGTACATATTTGCTGTACCACAGGAGTATTTTATCTCACTGCCTCGCGACAGGACCCTCCCACACAGCGAGCATTTCACATTTCTGGCATTTACTTTCTTCTCTCCTTCTGGAAAACTGAAGAATTTCCAGACAACAGACTCTGGCCTCTTTTTGGGTGGGTCTTCCTCCAACACATCTTCTTCAGGAAGTAGTACTACCTGCTGCTCTCCAGATGCCATTTTTGAACAGACTTCTGAAGGAAACACCAAAAAAATCCAAAAAGGTTCTAGTTGGAGAAGAGATGCTTCTCTGAAGATGGTACAAGAAGAATGATTAAAATGGGTGGGGTCCTTCAATGGTTACAGTTGGAAATGTTATAAACCAATCAAATCCTTTTTTTTAAGGTCACATGGGAGTCACGCACCCTGCGCTTAGGAAGAACGCACCCGATGCGACTCCGCGAAAATATATTTAAAATTAATATTAGTTTATTACAATTACAAAATATTATGTTTATGAATACCTTAGATAATCTCTTGCCCTAATATGTACATTAAAGGCACTTATATATCATTTTAATATATAAAAAAAATTGCGGGAACCGTGCACCCAGCGTGCCCCACATATGACGTCATGCGGGGCATGCCACCGCGCAAGCGTCGCATACCATAATGCGCATGTGTCGCGAATTAGCAGGAGTCGCGCATCGGTCGCATACCTATCGCGCACAACACGTAATATTATACGTATATCACGTAACTGGAAAACACGCACCCGTCGCACACCATATGCGGATCCTTCACAACTTTTCCAATATGGCGGCTGTAATACGCACATCCATCACGTTAGGTACGCTTAGGCTGCGCGACTCCAAAATTTCTTTAGAAAAAAAAAATAATATAAATATATTAAAATTAAAAAATAAAACAAAATAATTACAGTATATTTCAGTTTAAATTAAAAAAAAAATTAAAAACAATTTCCAGAGAAGTATATAATATTGTTTAATAAATAATATATTTACAAATTAACAGTTTAAAAAAATCTTCAAATTCAGTACAAAAAACATAGGTATAACTACTTTTATACTTAAAAATTTGCATTTAAAAAAAAATTGAAATTCACTGAAAAAACCATAGGTTTCAGGCACGTTATAGTTAGAAATTAGCATTTAAAAAACCTAAGAAATTCTGTGAAAAAAACATAGGTTTTAGGGAAAGTTATAGTTAGTTGGACATTTCACTCATACAAAACCATAGAAATTCCCCTGTTATAGTTAGTTCAGCTAACTGTAACTCGCGCCCCCACAATGCACTGCTGATGACGTCACATATTACGTCACTCATGATATGGTCAGTGACATCACTGATGACATCACTGATGACATCACTGATGACATCTCAAATGACATCACTGATGACATCATCCCTGTGATAATTTGATGCATCTTCTCACACCCTAATATAACCTTTGATACACCCACTGTAAATTACAGACTGCCATTCTCAAAACCATAGACATACCAACAGCAATAACTACAGACACACTCACTGATTGTTAGTTGTGCACACACATCCACTCACTCACCCGTACAGTCACTCATACTTATAGTCACTCAGTACAGGACTATCATATGCACTCATACACCTATATAGAAACTCACACACCACCACTCATCCATAGAGGTACTCACATACCTAGTCAGTCATGCAAATAATTAATCACACTGCCATGTACTCACCTATACAGTTATACACACACCAGCTCACTTACTCATACAAATACTAGCACATACTTACACTCTTATACAATCACTGATACAACCACAGACTCATCCATACAGTCACTCTCACAATCATTCACTCTCACTTATAGCTATTTATATACTCCAACACACATATATACTGCCTTTCACATATGTAGTTACCCACACATATACAATTGAGATATACATTCACTCACTAACACACCCATTCACACACTCACCCACCCATACAGTCTATCACAGATGCACTCTTGAAACCATGCACCCAGTGAATCACCCACTAACACATCTATGTACAGAGTCACACACACCCCACCCACAAAAACACTCAGGCACCCATACAGATACTCAGACAACAAATGAATAACCCATATAGTCACTCATGTAGCTACTCACCAACCCATGCAGTTGCTTACACACCAACTGAGAGACTAATACAGACTTTCACACAGTTTAGTCACTAACCCATGCATTCAGTAACACACGTTCAATCACTCACTTATACAGTCAGTCACGCACCTACTAAATAATCCCTTCAGGCACTTGTAAATCCACTCATTCTTCAATACACCTTTGCATAGATATATATGAAAAGTATTTAAACTTTACAGAAACACACATTCACTGGATGATGTCATCAGTGATGTCATCAGTGATGTCATTTGAGATGACATCAGTGATGTCATCAGTGATGTCACTGACCATGTCATGAGTGATGTAATATGTGACGTCATCAGCAGTGCATTGCGGGCGCGCGAGTTATAGTTAGCTCAACTAACTATAATGGGGGAATTTCTATGGTTTTATATGAGTGAAATGTCCACCTAACTATAACGTCCCTGAAACCTATGGTTTTTTTGTGAATTTCAAAGGTTTTTTAAATTCTAATTCCTAACTATAACATCTGTAAAACGTATGGTTTTTTCAGTGAATTTCGAAGGTTTTTTAAATGTTTTATAGCTTCAAAAAAAAAATGTATATCTTACTTTTTTTGGGAGAAAACTGGAGTCCCGTACTGGTAGTGTACCAAGCTCCATCAGCACGCGAATCCTATCCTCCATATTGCTAAACTCATAAATGATGCACATTTCGTATCTGACGGGTTCGTGGCACCGTGTCCCACATAACATCATATAGGTATGAGGTTGCGCCAGCTGCTACTTTGGTATGCAACGGGCCGCGCGTTATGTCATGTATGTATGGGGTCGCGCCCGCTGCACGTTGCGTATGCGACGAGTGCACGCTGCCAGGCCCTGTGTTAAGTCATAGACGTATGGTGTCGTGCCAGGTACGCCATTCCCTCTTTTTTTTATGTCTCAACACTTTATCTAAATAAGTTTAAAGTGTATATGAGAGCAAGCGATAATCTAAAATATTTTAAACATTTATATATTTCTAACTGTAATAAACTTATATTATGGTAAATATATTTTCTCAAAATAGCGTCGGGTGCGACCTCCTTGCGTGCTCGGTGCGGGATTGCCATGTGACCTTAAAAAAAAGCATTTGTCATAACATTTCCCATTGTAACAGTTGGAGGACCCCACCCATTTTAGTCATTCTCTCTACAGCTTTTGATGAGAGACACCTCTTCTGCTTAGAGAGCTTTTTTGAAACATTTTTTGCTGTGTACACATATCTTATACTACACACAGCATGCAACGATCATCTTGATCAATATTCATGGTCTGTACAGTAGCCTTCCATGTGTGATGGCCATGCATCTGAAACATTACATCAAAAAACAAATGTGTGTTACACGATGCCCCTGGTGTGTGTGCGCATTATTGTGTTGCCTTCTGGCCTGGGTATTGGTGGCTCGAAGGGGTATCATCAGCAACGGGCACATCCTAGATCACATGTGACAAACAGTAAAGAGTAATGTGTAGATTTGTGTTGCAGTATGCTCTGTTGTCAGGCTTTACCAGTATAGTAGTGTGTCATATGTGAGACTTTCAGATTCATGTTTGACATGCACTGCTTGACTGTAATGAGCATTATCACTGTGTATGACGTAGCTTCACTGCTGATCCTCCCGCCATCCGAGCACATTCACATGTGTGCGCTTTACTTGGAGGAAGAGGGAGGGGGGGAACAAGGACTCACCTAAAGGGAAGGAGAGCAGGACTCAATACTGTCACAAAATATATAGTCATCATTTAGAGATTATTAAAAAAGAAAAATTCAGTAAATCTGAACGTGTCGGGAGAATAAAAAACTATAATGGCTAGACTCAACATATTATCAATGAATGTCTGCGGTCTTAACGATATAAAGAAAAGACAGAAAGTTTCAGAAGGTCTTAAAGCTACTGGGGCTGCTATTGTTTGTCTTCAAGAGACACAAATCGAGGGGGCTCAACATTATTTACTCAAAACACTCGGATATCAAATCATTGCCGCCACAACTCAGGGGACACGTACTAAGGGGGTCACTATCCTTGCGAAGGGCGGGGGAGTACAATTCCCGCGAGTTGTAGCAGACACACTAGGACGATTCGTAATAGCCGAATGTCATACTAATAATGGGGAAGAAAAACTATATGCACAATATATGGTAGTATTAGTGACGATCCAGAGGTATTGATCCAGATTTCTAATGAGTTAACGCATTGGCCTCTACCCATGATTATCTGTGGAGATCTAAACATCCATTTACCTAATGGATGGCTTACGGATCAAAGATTTATCTATCAGGGTAGGAAACGTAAAGTTTTTAATGCTTTAAAAGAAATGTGTCTGCTTCATGGTTTAATCTATGGGTGGTCAACTAAATATCCTACAGATCCTGGATATACTTTTTTCTCATTCCCTCATTCAAAACAAGTACGTCTTGATTATATGCTTATGTCCAACTCTCTGAGATCAAATTATCATATTGACAGATTAGCTAGAGTACTGTCGGACCATAATCCTCTAATGCTCAGCCTCATGATTTTTCCAATGAGATCCAAAATTAATACATGGACATTTGAAAGAGCATTACTCTTTAATGATGCATACTGTCAACAAATGAGTACATGGATCCCGGTTTTTTTTTAAGATAATGTTGGATCTACTTCAATCGACGTAGTATGGGATACCTTGAAGGCTTGTGTCAGGGGTGAAACTTTGAAATTCTCCTTAAAAAATAATAAAAGGGAAAAACAAAACATGGTATTGTTAGAGCAAGATCTACGATGAGCTGCAGAGGATCTAACTAAAGCAATACAGGAAGGCAGGGCGATAGATAATGAGATGGGTAAAGTGACAATAGCTAAAAATTACATCTCCGAAATACTAGTTGGAAAAGCTATCGTTCGGGCTAAAGCCAATAGGAAAAAAATATACGAGTTTAATGAAACAGTGGGGCATCAGCTAGCTGTTAGAACTCGAGAAGAAATTTCATCCGCATTAATCAAAGAAATTAGAGATCCAGATATGGGCCTAAGATCTGAACCCGCTGAAATAAGAATGGCTTTTCAGAAGTTTAATAGGAAATTATACCATGAAGATGATAACGATAGCGGGGACCCCAAAACTTATTTAGATTTGTCAACCCCAGAATGTTTGCAATCAGATGACCAGGAATTTCTAGATAGTCCAATTTCTTGGGAAGAAATATTAATGGCAATAACTGGCCTATCTAAGGGAAAAGCTTCGGGCACGGACGGAATCCCTACCGAATTTTATGCTAAATTTGCCCCTCAATTAAAAATCATTCTAACATTACTTTTCCAACATATTTTTCAGGGAGGGAACCCACCGAAATCTTGGTCAAATGCTAAAATTATTGTCTTTCCGAAGAAAAATAAAGACGCTAAAGAAATGGGTTCTTATCGTCCGATTACTTTGATTAATGGGGATTCAAAAATGTACTCTAAAATCTTAGCAGCCCGATTGGCACCCATTATCCATAAAATTGTCTCGGAAGAACAACACGGCTTTATTCCTGGGAGATCCACAACCGATCACATACAAAGAGTTATTTCCCTTTTTGACTACACAGGAATGACAGAAGACCCTATGTCGCTTATACTGTTGGATGCAGAAAAAGCATTTGACAGGGTATCCTGGAAATTTTTATGGGCAGCCATGGCAAATTGTGGGATTGGAGAAAAATATATACAGGCAATAAAACAACTCTATATAAACCCCACTGCCTGTGTTTTGATCAATGGCATATTGTCTGATAGCTTCACCATTCATGGGGGTACAAGACAGGGATGCCCTTGTTCACCCCTCTTGTTTGCCATCTATATTGATGTATTTATACAAATACTAAAATTTAAAACTTCAATACCTCCCATTAAAATACGAGATCTAGAAATAAAATGCTTGGGCTATGCAGATAACATAGCTATTGTTACAAGCAATCCCACCGAAGCAATGAAACATATAGTGCTAGAAGCATTGGATTTCGGTCGAATTTCTGGATAGAAATTGAATTCCAGCAAAACCCAGATAGTAGTAAATAATAAAATCACTATGAATGATATGAGGATTGTTGATAAAGCAAAATATCTCGGGGTAAGCATTAGTGCTAAAATCGAAAACATTGTGGAGGATAATATTCAACCCCTAATAATCCAAACTAAAAAAGAATTATCTCGGCTGCACAATCTACATTTAACTATTGGTGGAAGATCTAATGTGGTTAAAATGTTATTCTTTCCTAAATTTTTATATTTTTTTAGAGCCATTTGTCTTGAATTTTCCCCCACTAATTTTTAAAAACATCGATTCTATGTTTTCACATTTTATTTGGGGATACAATAAATCACGGAGAGCACTTAGATGGATCACTTTACCTAGAGAACGTGGGGGATGGTCATTACCAAACTTTAAACTATACTATTGGGCCACTGTACTAAAATATAGCAATAGTCTCCTAATGGAGAATTCAATGGGTCACAATACACCCACCCCGCAAGAACTTATTTTGGGTGAAGACAGTATTGGTTGTCTGTGGCGTCATATGAACGATGATTACTTTAAAAAAGTAAAATTTAAAACTATTTCCAGCATTTTCAAAGTATGGCGTAATATAAAAAAACTAATCGGCCTAGGTCGATATTCATACTATACCCCCGTACTTCAGAATGCGGATCTTCCAGAAATATTTCATGACATATATATACAGAGATGGGCTGAACTAGGTGTTAAACGCCTTGGTTGGTTTTTTTCTGATAGGGGAATAAAATCATTTGATGAATTAAAAATTGAGTTCCATTTGACAAATCAGGATTTTTTTAAATTTCTCCAGGTGAGAGATTTTTTAAGTAGGAAAATGGGTGGCCCCATCAAATTTCATCGGTGTGATATTATAGAAAAATTGAGACTAGTTAAGATCCCGAGAATCAGAGAGATATATGCAGGACTAAATGCTTTATTACCCGATGATATGAACAAACATCTGATGACATGGCAGATCAGACTGGGGGTTACATCTCAAATCCCTTGCGAGGCCTATGATATGTCATTAACTCATTTAATGTCCATGAAACTACAGGCACAATTTTTCAAAACATTTTTTTCACTTTATTACACTCCTGAAAGACTCGCAAAATGGGGGACGGGGAATGGAACGTTTTGTCCAAGATGTGCTCTTCCAGCAGCAGATATAAAGCATATGTTTGCTTCATGCCTTGTTTTAACCAAAGTTCTCTCTGAAATCTCGGACTTTCTATCAAGGATTTTACATTGTAAGATTAACATTGCAAATACAGAAGTATTGTTGGGGGTTTCCAACAACGGTCGGTCTAGCGAGCAACACGGGCTGATATTTGTTGGTATGGCCATCTTCAGGATGTGTATCGCCTCAGCCTGGATAGATCCAATACCCCCATCATTCTTTGAATGGAGAGCTCGGCTATTGGCGACTTGCAGTCTGGAGGTTGCCATTTATAAGAATAAAGGGAGGGATAAGAGGAAGAGGGGTATGAAGATCTGGGCACCATTGATTGCCTGGACACAAGAAAACTGATTGTGGAAACTGGATATTGATATGTCGTATATCGCAAAATTCTGTTTGCCTTTCATGTCTTGTTTTTTCTTTTTTTATGTACAAATAAGCTCTCTGTTGGTTAAATATACGAGTTACTTGTTCCCCGGGTGAGGGTGAGGGGGCGTGGGGGGCTAATGTGTTGTTTTGAAAAAAATAAAAAAAAATTATAAAAAAAAAAAAGCAACGCTTTCAATAATACCGCACACCATTGACATGCATGTCTGCGCATATCCACAAGCTTGACAACGACGTGTGATGTTGGCCATTCAATGTTTTTGGACAGCATCTCATTAGCGATAGTTGCCGCCCTCCCGGTACATGCTACATTAATGTAAATTGCGGATTGTGCAACATCAAAACTGCAACAGGGACACACACATAAGTACACTTACTGGCCAGGCAGGAACTGAACAATGCCCAGGTCCCCGGAATAATTATTCACACCCCTACGCTGGCCTGGTGTACGCAAGCCCAGCCCACTTTGCGTACGTATAAATAGGATAACGACGACGCCACATGTCCCAGTTCTTCCACACTGCCTCAGATGATATGGCCACATCCACATCGCATATCACAATGCGCAATAAAAAAAAGAGATCCAGGAGGTGTACACCATCCTCGCAATCGAAACTCTCTCTAAATTGTGAACCCTGCTGGCCATCGTCTTTGGACACACAACAATGATAGCAGGTGAGCAGTGGGGCCTGGGTGCACAGGGGCTGCAATGGAGCGGGGTGCTGTAGGGGGGGTGGGGTGCATCAGCCTGGGTGCGCAGGTGCGAACAAGCAATGTTGCCGTGCGTAATGATGTGATCTCTGACCTCATTCAGACACATCTTTGTCTAATTTTAAGGACCTGCTGGACCGTACTGTAGGCCTAAGCCAGCAGGCAGCGCTGCCCTACAGACACGTGGCGTTGGCTTTTGGGGAACTGTAGTGAACTGATTACTAAGTGTACATGCAGACAGGCTTGCGCCACTGCATTACACGCGGACATTATGCTTTTAGCATGCGCTCTGTTCCTTTGTATGTGAACGTTGGCATAACATATTATTATTTAACCTTGTGTATTCTTGTACACTCCAACTCCTCTTTGAACCACGATTACCACTAACAGTTGGTAGATCGTACTTCAAGAAGGAATGATGCACTCAACTGGTGTTCTCTATTAAGCTTGAAATAAACCTTCATTTACCTCAAGAGGTTTCCAGCAATATATTATTTCTCCCTTTTCAGACACTAAGTTAGTTGCACCAAAATCAGCGGAGCAGGTACTCAGCCCGCGATGATGCCCTGGGCATTCTGACGTCTTCCATCGTGGTATCAAGACACCGTCACCGACCGGAGACCTTCTGTGCCACCCTGACAGGGGTACCCCAAAGTCGTAGCTCGCACCGCCACGTCGTTGGACACACCGGTGGTGGCAGGTGATCAGTGAAGCCTCGGTGTGCGGAGGACCTGCAATTGAGCACAGTGCGGGGGAAGGGGCTGGGGTGCAGCAGCCTGGGTGCACAGATGCAGGCAAGCGATGTTGCCGTAGATAATAATGTAATCTCTGGTCTCATTCATATCTCTGTTTCATTTTAAGGACTTGCTGGACCGCACTCTTTCTCGCAGACCCCAGCGTCCCAGACACACGGGTGACGAGAGGTGAATAGTGAGGGCTGGGTGCAGTAGGCAGACGCTCTGTCTCCTCCTCCCTCTGTTCTTTTGACTCTCCCTCCCCTTCTCCCTTCCACCCACTCGCTCTCTGTCCCATTCTCACTTCCTTTCTTTCATTCTGACTACCTTTCTTTTTCTCTTGGTCATGGCACTCATACTTATGTTTCTTTTTTGTCTTGCAGGTTTTGTACGCTGCTTCCGGAGGAGTCCCACCCACTTATTTCATGTTATACTGTTGTTTCTTCTAATAAAGTTGTGTTTCCATTTATTTGTGTTGTTTTAATAAAGGTTATTTTTTTTAACCAATAAATAAGTGAGTGTATGGGTCTTCTTTTTCTGCCAACACTTGTCTGTAGTTTATTGTGAAAATCGGCGGTTGATAGGAGGTTATGAGGGAAAACATTTGTAATTTTGTGCTGCACCTACCAAATATAAACCAACAGACTATTACATAAATGAAGCCTGGATAATTCTACAACTGCAAGGGTTCTATGGGTGTATCACTTTATAACACCATGAGTACTGCCCATGTGATAACAGAACCAATAAGGCACTGCCTAGGGCCACCGAGGCTTCAGGGACTGGCGAGGCCCACCCTTTATATTTAAGCAAAGCCCCGGTGGGTGGCGATCCCTGCACTTGAGTTGGCCTCCAAGCCATCCGAACAATTATGAAACAATACCCGGGGAGGTGGCGATCCCCTAGGCTACGAAACGTCTCTGTGCCCTCCCGCGCCTAATTTACAAGTGAGATTAAGGTCCCCAGTGCTGCAGAGAACCAGCAATATAATAATAGGATTGGCCCCGCAATATTACCCACCACGGTGCTCATTTTAATGAACGGGTGAGACCAGCATAATGTTTTTTCTCCATTTTTACCATCCGGATCCGCTTTATTGAAGCGAAACGAGGTTTTCCTCCTCTCTCTTCAACGAGGCAAACAACGATTTGCTATCTTAGGGTGGAAGCCATGCTCCAGCCCTGTAATAGCAAACATAAATGTCCCGCGGATGCACACCCCCGGACATTGTATGAGCTGCGCCTGGGAGGTCGCACTCCATAGGGCCATGATGCATTGGTTACTGCATAACTACAGAATTAGTATAAACGCATACTAACACTACTTGCACACATGTTTTACAGCAACCAGAGTGTAGTGAAGAAGCAGTGGAAGCCCAAAATCAAAAATATAAATCCTACCAGAGGTCGGATGACATAGTTTGATGAGCCGACAACCCTAGGATGAGTAGAAACAGCTTCACGAAGAAAACGGGTCTTCAGCAGAACGCAAGGAAGCTCGAAATATTGGTGAGTGCTGCCTTCTTTTTACCATCTCCCGCTCGTTGCCAAATTTATGAAGTGAAGAGGCGGACAGCAGTGGATCCAATAAGTAGATTTATTGCAGGAAAAGAAGACAGCTTAAAGAGCCACCAACATGACCAGACAGCAAGGCAACCGTCTTCTCTAGCACCATGTACAAACTCCCCAAGATTCCCCTCATGACAGCCCTACATTCTAAAATTACATACTTACATTCTAGTAGCATTACATACTAACATTCTACTATGACTTACATCGGAATACTACACAGAGCACATGACTTTACAGCAATGAGCTCATGGTTTTATCCAAGAGTCTTGAGACCAGTAGGGGTGAGTAGTTTGCTTCCCATCCCTCTATTGTATGAACACAAACTAACACTACTTCCACAGGTATGCTACAGCGCCCAGAGCACATCACTTTACAGCAATGAGCTCACGGTTTAATCCCCGAGTCTTCAGACCAGTAGGGGTGAGTAGTTTGCTTCCCACTCGCTGTATGGTATAAACGCATACTAACACTACTTACACAGTTATACAACAGCGGCCAGTATGCTACAGTGCCCAGAGCCCATCACTTTACAGCAATCAGCTCGGTTTGATCCCCGAGTCTTCACACTGGTAGGCGTGAGTACTTCGCTTCCCACTTCCGGTATAGTATAAACGCACTGTAGGGCTCAGTAGTTCGCTTCCCACTCCCTGTATGGTATAAACGCCTAACAAACACTACTTGCACAGGTATGCTACAAAGACCAGAGCACATCACTTTACAGGAATGAGCTCACGGTTTAGGCTCTCGGTTTCATACCCGAGTGTAGCAGCATCTCATCTCAGCACCATGTCACTCTGAGCAAGACCGCACTTTCAGACCGCTAGGACTGAGTACTTCGCTTCGCACTCCCCCACAGAGGTTACAGTGCTCCTATCCTCCTGTTTCCTACTCTTTTCTCCCTTGTTTCCCCTTACTCATTTCAACGGAATCATAAAATGGCTGCCAACACTTCCTAGTTGCAACAGTTCGCAGCCAATAAGCAGCAAGCGTGTGCTCGTAACGCCTCAGCCAATCAGATGGCAGAATTTCCAAATATCGATATCTGTAAATTTTGATATTTCTCCAAAACTACTGAACAGATTTACACCAAATAAACAAAAGCGTGCTTTCTACACCAAGACCCTTCTCCCTGTCAAATTTGGGGTAATTCCGTTCACCCGTTCGACCTGTAGCCTTGTCTAAAGTTTCCTATGGAAATTGCATGAAGAAAACACGTTTGGGGACCCCCTTTTTTCTCGGCTCCCCCCTTGATGAATCACCCCCACACTTTCAACATAGGAGCTGAAATGAACAAAGAATTAGTTTGGAAAATGTCATGAACATTCATCAAACGACGCCAAAGTTATAAGCAAAACAAAAAATGCTCTTCCTATGGAAACTTGGTCCTAACTATAACTACCTACTTGCGACCGCCAGTTGGTAATATACATATATATATATATATATATATATATATATATATATATATATATATATATATATATATATATGAAAGACAATGTGCTCAGAAGCCACAGCGCCCATACCACCCGGTTGTAAAGCCTCGCTGCAGCTCCCTTTATGTATTCCCAAAATTCAAGTCTGCCTCTGCCGACGCGTTTCGAGGCCAATACGCCTCTTCATCATGGGCTGGCAAACAGACACTGAGCAGTCGCCTCCATTTTAGCCATGTTTTATTTAGTATACATCCCTCAGTGGGCGTGGCCAAATTTATCAGCACAACAGTGTGCTGGGAGATGTAGTCCATGTGGGGGTAATAGTTATATCCTATCGTAGGTTCAGTGTCATATTACCAATTTTTTACAGTCATTGAAATACCTTTAGTAGGAAGGGGAATATGTCCAAGGGAGCTCCGTAGCAGAAAGGCGCTGTGCTGCACGGGTGCGGAGTAATTCCATCCCACAGCCTCTTGTGTTGACGAGTGGTGCTCTTCTCCACGGCATGAGCGGCCGTGATTCAAATGAAAGACAATGTGCTCAGAAGCATCGAGTGAGCACTCCACAGCGCCCATACCATCCGGTTGTAAAGCCTCGCTGCAGCTCCCTTTATGTATTCCCAAAATTCAAGTCTGCCTCTGCCGACGCGTTTCGAGGCCAATACGCCTCTTCATCATGGGCTGGCAAACAGACACTGAGCAGTCGCCTCCATTTTAGCCATGTTTTATTTAGTATACATCCCTCAGTGGGCGTGGCCAAATTTATCAGTGCTCACTCGATGCTTCTGAGCACATTGTCTTTCATATATATATATATATATATATATATATATATATATATATATATATATATATATATATATATATATTCAGTGAAAAAACCATAGGTTTCACACACGTTATAGTTAGGAATTAGCATTTAAAAAACCTTAGAAATTCAGTGAAAAAACCATAGGTTTCACACATGTTATAGTTAGCTGGACATTTTACTCGTAAAAAACCAATGAAATTCCCCCGTTATAGTTAGTTCAGCTAACTATAACTCGCGCGCCCGCAATGCACTGCTGATGACGTCACATATTACATCACTCATGACATGGTCAGTGACATCACTCATGACATCACTGATGACATCTCAAATGACATCACTGATGACCTCACTGATGACATCATCCAGTGAATGTGTATTTTTCTGAAAATTAAATATGTTTTATATATGTATATCTCAAGGTCGATGGAAGAATAAATGGGTATATTACTGTCTAAATGGATGATTTCTTTTTGAAAAATTGATTGTGTAACTGACTGATTAAGTGTATCATAGTGAATACATGGCTTAGTGAGTAATGTTTAAATATATAAATATCTGTATCAGTCTCTCACTTTGTGTATAAGTGGCTGCATGGGTTGGAGAGTAGCTACATGGGTGTCTATATAGGTTATTAGTTGGTTTTTTGAGTATCAGTATGAGTGTCTGCATGGTTCGGTGGGGGGTATGACGTAGTGCATAGGTGCATGAATGAGTGACTCACTGTTTGTATGTGTTGAACAGAGCATGTGTGCAGGACTGCATGGGTGGATGAGTGTGTGTATGGGTGTGTTAGTGAGTGAATGACTGTCTCAATAGTGTCTTTATGAGTAACTACATATGTTTAAAACTAGTATATGTGACTATTGGTTTATATATGTGAGTATATGTGAGAGTGAGAGATTGAAAGAGTTCCTGTATGAATAAGTATGTGTTTCTATAAGTGATTGTTAAAAAGACTAAGTATGTGTAAGTTTCCGTAGAAGTAAGTGTGGTGGTGTGTGTTTAACTGTATATGCAAGTAAATGGATGTTTGATTCTTTATTGGCATGAGTGACTATGTGTGTGAGTAGCTCTATGGATGAGTGGCGTTGTGTAGCAGGATGTATAGGTGTATGAGTACATATGATAAGTGAGTACATGTATGAGTGACTGTATTGGACTGTTGGTGAATGAGTGGATGTGTATGTGGATCTTAGAATTACTGAAGAGGTTGTTGTAACTGTTATTGGTATGTCCATTGTTTTGTATATTTTAGTCTCTATTTTTGATTGTGTGTATCAAAGGTTTTATTAGGGGAAGAGGAGGTCTGCCACTCTATCACAAGGATGATGTCATCAGTGAGGTCATCAGTGATGTCATTTGAGATGTCATCAGTGATGTCATGAGTGATGTCACTGACCATGTCATGAGTGATGTAATATGTGACGTCATCAGCAGTGCATTGCGGGCGCGCGAGTTACAGTTAGCTGAACTAACTATAACGGGGGAATTTCATTGGTTTTTTACGAGTAAAATGTCCAGCTAACTATAACATGTGTGAAACCTATGGTTTTTTCACTGAATTTCTAAGGTTTTTTAAATGCTAATTCCTAACTATAACGTGTGTGAAACCTATGGTTTTTTCACTGAATTTCTATGGTTTTTTAAATGCTAAGTCCTAACTATAACGTGTGTGAAACCCATGGTTTTTTCAGTGAATTTGCAAGGTTTTTTAAATGCTAATTGTTTTCTTTTTCTTCTATTTTTTTTAACATATTTTTATTTTATTTTTCTTACCTTTTATAAAGACTATGGTTAAATTTTTAAAATTCTTTAATATGTTTTTTTTTTATATTTTTTTTAAAATAAACATGTAAAATTTATTTGCAGTACTTTTTTTCTATTTTTTTTATTATTTTTTTAGTACGCGTACCGTAAGCTCACGGTAAGCGTACGGTTTACGCTACGTCCGTAATTTATCCACGCTGCTTGCGTATAGTTACGCAATTTGCGTAGCCGCGCGTACTCCGCGTGGGACACGTACGCGTGTGCGCTACACGCGCACGTTACGCGGAAGTGTCGGGTAGTGTCTGTTTTGCGCATGCGCGCAAGCGCGTGTCTTTTTTACGCGCATGCGCACTTTTGCCGTAAGCGTACCGTAAGCGTACCGTAAGCGTACGGTAGGTCATGTGATCATGAAACACAACTTTTGATTGGTTGAAACTACTTTCAGTTCTAGAACTCTCCTACACCACACCCATTCCCCTCATTTCTGCTTGTGATCCCTTAGGAGAAGGAGCTGGTTTGTCTTTGGGATACGATGGCAGAACAGCAGAGCTCTTCTGAGAGTGAGGCTAGCACTAGCAGCACTGTCTTGAGGCAGAGATCGAGGAAACAAAAGCCCTCTTATGTATGGGATTATTTTACTTTTCCTGAAGGCCAGCAAAAGGTGAATGCACCCTTAGTAACTTGCAGGCTGTGTCAGCGTGTACTTTCTAGAGGTAATCTTGACAGGAAGTATTCCTTTGGGAATCACACCATGAAGAGACACCTCAAGGATGTACACAAAAGGACACATGGTCATCTTTTTGGAGGTAACTCTTCAGAAAGACAAGCAAGTACATCCACAGCAGCTCAGCCTGGACCATCATCTGCAGAGCTGACTCCTTCTTCTGCAGGTCAGGTGAGCCCTTCATCTGTGGGGGGAGCATCTCCTTTTGCTGGCCCTCTGGAAATTAACCCTCGGTTTGCAAGGGTTGAAGTACGGTGCGCCACTTGTCACGATCTAATTACTTATAGGGAGACCAGTGTTTCCCTAGTGAACAGTAAAATAGATCAGCACACTTGTCGTACCGTCTAATATTCCCAATCTTTCTTTCCTCTGTCCCTGCATGAACACAACAGCTCTTTTAAGAGCCAACCTTACCTTTCATCTATTTTTTATATATGTTTTTAAAAACTTTTTTTTTTTTTTTTTTACCGTACGCGTACGGTACGCGTAATTTTTTTTTTTTTTTTTTTTTTAAACACTAAAAATCAATTATCACATTACAAGGTCCTTGAGAGACTACAATTATTATTATTGACTTACCATACTCACTCAAAAAAATATTTATTCATTTGTTTTTTTTAAAAATAGCTTTAAAAATGGTTCTAGTTTTCAAAAATTTTCTATATGAATCTGAAAAAAAAGAAAAAAGTATTAATATTTTTAAAACATTTTATAATACAGTACACATATTTACATTTTTTTCCAAAAAATATTTTTGCCTTATTTTTGCTGTTTTCAGAATATATTGCATTTCACTATAAATTGTGAAAGCAATTGCATTCATCATTTTACAGCGGGCAAAAAAAAATAACAATCACAAAGATTGTAATAAAAAAGCCCAGAATCTCTTTTTACTTAAACTTAACATTATAGAAATGCATAATATTCTAAAAAAATATCATCTAATACCAATAGTTATTTCTTTAAAATACCGTCTGATATGTTTGTTTCAGAAGTATAATCACAATATTATATCTCAAATAACTCCACAATACATCTGATTCCATTTCCTTTAGGGCAAATAGTAATTTTAAAATTTTGTTTGGAATAAATTTCCAACAGTAATCAAATAAAATTCTAAAGTTTAATTTGTCCAGATCTCACTGATTCTCTGTTACATTTTGGTTCACGAAAATTTTTGGAATAATTTATTAAGTCCACAATAGAATTGGTTACTTTTCCGCATGGCCAAATAGTAATTTTTTAAATCATTTTTGAAAAAAATTCCAATGGCAGTCCAATAACATTCCAAAATTTAAATTGTGCAGATGTTACCGATTATCTCTAAATTATTGGTTTTTCAAAGTTTCATTAAAAATTAAAAAAGTCCACATTACAATTGGTTATCTTTCCATTAGGCCAAATGATAATTTAAAAAATCATTTTTCTACAAAATTGTAATGGTAATGCAGTAAAATGGTAAAATTATTTTGTCCAGATCTTGCCAAATCTGTCTAAAATTTAGGTTTCAGGAAGATTAGATAGGAATTTGCTAAATCAAAAGGCAAACGTTGTTTGAAAATCAATTGGGAATCATTACACAGTGTCCAACCTTTTTCACATTTAAGATAAACTGTGTAATGTCCAGAAGTAACAGTAGGTCCATCATGGAAAATTATTGCAACAGTTACAAAAGTTTTTCCTGAAATTGATAATTGCTGTCCTGTAAACTTCTTTATTAACGTATCCAATTTTGAACCATCAGCTCTACATCGTTGCATCATTAAAATTACATACTGTCCGTATTCCTTTAAAATTAATGTTGAAAACATGTCAGATTTACACTCACCACATTTCATGCTATGATTAGCATCTTTAACTAATTTTGCAAAAGTAACTGTTTTACTTTCTGGCAATGTCAAATAAATAAACCTTTCATTATCAACATTAGAACCACATATATTATAACAATTATCACAACTATGTTCCCATTTATAAGAGAGACCAAAAAAAATGTCAATGGGAACTCCTTCTTCTTCCACTACCTGAAGAAAATACATCAAAAATTCCTGTACGTCTTGCTGTACATTTTGAGAAAACTGTGTTCGTCCTGAACATACATCTAAAAGTTTTCTAATTTCAGTAGCACTTTCTATTTGAGTTTTATCTTTACTCAGCTTTTGAAAAAGGAGACTCAGCTCTGAACAGAATCTTTTTCCCTGATTTACTATTATCTGCTCTTGCAAACTTTCCAGATAAAATGCAACATTCAGCACTACATTTGCGTAGCAGTTGACACCAGAGCTATTTTCAAAATGACATCCTACAACCTGTTCTTCATTTTCCTTTTTCTTTTTGCTTGCAATTACATCACTCCTCTTTTTTTTTCCTCTTCTCTACATCTTCATTACAGATATTGTCATTTTTTCTTTTACGAGAAACTACACGTTTCTCTAACACAGGATACTGACCTAAATGAGGAGCATAGCTTCTTCTTAATCTATTATACTCCTTTACACAGTTTGTATCAGCACTAACTTTTGAGTCATCAAAGTCTATCATGAATAAACCTGATAATGTTTTCACTCGTGACAAAGCAACATATGCCATACCTTCTTTGAACACAGTTGAACCAATGTTCACAAATGCACAATCTACAGTCAATCCTTGAGACTTGTGAATAGTTACAGCATATGCTAGAGAAAACGGAAACTGCTTCCTACGTACATATAAGTCTTTCACAAGCATGAAACGAACTGTACAACGACAAATGTCTTTAACTTCTTCTATCTGATCAAATTTTATTTTTAAACATTCAATTCCATCTTTTTTCTGATAATTAATAAAACCCACAACTCTTCCCATAGCTCCATTAACTAAACCTTTTTCAACATCCAAATTTCTCCTTAAAAATACTCTACAGTTCATGCAAACATATAGATTTTTTTCTAATCCAGCTGTTTTGGAGATGTTCTTCTCTAGTGAGTCCAATTTATTTTTCAGTTTGCCTGTTACTGTGACAGTAATTCTTCCATCCTCAATTTTGTCCACTGCTTCCAATTTCCTGATCTCTTCCTTTTCCAATTTCAAAAGCTCCTCATTGAATATTGAGCATTCACGTAGAGTTGGCATTAAGCAGATGACACTTTTGTTTTCTGCAATGTTCTTGTATATCTTCTCTGCAACTATTTCTTCCTTTGGAAATAAATTATGTAGCAGCCGACTCTGTAATGCTTTTTTGCCAACTTCTGTGAGTAGTCCAATTCTGATATCCTTCAGAATACTTCCATATTCTTCATCGCTTGCTTGCCTCATATTAGTAGTAAGTTCCTTGTACTCAAAGAAGGACCAAATATTTGTATTTCCGATGCTTCCCAATGACTTCTTTGTGTCTTCATGTGTGACAGTACTAAACACTGGTTGTCCTTTAACTGGAGTAAGTTGCAAAAGATCTCCAAAAACTATGACGTGTTTTCCACCAAATAACATGTCATAGTCTGTCTTCAAAATTTGCTGCATTCTTAAATGCACAAAGGCAAGCATTAAGTTTGATACCATGCTCACCTCATCAATAATGAGAACTTGCATCTTCTTCAATACTCTTGAAACTTCCAAGGATGCTTCTCCAGTTAGCTTGTTGAATTGTATTTTGTTCTCATGCTCCACTGGTAACATTAGCAAACGATGTAAAGTGATTCCTTTTATGTTATATGCTGCTAACCCAGTTGGAGCAGTAACCACACAAGACAAAGTAGAATCCGTTTTTTGCTTTAGGTAGCTTCTGATGACTTTTATTAGGAAACTTTTTCCAGTTCCAGCTTGTCCGCTTACATACATCCTGATTGGATGAAATGATGTGCATGAGCACTCTTTTTTTTCATGTAGAAATCCGTGATCAATTTTGTTTTTGATCTCTTCATAAATTTGTTGCTGCTCTTGATTCAGTTGTCTTTCCAAATTTTCTAAGTCTATAAATTCTTCTTGAGCTTGATTCATAGCCGTTTCCACTTCATTCATGGCTATTGATGCTTCATTTTCAACGATTGGTTGTCCTAGGGGATCTTGACTGAGTGTTCCTGAACTTTGGCTGTCCTGAGAACTGTCTCTAGCTATTTCTGCTGCAATTGTAGTTTCCTGTTCAATTTCTTCATTTAACATTTGCAGATAAGTTGAGAATGTACTGCATTGTATGCTGTCTTTGCAAGCATTAAAAGAATCTTCATAGCTTTGAAATTCTCCCAGTAGTTCATCCTCTGTACGCCATGGTTTAAACAACTGTAAAAGAGCCAAGTAGTAAAATTCCTTCTTGTCAGTAGTGTCACAACTCAGCTTCCGGTGATTTATCAAACTTCCTTTTGTTTGCTTCACCAAACATCCTTCTTCACCAACGACTTTATATTTTCCATTGTTGATGTCTTCTGCAGCTTTCCGTGAATAAATGTAGTTCTGCAACACTTCATAGAGACACATGTTCTCCAGATGATGACTTCTCTTGGGATAATAAGTGTCCAACATGTTTGATTTCAAAATATCTGTACTTTCTGGGTCATTCTCGGCCAAATATTCAATTTCTCCTACAGATTTCAGTACCCGATTTCTCATTGCTGCAAGGCCTAAACTTGCCCAAATTATTCTTCTTGACTTCGAGTAGAGACTTGCAGAAGATAACCTATCTGAACATTCGTAGGATCCAATTTCTCGATGCGATAACATCTTCAAACTGAAACTGTACAGCTTCTTACTGACAGTCTTCTCGTGAGAAATCTCTTCCCACATTTCCTTCAATTCTGTTTTTTCTGATTTCGTAATGTAAGACGTTACATATCGAGCAACAGCAATGGAATTGTCAGCAACATACTGTATATCCATGTTAGCGTTCCACATGGATAAAATGACTGGGTTGTAGTCATTTATATTTTTTGATTCTTCTTTTCTTTTATAGTTGTAGGTATTCTTTGGTGATTTTCTTGTGATAGTATGTCTCACAGCTGACATAAAACTGTTTACTCTTCCATTTGAAAGAACAGGTCTAGGAAATCCAAATCGACATTTAGTGTAGTATTTTTCTTTGCTCTTGTATTTCCGTCGACAGTATTTTCCACACCGATGACTTTGGAAACGTAAAACTTGCTCCTTTAACTTTTTCTCTTCTGTGCTTTTTGGTATAGCACATGTTGCATATTCTTCAATGTAAGATAACACTGCTTCATCAGTATCTGTTCCAAACTTTGGGGCATACTTGATCCACAACAGCATATGAATATGAGGAGCACCTCTTGCCTGGTACTCTTTTCTCCAAAAGAAATCCACTACTTCTCCAAGAGGTGGTTTTTTTTTATTGCAGATGAAGGACATCATAGCCTCAAATCTATGATTGAAATATCTGCAAACATTAACCGGATCCAATGAGCACAGTTCTCCTGCTGTCTTGTATTCGATGTTTTTAATGTTTGAATTTGCCTCTCGTAGAAAATCCAGTAAATCATCCCAAGCGTACTCGGCACAGCTTAGGGTAAGGAACCATGTTGGTGTTCCTAAATTCCGTAACATGCATTTTAGTTCACCATGGCGTCGGTACCAATATTCATTTGTCCCACGCTGACAAGCCATCAGATTGATCAGTTGTGTTTCCAAATGATCATCTCGGTGCTGCACTTTCTCCATAAAATCCTTAGCAGACACATTTTGTAAATGTACTCCACTTTTTAAAATGTGATTTACTGCATAAGACAGTGCAGACAAGTCGCTTTCAAATAAAAGATGGAACAAATAAGGAATACTTTGTCGAAATCTGGGATCTTCAGCATATAGTCTTGTAGTCCGATACTCAGAAGCTGGAATCTGTTCTGGACGTTCATCGTATCGTCCTCCTTTTCCTTTAGGAAACAGCTGGGGAAAACATCGAGCTTCCAAGCTCTCCTCCCACACACTCACGGGAGTTCCTTTTGCTTTCTTCATCTGAAAGAGATCAATATTGTCTCCCATAACTTCTTTTGAATGAAGAGGATGTATGCTAAAATGTTCATAAATTTCTTCTTCCTTTGACTTGTCCACTTTTTCAATTTGTCCAGTTGGTGTTTCTGTGTCTTCTTGTAAATCTTCTTCTTCTTCTTCTTCTTCTATATAAATTGATTCATACCATTTGTTATTCCTTTTCAAATACAAATTTGCTTTTTGTACTTTCCGTACATCTACCAGCTCCTGCCAAATCTTCTTATTCTTTGTAGGTACACCATTAACCAGAATAATTAATGGTTCAGTTTCCAAAGTATCCGCATCAATAGTTTCCATATTTTTTTTCAAATCCAAGGGCAAATACACCACTCTACCTTTTAAACCTCTCAGTAAATCTGAAGGAGGTAATTTACCAGTTTTGGGCTCCATACGTACTATGGTCTGGAACGGATGAACACATTGAATGAGTATAGACTCATATGTATTTAATTCAGAAAGTTCAGCAGGAATAGCATCCAATTCTAAATTATTATGTACAGCTCTGGTCGGCATTCTATTTTCCTCTAACTTGTTGTAACAGTATTTACAAATACGCTGATCTTCACCCAATTCAAAACAATTTTCTAGAAATATATATGTGGCAAAATCCTTCCACTTATAATTATCTTCATTTTCACTCTTTCTGTAGAGATCAACATTCCTAGTTTGTTTTCTATAATGAGTTCTGCGGCAACAAATACAAGTAAAATTTGGTCTTTCATTAGAGACTATTGCAAATTTTGTTATGTGATCATTAAATGTGTTACTTACAGAGGGTTCTACATTCTCTTCCACTTCTTCCTCATTTACTGTGTCCTTCTCTGCACTGTTTTGTTCAGGACCAAAGTAACAAAACTGAATTTCATCAACAACCTTCTCTACATCTGATACCGTTCCTCGGAACAGAGCCCTATTCAATTCATTTAACTTTATTGCTGGACTTTTGGCAAAATACAACCGTCTCACAAACTTTCTCATTTCAGTATGATGAACAGCCAGCATCCTAAAATGATGGAAAACACTATTGCACACTTTTCTAGATAGACAAGCCAGAGAATGACCCTGCAAACCAGTATTCTCTCTCACTCTGCATGGATCCAGACTTTGAAGCACCTTAATCTTCTGTTTTATACTTTTTTTACTATATTCTCTTAGAAACTCTCGAAATTTGTCAATAGATTCCTGACGCACAGTGCAAATACTACTACAATTCCAAGTGTACACTGGGGCTTTAGGACGTCTCCCCATTGCCTCATCTGCCATTATCTCCTTCTCCATTATGCAACCATTTTTTACTTCGTATGAACGACCTCTGGTGTCAACTGCATGCAGCAAACGATTACTTTGAAAATAGCTCTCTTCATTAAAAAAAGGTTCACTACTTGAACTATGCATCCACTTTCCTAAAAACACTTTACAAAAGTTTGTTCTGTTCACTACTCTTTTCCTTTTGCTATGTGATTTCAGTACATTAACCATTTTGTCTAATGTACGCATCCTATTCAAAATTAATATGAATAGTTTCCTTTTTAATTCTAATGCCTTTGCTGCAATGGCTTCAATTTCTTTTTTTCTCTTGTAATATTTTGCCTTTTGCTTATATTTCTTCACATCCTTTATCAAATTGGACATAACTCTTCTCTGAAACATTTTTCTACGTATCTCTTTAAACGCTGTTTTTCTGTTTAAGTTTAACTTTTTAGTTGCAGAAGGTATATTTGCATTAACTAAATTCTCAATTTTTTCTTGTCCTTTTTGTTTGAAATCATTCTTTCCTGTACAGACATTTTGTACATTTTTCCTTTTTTTGAATATATTCCTTAGAAAATCTTTTTTTTGCTTACCAGAAGATTTTTTCTTCCTCCCAACATCAGCATCTTCTACTAACTTTGATCCTCTAGTTGTCTTCAAATATAGTTTTTTTTTTAGCGTTTTTTGAACTCTGGATTTTGTAGGCATCTTAAATTTTGTTCACTGCTCTTCAGCAATACCTGAAAAAAACTAAAAAAAAAATTCCTTTATTTTATTTAAATATATTACTACATTTCTTTTCACAATACTCACAAAACGAAATTTCTTTGCCAATTTGAATGCACACTTACTGCTCTTTTTTTTTGGCAAGTGAAAATCACTTTTACAGACTGACACATTATGAAACCACTTTTCAGATTTTTTAAAAAGCCCATGTCCAGACTGCTACACTCCAGCAAGGGCAACCAGCCTTAGTGATGCTGAATGTTTTTGCATTACAGACTGAAACCTGAAAACCCCACTCGCTTGTAAATACTGTGCATGATTATACATGGCAAGCAGATGGGTGTGTGCTAAGAGTCTGCTTCTTCCCCCAAAAAATCGCTCCCCCTTTCCATCTAATGCAACTGTGAAATCACCAGAAAAAAACGCAATAAATCTCTGCCTATAATTCCTCTTTGCACACAGAGTCATGTTTTCACATTAGTCCCAAAACGAAATTTCTTTGCCAATTTGAATGCACACTTACTGCTCTTTTTTTTTTGGCAAGTGAAAATCACTTTTACAGACTGACACATTATGAAACCACTTTTTTGATTTTCTTAAATGCACATGCCCAAACTTCTTTTTCAGACCACCACCATGTGTAACCTGGGTGGCTGCCTACACTCCAGCAAGGGCAACCAGCCTTAGTGATGCTGAATGTATTTGCATTACAGACTGAAACCTGAAAACCCCACTCGCTTGTAAATACTGTGCATGATTATACATGGCAAGCACATGGGTGTGTGCTAAGAGTCTGCTTCTTCCCCCAAAAAATCGCTCCCCCTTTTTCCTACTAATGCAACTGTGAAATCACCAGTAAAAAACGCAATAAATCTCTGCCTATAATTCCTCTTTGCACACAGAGTCATGTTTTCACATTAGTCCCAAAACGAAATTTCATTGCCAATTTGAAAGCACACTTACTACTCTTTTTTTTTGGGCAAATGAAAATCACTTTTACAGACTGACACATTATGAAACCACTTTTTTGATTTTCTTAAATGCACATGTCCAAACTTCTTTTTCAGACCACCACCATGTGTAACCTGGGTGGCTGCCTACACTCCAGCAAGGGCAACCAGCCTTAGTGATGCTGAATGTATTTGCATTACAGACTGAAACCTGAAAACCCCACTCGCTTGTAAATACTGTGCATGATTATACATGGCAAGCACATGGGTGTGTGCTAAGAGTCTACTTCTTCCCCCCAAAAATCGCTCCCCCTTTCCATCTAATGCAACTGTGAAATCACCAGAGCAAAACGCAATAAATCTCTGCCTATAATTCCTCTTTGCACACAGAGTCATGTTTTCACATTAGTCCCAAAACGAAATTTCTTTGCCAATTTGAAACCACACTTACTGCTCTTTTTTTTTGGCAAGTGAAAATCACTTTTACAGACTGACACATTATGAAACCACTTTTTGGATTTTCTTAAATGCACATGTCCAAACTGCTTTTTCAGACCACCACCATGTGTAACCTGGGTGGCTGCCTACACTCCAGCAAGGGCAACCAGCCTTAGTGATGCTGAATGTATTTGCATTACAGACTGAAACCTGAAAACCCCACTCGCTTGTAAATACTGTGCATGATTATACATGGCAAGCACATGGGTGTGTGCTAAGAGTCTGCTTCTTCCCCCAAAAAATCGCTCCCCCTTTCCATCTAATGCAACTGTGAAATCACCAAATAAAAACGCAATAAATCTCTGCCTATAATTCCTCTTTGCACAGAGTCATGTTTTCACATTAGTCCCAAAACGAAATTTCTTTGCCAATTTGATAGCACACTTACTGCTCTTTTTTTTTGGCAAGTGAAAATCACTTTTACAGACTGACACATTATGAAACCACTTTTTTGATTTTCTTAAATGCACATGTCCAAACTTCTTTTTCAGACTACCACCATGTGTAACCTGGGTGGCTGCCTACACTCCAGCAAGGGCAACCAGCCTTAGTGATGCTGAATGTATTTGCATTACAGACTGAAACCTGAAAACCCCACTCGCTTGTAAATACTGTGCATGATTATACATGGCAAGCACATGGGTGTGTGCTAAGAGTCTGCTTCTTCCCCCAAAAAATCGCTCCCCCTTTTTCCTACTAATGCAACTGTGAAATCACCAGAAAAAAACGCAATAAATCTCTGCCTATAATTCCTCTTTGCACACAGAGTCATGTTTTCACATTAGTCCCAAAACGAAATTTCTTTGCCAATTTGAAAGCACACTTACTGCTCTTTTTTTTTTGGCAAGTGAAAATCACTTTTACAGACTGACACATTATGAAACCACTTTTTTGATTTTCTTAAATGCACATGTCCAAACTTCTTTTTCAGACTACCACCATGTGTAACCTGGGTGGCTGCCTACACTCCAGCAAGGGCAACCAGCCTTAGTGATGCTGAATGTATTTGCATTACAGACTGAAACCTGAAAACCCCACTCGCTTGTAAATACTGTGCATGATTATACATGGCAAGCACATGGGTGTGTGCTAAGAGTCTGCTTCTTCCCACAAAAAATCGCTCCCCCTTTCCATCTAATGCAACTGTGAAATCACCAAATAAAAACGCAATAAATCTCTGCCTATAATTCCTCTTTGCACAGAGTCATGTTTTCACATTAGTCCCAAAACGAAATTTCTTTGCCAATTTGATAGCACACTTACTGCTCTTTTTTTTTGGCAAGTGAAAATCACTTTTACAGACTGACACATTATGAAACCACTTTTTTGATTTTCTTAAATGCACATGTCCAAACTTCTTTTTCAGACTACCACCATGTGTAACCTGGGTGGCTGCCTACACTCCAGCAAGGGCAACCAGCCTTAGTGATGCTGAATGTATTTGCATTACAGACTGAAACCTGAAAACCCCACTCGCTTGTAAATACTGTGCATGATTATACATGGCAAGCACATGGGTGTGTGCTAAGAGTCTGCTTCTTCCCCCAAAAAATCGCTCCCCCTTTTTCCTACTAATGCAACTGTGAAATCACCAGAAAAAAACGCAATAAATCTCTGCCTATAATTCCTCTTTGCACACAGAGTCATGTTTTCACATTAGTCCCAAAACGAAATTTCTTTGCCAATTTGAAAGCACACTTACTGCTCTTTTTTTTTGGGCAAGTGAAAATCACTTTTACAGACTGACACATTATGAAACCACTTTTTTGATTTTCTTAAATGCACATGTCCAAACTGCTTTTTCAGACCACCACCATGTGTAACCTGGGTGGCTGCCTACATTCCAGCAAGGGCAACCAGCCTTAGTGATGCTGAATGTATTTGCATTACTGAGTCCAACCTCAAACCCTTAAACTATTCTTTTTTTTTCCAGTACACCTTAATTTATTGTGAAAACATAGTCCATATTATTTTACATGTTCCTCACATTTAAATTTCTCCCAAAACAGAAAATGATAAACGCAACTTCAACAAAAAGAATTTCCATTTCTATTATTCATTTCTTAATTTACCATATACATCTCCTCTCAAACTCTATCCTCACCTTTAAAATTAGTTAGTTGTGAAAGAAATGTGGCACTCAAACAGCAGATTATCAGAGCCAGGATCTCTGTTGTGTTCACCTCTCTCCTCTCAGCAGAACCAGATAATGGCAAACTTTCCCTCTATTTTTCCACACATATACATGTAAGTTTCAAATCTCAGTGCTTCCCCCTTTTTTTCAAATGTAATCACACATTTCTATTGGTTGAAAACCAACCCTTTTCCAAAAGTACCCTGCCCCCAACTTGACTTCTGCCTAGTACCCTTCCCCCAACTTGACTTCTGCCTGCTACCATAGCAACAGCTCATGGAACACTGCTGTGTGGAGTTAGGTCAGAAGTTCGCCACACAATGTTTCAATTCCACAGAGCAAGAGTGCTTGACTTTTCAAACCTAACAGCAAATCCATAGTACTGTTCTTTGGTAACACATTTTTCTGTACCAATACAAAACATGCTTCTATTAATTTACACATACAGCCTAGTTTTTATTCTAGAATGGTATGAAACAGCCAATCAGTTCTTTTTGTTTTGAAAAAAATATGTATACCTCCATTTCCAAACTGTCTTTCTTTTCATATTGCCATTCTACTGAAAGACACCTCCTGAGTGCATCCAGTTCTCCTTTGAAGATGTTCACAGTGTGGATTGTAGGGCACAGCTATGTCTTCTGGAGTGAAAAGTTTGCAGAGAAAACAGATATGGTGAGAGACCTTGCTTTGCCAAATGTAGACATTAAATGGATTGGTCAGAGAGGGTTAAAGTGGCACCAGTTGATGCCATTGGTGAAATCCTTCATGCAAATCCAACACCCTGACCTCATAATAGTGCACTGTGGTGGCAATGACCTAAGCACTTTGACTGGGGTAGGTCTGGAAATGCTTATGAAGGACACCTTTGCACAACTGTTTTCACTTTTCCCTAAAACTGCCTTTGTGTTTTCCAACATATGCCAAAGGCAAAAATGGAACTGGTCCAATCATTTCTGTCCGCAGATTGACAAAGCAAGAAAGCACGTCAACAAATCTGTTTCTGCTTTCCTCCGTGACTATGGTATGGGTGCCATTTACCACAACAACTTGCGTTATGACATGCAAGACATTTATAGAGGAGATGGTGTGCACTTCAATGATGAAGGGAACAGAGTCTTCCTTTTGAACCTTAGACTCTGCATCGGTACTTACTTGTAGGTACCACTAAAAAATCACTTCAAAAACACAACGGCTCTTTTTAGAGCCCCCTAATATCTAAACACTTAAATCTGAATTTTATTTCTTTTTATTTTATTTTTCTACCGTACGCGTACGGTTAGCTTACCGTACGCGTACCCCGCGATTTTTTTAAAAATCAATAAATGTTTTTTTTGTACTTTTCTGTCCTTCTTTGACCCCCTTACAAATGTTAGGGGGTCTGTAACTCTCCTCATTGCCCCCTTTTCTTGTTTTCACTCTTTTTTTTCAGAGTGAAATACACAAAATGGCGGCCGCCGCTTCCTGGTTTCGGCCGATTCGAATGTTTACTAAGATCTAAGAGCCAATCAGAATCGCGCTCGCGCACGCCACCGTACGCGTACGGTAAGCTTACGGTAAGCGTACCGTAAGCGGGCTCAGATATATATATTGATTTAAAGGCTATTTTCTCAGAATCTACTGAACAGATTTACACCAAACCTACAAAAGGCACTTCCTTGACCTGAGGACTACCTCTCTGCCAAATTTCTAGTAATTCTGTTCAGCCGTTCGGGCTGTAGCTCGTTCTAAAGGTCCTATGGAAAAATGCATGGGGAAAACGCGTTTTGGGACCCCCCTTTTATCTCAGCCCCCGCTTGACGAATCCCCCCGAGACTTTCAGGGTAGGAGCGGAGCGTAGCGCCCCACCTATTTTGAGAAATTCGCGAGGATTCGTCAACCGGCGCCAAAGTTAATCAAAATAGAATGTTGCGGTTTTCCTATGGAAAAGGGGTCCTAACTATAACTACCTACTGGCTATATATATATGATCCTCTGATCCTCTTCCTTGGTTCCACTTTCACCGAGCACAGGCAGCGCTCGCCGTGGGTGCAATTCCGTGCGGCAGGACCCAGCCGCTCCATATACGAACACAATCCCTCCAGCCGGAGACTCACTCTCTTAATCCTTTTGCACTTTTTACAATTTCATTAATCCTTCAATAGCGGGATGTTGGCAAGAATAGATCTACGCGTTTCGGTATCCCACGATACCTTGTTCACGATCAACCATTCACTTAGCACCAGCCATACAAATAATCAGTTTGTTATTACATCATTTCCTGCCGGTGTCCCAAGTGTCCCTTTGCATTCTGGAGGATGTCGTTTTTTATATACAAAATCAAACGTGAAGGTGAAAATTAAATTAAACAATATGATGTTCACTTTTTTTCTCATTTTCAACATTATTGAAAAATATGTATAAAAATATACGTGCGATTTTAATATGCGTAGGGAGGGAGAGCTCAAAGGCTTGGGTCTTTTCGTTCTCTTTCTGTCATTAGAGTTCGTTATGTCATTCTTACGCCCCTCCGGAAATGCGTAGATCTATTCTTGCCAACATCCTGCTATTGAAGGATTAATGAATTAAAAAAAGTGCAAAAGGATTAAGAGACTGCATACTCTGGATTCGTTGTTGTATAACATGCTGCATCAGTTGGTCACTAACTACATGAGTGTGTATATTAATTATTGATTAGTTGGGTGAGTATTTGTATGGGACACTGAGTTTGTGTGCGGTTGGATGATGTGTGTGTAACTCTATGCATAGATGTGTGAATGGTTGATTGACTAGGTGTATAGGTTTAAGAGTGCATGTGGAAACAGTTGTTTGGGTGACTGAGTGTATTTATTTGTGTGTTGGTGAGCGAATATATGTTTTAGTTGTACATCTTCAACGAAGTAAAAAAATAAAAGGCATTATATGTGAGAGTTGGTGTATATAAATAAGTATGTGTAAGAGTCAGTGATTGTGAGAGTAACTATATGAATGAGTGCATAAATGTAATGGTGATTATTTAACATATTAACTATGAGTTACTATGTGTTTGAATAATTGAGGTGTTGTTGCATAATTGTGTAAGTGAGTAAATGTAAATGAGAATAATTTTTTTCATGAGTGAGTAGGATGACTGCATAACCAACTAAGATGACTGCTGATGTGTCAATGTCTATATATGTCTATAAGTGATTTGATAGTGTTCTGTTAATTAGTGACTGCATGTATAAATGATTCTGTTGTTGAATGGGCAGTTGTGTGTGTACACTTAGGAATCAGTGAGTGGGTATGTAGTAACTGGTATTGGTGTGTCAATGGTTTCAAATATGGTACTCTGTATTTTACAGTGAGTGATGAAAGTTTATACTAGTGTATGATGAGGTGTATCAGATTGTCATGTGGATGATGTCATCAGTGATGTCATCAGTGATGTCATTTGAGATGTCATCAGTGATGTCACTGACCAGGTCATGACTGATGCAATATGCGACATCATCAGCAGTGCATTGCGGGCGCGCGAGTTATAGTTAGCAGAACTAACTATAACGGAGGAATTTCTATGGTTTTGTACGAGTGAAATGGCCAGCTAACTATAACACCCCTGAAACCTATGGTTTTTTCTGTGAATTTCTAAGGTTTTTTAAATGCTAATTTCTAACTATAACGTCTCTGAAACCTGTGGTTTTTTTCAGTTAATTTCAAAGGTGTTTTAAGTATGATAGTAGTTATACCTATTTTTTTGTACTGATTTCCTACAGTTTTTAACTGTTTATTGATAAATATTTTATTCATTAAATAACATTATATAGTTTTCTGAAAATTGCACACAAAAAAATAAAAAAAGATTCAAGCTGAAATATTGATTAATTTTTTTGTTTTCATTTTTTATTTGAATATATTTATATTATTTCCTTTTTTTTTTTTTAAATCTATTTTTTTTCAGAGTCGCGCACCCAAAGCGTACACATCATGGTGGGTGCGCAGATTCTAACCGCCATTTTAGAAAAATTGTGAAGGATCCGCGTACGGTATACGACAGCTGCGTGTTTTTCAGTTACATCATATACATTTAATATTACGTGATGTGCGCGATTGGTATGAGACCAGTCTACGACTCTTTCTTCCGTGCATTCGCGACACATGCGCATTACAGTACGAGATTCTTGCACGGTTGCGGGTCCCTTCGTGATGTCATATACGTGCTGGGGCGCGCTGGGTGCACGACTCCGCCCAAAAAAATGATGTTCCAAAATGATATGTATGTGTCTTTAATAGAAATATTAGGGCAAGAGATTATCTAAGATATTCATAAAAATAATATATTTGTACTTATAATGAACTTATATTATTTTTAAATATATTTTCGCGAAGTCGGGTGCGTGCATCGTGAGCACAGAGAACCAGGTCAGCAGAGCTGCTGTAGAGCCAGAGAAACCAGGTCAGCAGAGCAGTTGTAGAGCCAGAGAACCAGGTCAGCAGAGCTGCTCTAAAGCCTAAGAAGCAGGCCAGCAGAGCTGCTATAGAGCCAGAGAACCAGGTCAGCAGAGCTGCTCTAGAGCCAGAGAACCAGGTCAGCAGAGCTACTTTAGAGCCATAGAACCAGGTCAGCAGAGCTGCTCTAGAGGCAGAGAACCAGGTCAGCAGAGCTGATTTAGAGGGAGAGAACCAGGTCAGTAGAGCTGCTTTAGAGCCAGAGAACCAGGCCAGCAGAGCTGCTCTAGAGCCAGAGAACCAGGTCAGCAGAGCTGCTTTGGAGCCATAGAACCAGGTTAGCAGAGCTGCTTTAGAGCCAGAGAACCAGGTCAGCAGAGCTGCTCTAGAGCCTAAGAACCAGGTCAGCAGAGCTGCTCTAGAGCCAGAGAATCAGGTCAGCAGAGCTGATGTAGAGCCAGAGAAACCAGGTCAGTAGAGCTGCTTTAGAGCGAGAGAACAAGGTCAGCAGAGCTGCTTTAGAGCGAGAGAACCAGGTCAGCAGAGCTGCTTTAGAGCCAAGGGACCAGGTCAGCAGAGCTGCACTAGAGCCACAGAACCAGGTCAGCAGAACTGCCTTAGAGCCATAGAACTGGGTCAGCAGAGCTGCTTTAGAGCCAGAGAACCAGGTCAGCAGAGCTGCTCTAGAGCCAAAGAACTAGGTCAGCAGAGCTGCTCTAGAGCCAGAGAACCATGTCAGCAGAGCTGCTGTAGAGCCAGAGAAACCAGGTCAGCAGAGCTGCTTTAGAGCCAGAGAACCAGGCCTTTAGAGCTAGAGAACCAGGTCAGCAGAGCTGCTTTAGAGCCAGAGAACCAGGTCAGCAGAGCTGCTCCAGAGCCATAGAACCAGGTCAGCAGAGCTGCTTTAAAGCCACAGAACCAGGTCAGCATAGCTGCTCTAGAGCCTAAGAACCAGGTCAGTAGAGCTGCTCTAGAGGGAGAGGACCAGGTCAGCAGAGCTGCTCTAGAGCCAGAGAACCATGTCAGCAGAACTGCTTTATAGCCATATAACCGGGTCATCAGAGCTGCTTTAGAGCCAGAGAACCAGGTCATCAGAGCTGTTGTAGAGCCAGAGAACCAGATCAGCAGAGCTGCTCTGTAGCCTAAGAACGAGGTCAGCAGTGCTGCTCTAGAGCCAGATAACCAGGTCAGCAGACCTGCTGTACAGCCAGAGAAACCAGGTCAGCAGAGCTGCTTTAGAGGGAGAGAACCAGGTCAGCAGAGCTGCTTTAGAGCCAGAGAACCAGGTCAGCAGAGCTGCTTTAGCAGACACTGACTGACTGACACTAACTTACTGGCACTGACTGATTGACACTGACTGACACTGATTGACTGACACTGACACTGACTGACGCTGACACTGACTGACACTGATTGACTGACACTGACTGACTGACTGACACTGACTGCCTCTGATTGACTGACACTGACTGACTGACTGACACTGACACTGACTGACTGACACTGACTGACACTGACTGACTGACACTGATTGACTGACACTGACTGACTGACTGACACTGACTGACACTGACTGACTGACACTGACTGACTACTCTCTACTACTCTACTACTCACTCTTTACTACTCTCTACTACTCTCTCTCTACTACTCACTCTCTACTACTCTCTACTACTCATTCTCTACTACTCTACTACTCTCTACTACTCCTCTCTACTACTCACTCTCTACTACTCACTCTCTACTACTCACTCTCTACTACTCTACTACTCTCTACTACTCACTCTCTACTACTCACTCTCTACTACTCTCTCTCTACTACTCACCCTCTACTACTCTACTATTCACTCTCTACTACTCACTCTCTACTACTTTCTACTACTCACTCACCTACTCTCTGCTACTCTCTCTCTACTACACACTCTCTACTACTCACTTGCTACTACTCTCTACTACTCACTCTCTACTACTCACTCTATACTACTCTCTACTATTCACTCTCTACTACTCACTACTACTCACTCTACTGCCCTCTACTACTCTCTCCCACTCACTCTCTTCTACTCTACTACTCACTCTACACTACTCTCTACTACTCTCTCTCTACTACTCACTCTCTACTACTCACTACTACTCACTCTACTGCTCTCTACTACTCTCTACCACTCACTCTCTACTACTCTACTACTCACTCTACACTACTCTCTATTACTCTCTCTCTACTACTCCCTCTCTACTACTCACTCTCTACTACGCTCTACTACTCACTCTCCACTACTCACTCTCTACTACTCGCTCTCTACTACTCTCTACTACTCACTCTCTACTACTCACTCTCTACTACTCTACTACTCTCTACTACTCTCTCTACTACTCACTCTCTGCTTCTCTCTACTACTCACTCTACTACTCTCTACTTCTCTCTACCACTCACTCTCTACTATCCACTCTCTACTACTCTCTCTCTACTACTCACTCTCTACTACTCTACTACTCTCTCTACTTCTCATGCTCTACTACTCTCTACTACTCACTCTCTACTACTCACTCTCTACTACTCACTCTACTACTCTATACTACTCACTCTGCTACTCTCTCTACTACTCTCTACTACTCACTCTCTACTCTCTATTACTCACTCTCTACTCTCTACCTCTCTCTACCTCTCTCTCTACTACTCGCTACCTCTCTACCTCTCTCTCTCGACCTCTACCTCTCTACCTCTACACCTCTACCTCTATACCTCTACCGCTCTACCTCTCTCTACCTCTCTCTACATGCACACATATGCACATATATATATGCATATATATGCATATGGATTTATATATGTATGTGTGTATATATATATATACATACATATATATAAACATATATATAATCTGCATATCTATGATAATTATAAATATAAATGCATGCATACATATCCATATATGCATACATATGCAAGTTATGTACATGAAAGTTTGAAAAACACTAATACAAGCAAAGCTAAAAAGCCACCTAATTACAAAAACAATTGCTTTAACTTAAACGAGGGCAAGACCTATTGCATTTTCAATGCTTGTTTACTTTGGTTCCATCAAGAAGGCATTCAGATGTGTCACACAGTTGCCATAAATTCTGAATGTTAGCACTCAATTTGCTCATTAGATCACTGTAGTAAAGCTCCTGCTCACCAGGCTGCTGATATTCAAAGTGCAGGTTTCAGTCTGCATGTCAGAATTTTTTAACGAAATAGAAGAGGATTTGAGAAGTCAAAATGTGCCCTAATTTTTGTTTCTGCTGCACAAATCATAATTTCTATGGCAAGATGAACCCCCTCATTTTGTTCCTTTGGAAATTAAATGTTTTAAGTGTTACCACTTTATTCCGATCAAGATGGCTTCGGGTGTGCCATACTTTTGTCATAAGTAAGACTGTTAGCGCTCTAGTTGTTCTTTAGAACACTCTGGGACATTCTGTCATTGGGCTATACTTGGGCTACATCTGGGTGATAGTTGTGCTACATTTGGGCTCTTTTGTCTCTAGTGGCCATCTTGGGAGACTTATTTGTGATGAAGTTTCCTAATTTCCTCATTTACTACAGTCTCCTCAGTAGGAAATACTTTCAGTTTTTTACTTTGATTCCATCAAGAAGGCATTCAGATGTGTCACACATTTGCCATAAATTCAGAATGTTAGCACTCTAGTTGCTTATTAGATCACTGTAGTAAAGCTACTGCTCACCAGGGAAGTTTGTTGCTGGTATTGAAAGTGCATGTTTCAGTTTGTATGTCAGAATTTTTTAACGAAATAGAAGAGGATTTGAGAAGTCACTCAAAATGTGCCCTAATTTTTCTTTTTTCAGCACTAATCATAATTTCTATGGCAAAATGAACCTCCTCATTGTGTTCCTTTTATATTAAACTACTCACTCTCTACTACTCACTCACTACTACTCTCTACTACTCACTCTCTACTACTCTTTCTCTACTACTCTCTACTACTACTCTCTACTACTCACTCTCTACAACTCACTCTCTACTACTCTCTACTACTCACTGTACTACTCTCTACTACTCTCTACCACTCACTCTCTACTACTCTACTACTCACTCTCTACTACTCTCTACTACTCTCTCTCTGCTACTCCCTCTCTTCTACTCACTCTACTACTCTCTACAACTCCCTCTCTACTACTCACTCTCTACTACTCGCTCTCTACTACTCACTCTCTACTACACACTCTCTACTACTCTCTACTACTCTCTCTACTACTCACTCTCTACTACTCACCCTCTACTACTCTCTCTCTTTACTACTCACTCTCTACTACTCTCTACCACTCACTCTACTTCTCTCTACCACTCACTCTCTACTACTCTACTACTCACTCTCTACTACTCTCTACTACTCTCTCTCTACTACTCACTCTCTACTACTCACTCTACTACTCACTCTACTACTCTCTCTCTACTACTCTCTCTCTTATACTCTCACTCACTACTACTCTCTCTCTACTACTCACTCTCTACTACTCTCTACTACTCACTCTCTATTACTCACTCTCTACTACTCACTCTCTACTACTCACTCTCCACTACTCACTCTCTACTACTCACTCTCTACTACTCTCTCTACTACTCACTCTCTACTAATCTCTACTACTCACTCTCTACTACACACTCTCTACTACTTGCTCTCTACTACTCGCTCTCTACTACTCACTCTACTACTCACTCTCTACTACTCCCTACTACTCACTCTACTACTCACTCTCTACTACTCTCTACTACTCACTCTCTACTACTCCACTACACTCTACTACTCACTCTCTACTACTCACTCTCTACTACTCACTACTACTCTCTCGCTATTACTCACTCTCTACTACTCTCTACTACTCACTCTCTACTACTCTCTCTCTACTACTCACTACTACTCACTCTCTACTACTCTCTACTACTATCTCTCTCTACTACTCGCTACTACTCACTCTCTACTACTCTTTTCTACTCACTCTCTACTACACACTCTCTACTACTTGCTCTCTACTACTCACTCTCTACTACTCTCTATTACTCACTCTACTACTCACTCTCTACTACTCCCTACTACTCACTCTACTACTCACTCTCTACTACTCTCTACTACTCACTCTCTACTACTCCACTACTCTCTACTACTCACTCTCTACTACTCTACTACTCCCTACTACTCTCTCTCTACTACTCACTCTCTACTACTCACTCTCTACTACTCTCTACTACTCTCTACTACTCACTTTACTACTCACTCTACTACTCACTCTCTACTACTCTCTACTACTCACTCTCTACTACTCTCTACTACTCACTCTACTACTCTCTACTACTCACTCTCTGCTACTCTACTACTCACTCTCTACTACTCTCTCTCTACTACTCACTCTCTACTACTCACTCTACTACTCTCTACTACTCACTCTACTACTCTCTCTCTACTACTCTCTCTCTTATACTCTCACTCTCTACTACTCTCTCTCTCTACTCACTCTCTACTACTCTCTACTACTCACTCTCTACTACTCACTCTCTACTACTCGCTCTCTACTACTCACACTCCACTACTCACTCTCTACTACTCACTCTCTACTACTCTCTCTACTACTCACTCTCTACTAATCTCTACTACTCACTCTCTACTACACACTCTCTACTACTTGCTCTCTACTACTCGCTCTCTACTACTCACCCTACTACTCACTCTCTACTACTCCCTACTACTCACTCTACTACTCACTCTCTACTACTCTCTACTACTCACTCTCTACTACTCCACTACACTCTACTACTCACTCTCTACTACTCACTCTCTACTACTCACTACTACTCTCTTGCTATTACTTACTCTCTACTACTCTCTACTACTCACTCTCTACTACTCTCTCTCTACTACTCACTACTACTCACTCTCTACTACTCTCTACTACTATCTCTCTCTACTACTCGCTACTACTCACTCTCTACTACTCTTTTCTACTCACTCTCTACTACACACTCTCTACTACTTGCTCTCTACTACTCACTCTCTACTACTCTCTATTACTCACTCTACTACTCACTCTCTACTACTCCCTACTACTCACTCTACTACTCACTCTCTACTACTCTCTACTACTCACTCTCTACTACTCACTCTCTACTACTCACTCTCTACTACTCTACTACTCCCTACTACTCTCTCTCTACTACTCTCTCTCTACTACTCACTCTCTACTACTCACTCTCTACTACTCTCTACTACTCTCTACTACTCACTTTACTACTCACTCTACTACTCACTCTCTATTACTCTCTACTACTCTCTACTACTCACTCTCTACTACTCTCTACTACTCACTCTACTACTCTCTACTGCTCACTCTCTGCTACTCTCTCTACTAGTCACTCTCTACTCTCTATCACTCATCCTCTACTCTCTACCTCTCTACCTCTCTCTACCTCTCTCTCTACTACTCCCTACCTCTACCTCTCTACCTCTACCTCTCTACCTCTACCTCTCTACCTCTACACCTCTACCTCTACACCTCTACCTCTCTACCTCTCTCTACCTCTCTCTACACGCACACATATGCACATATATATATGCATACGTATTTATATATATGTATGTGTATATATACATACATATATAAACATATATAATCTGCATATCTATATAAATACAAATATAAATGCAAGCATACATATACAGATATGCATACATATGCATGTTATGTACATGAAAGTTTGAAAAACACTAATAAAAGCAAAGCTAAAAAGCCACCTAATTACAAACAGAATTGCTTTAACTTAAACGAGGGCGAGACCTATTGCATTTTCAATGCTTATTTACTTTGGTTCCATCAAGAAGGCATTAGGATGTGTCTGCTGCTGGTATTCAAAGTGCATGTTTCAGTCTGCATGTCAGAATTTTTTAATGAAATAGAAGAGGATTTGAGAAGTCAAAATGTGCCCTAATTTTTCTTTCTGCAGCACTAATCATAATTTCTATGGCAAAATGAACCCCCTCATGTTGTTCCTTTGCAAATTAAATGTTTTAAGTGCTACCACTTTATTCCAATCAAGATGGCTTCAGGTGTGCCATACTTTTTTCATAAGTAAGACTGTTAGTGCTCTAGTTGTTCTTTAGGACACTCTGGGACATTCTGTCATTGGGCTATACTTGGGCTACATCTGGGTGATATTTGTGCTATATTTGGGCTCTTTTGTCTCTGGTGGCCATCTTGGGAGACTTATTTGTTATGAAGTTTCCTAATTTCCTCATTTACTACAGTCTCCTCAGTAGGAAATACTTTCAGTTTTTTACTTTGATTTCATCAAGAAGTCATTCATATGCGTCACACATTTGCAATAAATTCAGAATGTTAGCACTCTAGTTGCTCATTAGATCACAGTAGTAAAGCTACTGCTCACCAGGGAAGTCTGCTGCTGATATTGAAAGTGCATGTTTAAGTCTGCATGTCAGAATTTTTTACTGAAATAGAAGAGGATTTGAGAAGTCACTCAAAATGTGCCCTAATTTTTCTTTCTGCAGCACTAATCATACTGTCTATGACAAAATGAACCCCCTCATGTTGTTCCTTTTTAAATTAAAAGTTTTAAGAGTTACCACTTTATTCCAATCAGGATGGCTTCAGGTGTGCCATACGTTTGTCATAAGTAGGACTGTTAGCGCTCTAGTTGTTCTTTAGAACACTCTGGGAAGCTGCAGTAGAACACAAAGGAATCAACTGACAGTCTCTGCCCTTGTTGGATGTACATATTTTACTGAGAATGTCAGACTTCATTCTCACATGACTGAGAAAGATAATGTGAATTTACAGAAAATAAGCTCTCAGTTTAGCTTATAGATCACCTTCCAAACCTCTGTGGTAAAAGCATGAGAAAATATTTTTCTCTCAATCATGATATCCCAGCAGAAGGCTTTTTCACATGGTGAAATCACCTTAGAACATACCACAATTCCTAAAATGAGTATGGTACCATCAACAAATGATTTATAATATAACTAAAGTCTTAAAACCTTCTATTAACTGCAATGCTTTTTAATGAGGTGCTATCATGTATATTGGTCCCAAGATAGCTGCCAACACTTCTTGGATGAAGTGCTGACAGCCAATCAGATCTCAGGATGAGATGTGTGGTTAGGCTCCGCCCACATATATATATGCTTTTAAATACTATTTTCTCAGGAAATACTGAACAGATTTACACCAGACCTGCAAAAGGCACTTCCTTGACCTTATGGCTACCTCTCTGCCAAATTTCAAGTAATTCTGTTCAGCCGTTCGGGCTGTAGCTGTGTCTAAAGGTCCTACGGAAAAATGCATGGGGTAAACGTGTTTTGGGACCCCCCTTTTTACTCGGCCCCTGCTTGACGAATCACCCCGAGACCTTCAGGGTAGGAGCTGAACGGAGCGCCCCATTCGTTTTGAAAATTTCGCGAGGATTCGTCAACCGGCGCCAAAGTTATTCAAAATAGAATTTTGAGATTTCCTATGGAAACTAGGTTGTAACTATAACTATCTACTGGCGACCGCCAGTAGATAATATATATATATATATATATATACACACATCATGACACAAGTAGATAATCTTCATTCAGCAAGTTTTTCCCATTTATCTGAAGAAGAAAGCAGCAAGAAGGTGTGTTAAATAACCACTATTACTCTTATCTGCATCAATCAAATTCTAATGGGGTAAACCCATATTTCTATTCACGTACCTCCTTCTCATGGGGTGGGATTAAACTGCTAGAAAGAAGGATTTGACAACTGGGAAATCAGACAGGTAAGGAGGTGAGAGAAGTAAGGAAAAGTTATTCAAAAGTGAAAAATCGATCAACAGTTGTAAAGGAGGGAGTTAGATGCAGGAAATAATGTAGGAATAATTGAAAAAACACCATCCCTTTGCTTATGTATGAATCAAAAAACAATATACACTGATAATCAAGTTTTTTTGCAATTTTTGAAGACATTGGAAAACACTGAAAAAAAACCAGAATTCTCAACAAATAGAAATTGAAATTCTGAAAGCCTCACCATAGCGTCTATTAGCCTAAGGTTTTAACAGTTGCTTTAAATATTTCAGAGCTTTGAGGTCATGTAAGCACTCAGATCAGATCAGAAATCAATGTATTCGATCAGTTTCACATCAATCATAAAAGTTCAGACATACATAATTAGTTTCATAAAAGAAAAATATTCAATTAAATAACAATCGTTAAAACCATTAAAAAACGTAATAATTCCTTACAAGCGGATGTACAATTTCCTTGTCTTAAAAGAAGACATAAAAAGGACGTAACACAATAACATAGTAAATGATCTGTCAACATTCGTAAAAAGAACAGCCCAGGGCGGCATGTTTTAAATTTGTGTTTACGCATGTTTGGGAGTAGAAATCTTTCACGATGTTCAGTATAAAACGTACAAAAGAAGAAAATGTGCAACTCAGATTGGGATGAGACACCATCACACAGACAACACGGTAAGGCTTGAATGGAGAAGGTATCTGATGGAAAACCCAACATTCAGGGAATAAGGTTTAGATGGAACCTAGTTAAAATAAATCTATAGCTTGAGTTTGTCACTATCGACAGGTATGTAGGTTGTCCCTCAAAATAGGCTCAGGCCACGTATTTACTACTATTGTTTTTAAGCCTAATCTCAGCCATGAGGGATAGGAAATGGGCTTTTCTTATTTGTTTATATACTCATCATTTCCTAGGAGTTTCAAAGATAGTTCCCAATCCCAAGGTAATTAGAGTTTCCTTTACGTACATGATCCACAGGATCCTCTGTATGTGTTCTAATGCGAGGCAATCCAAAATGAACTGTTGGGTCAAGTTAACAAATTCTCTTCTCTATAATGAGTGCCATAAAAGAATTGGTGCCAAGTTTATCTGATCCAATATGTAGGGGACATCCAGCTCAACATGGTAATTAAAATTAGAGCAGCTGTTAGGGAGACCCACCAATTGTTTTCAAAAAATGTCTTCTATCGATTGGATTGCCACCGGGTTAATGTGACCCCATACTCCAGCTCCGTAAGAAGCTATTGAACAGAAATTTGCCAGATATACTTTTTTAACAATTTCGATCCCAGTTTTTTAATAAAAGAGTATACAGCGTTAATGCTTTTTTCCAGCATTAAAACTCTATTAGTCACCATGGGGGACCAGGTGGTCATGCTATCAAATGTCACCCCCAAGTAGGAAAATGTCTCAGTCTAAGCCATTTTCCAGCCTGCGATATAAAAGGTTGGGGCTTTCTTAGTTTTGTACCCTCTCACTAAGATAAAAGACTTTGCCTCATTTGTTTGGAGGTCCAGTTTCTTCATAAAATTCACATATGTTTCTACTAACTTTTGCACGGCCCTTCCCGTGTGTGCAATTAAAACCGCATCGTCATCATAGAGTAATATTGGAATGCAAACCTAATTTATGGAAGGGACATCCGGGGCCGATGCAAGGAGGGGGGCCTCTACTCCATTGGTATATAGTGAGGACAAAAAAGGGGCGAGAACACACCCCTGCCGAACGCCCCTGTTGATGGAGAACCATCTGGTGCACTCTCCCTGCTTCCCATAACGGACGCAAGCCACAGCCCTCGTGTATAGCTGTCCAATGAAGGAGATAATTGATTCATTGACACCCATCTCCTTCATGATCCCCCATAGATAACAATCGGTAACACAATCAAAGGCTGTGGATAAATACATGAAAGCAAGGTAGAGCTTGCCTTGTTTGGCTTGTGTGTATTTAGCAATGAGCAAGCTCAAATTTAGGCACTGGTCCTGGGTGCCTTTGCCCTTTTTGAAACCATATTGGGCTGGGATCAAGACTATGTTAGTGGACGCCCAATCCTATAATCTATTCCATAAAACTCAGCCCATAAGTTTCACAGTACAGTCCAAAAACGAAATGGGCCAAGAGTTTTTGGGTCCAAATTATCAGCCTTTTTAAAAATAGGTATTAGAATAGATTTCTGCCATGACTCCGGCGGGCCCACAATGGCTATCACATTAAAAATATTGGCGAGAACTGGGCCCCACAGATCATGTTGTTCAGAAAATATATCTATCGGGGTCCCATCCGGGCCCAGTGCCTTGTTGCTCGTGCACTGGGAAAGAGCTTCTCTAATCTCAGAGAGGCTAAAGGTAAGAGCAGAGTTGGAGGTTAACATAATGTATTTCGGGGGAAAAAGAGTTCCCTCACTATTACCTTCAAATATTTTTGTAAAGTGAGCCATTCATGATTCTTCGTCCACATGATTGTCTAAATTAGGGTCTAGAGATGTCTTTAGAAAGGGGGGGTTAATTACCGCCAAAACTTTCCTGGAATTATTAGAGGTGGAGGCGCAATATAGTTGTTCCCAGTCTTCCTCCTTTAGTAGATTTAATCTAGCCTTCCTTGCAATTTTAATATTATTGACGGGCAAGCTTGACCTGGGCCACATCTCTTGGATCCCTCTTAAGGTCTAGGTGAAGGTTAGATAATGTTTTGGTACAATGATGATCAAATCATTACTCACATGCACCTAAGCAGCAGTAGGCTAGAAATTACATGCACATCCACATCTTAACAATTTCTTTGAAAAAGGACCCTAAAGTGCTCTCAAACCAGATACCCCCTCTGCTTTTAGGAGGAACAATTGACCCGTCGAGAAAACCAAAAGGTATTCAACCAAGGTCACACCATTAAACACACAACGGTCGAGGCAGACATGGGTATCCGTTACACATGTATTCACAGAGTCAAAGTGAATATAAATTCAAAAGTCCACAAACAGATCCAGGATGTAATTCGGTTTTCATTATTTATTTTTCTTTCTTGTATTTTCCAAATGACATTACATAGACATAACAGCCGACACGTGTTTCGTCCATCCGGACTTTTTCAAGGCTTATTGAAACAAGTGTTTCTTCATGTATTAGTTTGATATGGAGTATTGTCCCTCCTGTTCTCACTGGTAGATTCGTATTGTTAGATACATCTGCAACCCATCTATAATGGATATCGTTCCTATGACCTGTACAATTCTTCCATGCAGCAGGTAATGATACACCTGACAGCTGAGTCAAAAACCGCGTTCGCACTCCTTCACGTTCGCGGTACGAATGTGAAGGAGTGCGAACGCGGTTTTTGACTCAGCTGTCAGGTGTATCATTACCTGCTGCATGGAAGAATTGTACAGGTCATAGGAACGATATCCATTATAGATGGGTTGCAGATGTATCTAACAATACGAATCTACCAGTGAGAACAGGAGGGACAATACTCCATATCAAACTAATACATGAAGAAACACTTGTTTCAATAAGCCTTGAAAAAGTCCGGATGGACGAAACACATGTCGGCTGTTATGTCTATGTAATGTCATTTGGAAAATACAAGAAAGAAAAATAAATAATGAAAACCGAATTACATCCTGGATCTGTTTGTGGACTTTTGAATTTATATTCACTTTGACTCTGTGAATACATGTGTAACGGATACCTATGTCTGCCTCGACCGTTGTGTGTTTGATGATCAAACCATCCCTGGCCCTTTTTATTTTGGGGTGCGCAATTTTTTGTTAGATTGTTTTTTACATCCTGCAGAATTAGCACTCAAAGCTTTGCAAAGTATGAGAATTAATTTTTAAACTGGTTGATTCACCTCCCATTGGGTATTCCAATTAAGCTCTTTCTTTATGGGCTGGGATTGACTGTTATTACATGCCAGACCAGTTGTGGTCCATTTTCCTTTGGTTTCGAACATGGGACTTTGACAACATAAAATTGCACAGACTTGTTCCTAGTGAGGAGCATCAAGTATCGGGAGGCAATAGCTTTACTTGGTTTAAACAAACCTAAAAAATCCTGACATCAACTGCCCATGATAATCTTTGGTCAAAACCCAAACAGATCACCAAGCATGTTCACCATGTATGTTTTGTTGAGGATGGAAACAAATAGCTGTCCTGGTATCGAGCAGTGAAGTTATATACCATAGATTCTGGTAATTTACCAAACAACTATACTTAAATAAAGCCGTTTTGAAATTTGTATTTAACCTAGACCAGATCACATCCCTATATTTTGGACAGCTTCACGCCCTACACTCTGGAGGTAGTCTGCAGCTCCTTGAAGACAGCTAAATCCGGCTCCCCTCAGGACATCTGTCCACCCAAAATAATGGCTCTATTGGCCAACTATCTCGCCCCAACGGTCCTAGAGATTTTTAGCTGTTTGGTGAAATCCGGCTCCATTCCATCCGAGTGGAAGACAGCAAGTGTTCGTCCTACCCTAAAAAAAAACTCCCTGGACCAAAATTCTTTGGCCAATTACCAGCCCATATCCATGCTACCTCTTCTGGGCAAACTGCTTGAAAACCTAATTAACAAACAACTAGTTACCTACCTTGAGACAAATCACTTTCTAGAGTCCACCCAATCTGGCTTTCGAACTAGCAACAGCATGGAAACGGCGCTCCTGGCCGTGAATGACTCTTTGCGCCGTGGGTTGGACGCAGGTAACTCAGTTATGCTTGTACTGTTAGATCTCTCAGCAGCCTTTGACACAGTCTCTCACAAGAGGCTATTGGATAGGCTGTGAGAGATCGGCATACAGGGCCTTGCATTAAAATGGCTCCAGCATTTCTTGGAAGAAAGACATCAAATGGTCATCTTGGGCCCATACTCTTCCCATAAGACTATCCTGGACAAGGGTGTCCCGTAGGGTTCCTGCCTGAGCCCTACTTTGTTTAATATCTACATGGCTTCCCTGGCCGGGATTGGCGAGTGTTTCGGCTTTGAAATAATCTCATATGTGGATGACACCCAGGTGATGTTCACTTTCGACCAGGACTTGATAGTGGCCAAAATCAGTTTCACCCTGGGCATGTTAGCCATCTCTGATTGGATGAACAGAAATTAACTCCAATTAAACACTGACAAGATGGAGATTATGCTGTTTGGGAAAGAAGCCTTCACTTGGACAAACGACTGGTGGCCCCACCAACTGGGCATTGTAATATCGCGATAGGACGTGGGCCAGCCCACACCTATCGCTGTAAGCAGGGGAGTGCTAGCAACAGAGACCCCCGTCACGGGAAACAGGCTGAATGGTCTCGCCCCTGCGGAGACCACGTGATGTAATTAATAAAGTGCCCAGGGCTCTGGGCGGGGATCACTCCAGGATCACCCTAGAACCATACTGCGTGTCCCGTGTCTGTGTGAATGCCCCTAGGCCCCCCAAGGCCCACGATTCTACATTGGCGACGACGGTGGTGACTCTCACCTGCCGTGCACCCTCTGTCCGTGCGCTGCCTCCATCGCAGTGCCGGCCATTGCCCGGGACCTCGCCTGCTGTTCTGGGTGCTCCCCGCTCCGCACCTGCTGCCGGAGCGTCGCGTGGCGGCCTCGCTACGCCCTCCTCGCCTGCCAGGCCTTCTCTGCTGCCGCCCGGACCGGGACCGAGCTCCGTTGACCTGTGGTGTCCCGGGAGTCGCGGTGAGTGTGCGCGTGCCCTCTGCTGCCCCCTGGTGGCCGCCTGCGGTACCGCACTCGTCCTTTCTGCCTGCCTCGCCTGCGCCTGCTTAGGACCTGGCACCTGCACCACGTGCAGCGTCTGCGCTCCTCGCGCCCCTGCTCACAGCTACTCCCACGCCCCAGCACGACGGATAGAGGTCCAGCCTAGCCTGTGGAACTTCGGCACCTGCCCGCTGCGGCCTTTCCGTGCCCACAAGCCAGCTCGCTGTGGAGAGCCCCCTGTGACTGTTGTGGGTGCCCTTACCCTGCCACGGTGCATCGCTGTGGCCCCAGTCGCCACCACGCCCGTTTCCCGCAAGGACTCACCGCTGCTAGCTCTGTTCTGCCACCCTCCTGCAAGGTAGTTGCTGCGCTCCGGAGCCACGATGACCACTGTCCCGCCCGTGGAGCCCTTTGAAGTGTCAGGCCCGCCGCCGTCTCAGTCGGTGAGGTGGAAAGAGTGGATTGAGCGCCTGGAAACTTTCTTCGAAGCCGCGGAGATCAAAGAACGGCGCCAACGGTCCATGCTGCTTCATTTGGGCGGTAAAGGTATCCACAAGATCGCGAAAACGGTTCACGAAGCTGGACCCCAGAAGACCTACGCTACGCTGCGGGATGCAATCACGGCGCACTTTGAGCCTTATGCGAACCCGGATTACGAGCGATTCCTCCTTCGGCAAGCAAAGCAGCTCCCGGAAGAATCTGTTGACGTGTTCTACGCCAGGCTGAGGGAATTAGCCAGCACGTGCACCCTTCCCAACGAAGAGGATGAAGTGCGCGCGCAATTCATCCAAGGGTGCGCCTCGTCCAAGCTGCGTGAGCGCGTGCTAGAAGAACACAACATGCCAATGCGAGAAATATTAACCCTGGGACGCTCGAAGGAGCTTTCAAAAGCGAGAGCCGCTCATATGGAACTGAAAGCCCCGATGACGGTCAAAGAAGAGCCAGTGTGCGCCGTACAGTCCAACGCCCGTGGCCAACGGCCAAAACACAGGAAAGCTACAGCTCAGGAGTCCGGACAGAGTCCGAAACCTCGCCTCTGTGGGTGGTGCGGAGGCCCACTCCCGCATGACGGAGCGTGTCCAGCGCAAGGGAAGACGTGCAGTGCCTGCGGCAAGGTCAACCACTTCTCCAAGGTGTGCCGCTCGAAACCAGCCCGGCGGGGACACGGCCCAGCAAGACCAGTACGCACTCTAGAAGCAGGACCCGAGGAATCGTCGAACAGCGACATGGATGACGATGAAGCCGCAACGGTACACGTAGTGCACATGTTGCATGCCCTGTCGGACAATCCACAATCCGCACCCATGTGCACAGTAAAAGTGAAAGGACACCCAGTGGCGACGCTAATCGACACTGGAGCCACGATCAATCTCATGGCGCTCAGCGCGTACAGACAGCTGCCCGATCAGCCGGCCCTCCACCACACCAATGTCCAGGTGTATGCATTTGGGACCCGTACCCCTCTCCGGATATGCGGAGTGTTTCAACCGGAGCTGTCCCACGGCGAGGCCTGCCTAACAGCCAAAGTGTATGTGTCCAGGGAAGGGTCCGGATTTCTGCTTGGCTGTCGCACAGCAGTAGACCTGCGCCTCATCCAGTTCGCGTGCGCCCTCCAATCACAAGGCCTCGACCAACTGGTAGCTAATTTCGCACCCCTTTTCAGGGGCATCGGATGCCTCCAAGGCCCAGCAGTGCGACTGAACATTGACAGGACAATAACTCCGGTGGCCCTCAGGCACAGAAGGATTGCGTTCCACCTCAGGCCGAAGGTGGAGGCGGAGCTCCGCATGTTGGAGGCGGCAGGGATCATCGAGCGGGTGACAGGACCCACGCCGTGGGTATCCCCCATCGTGGTCGCAAAGAAGCCAAAACAGCCGGACGCCGTTCGCATATGCATCGATATGCGCATCCCGAACCTTGCGATCAAACGAGAGCGCCACCTGACGCCCACGGTGGACGACATCATAGGCGAACTGGCCGGCTCCAGGTGGTTCTCCAAGATGGACCTTCGCTCCGGATACCACCAAATCCCGCTCCACCCTGATTCGCGCCCGATAACAACGTTCTCCACACACGCTGGCCTGTGGCGGTATAAGCGCCTCAACTTTGGAATCTCCAGTACGGCGGAGGTGTTCCAGAACATCATCAAGACGGTACTTCAAGGACTGGAAGGGGTGCTCAATGTGAGTGACGATATTCTCGTCCACGCCCCCTCTCTGGAAGAGCACATCACCCGCCTCAACGCTGTGTTCACCCGCCTGCAAGACCGCGGGCTAACGCTCCACCGAGAAAAGTGCGAGTTCCTGCGGAGGGATATAAGTTTCTTTGGATACCGGTTCTCTGACAAGGGAATGGGACCGGATCCCGCCAAAGTCAAGGACATCCAGGAAGCACCTGCCCCAACGTCAGTGACTGGTGTACGAAGTTTTCTGGGGATGGTCACCTACTGTGGCCGATTCATCCAAAACCTAGCAGACCTGACGGGGCCACTAAGAGAACTCACCAAGTCGACGGCTCAGTGGACCTGGGGCCCGCCGCAAGAGCAGTCATTCCAGCAAACCAAAGCCGCTCTGTCAGCAGACACCACATTGGCGTACATTGACCCGCGCCAGGAGTCCCAGTTGGTCGTCGACGCTAGCCCCATGGGCCTAGGAGCGGTGTTATCACAACGGCAGAGCTGCAGAGAGTGGGCGCCAGTAGCGTATGCCAGCAGGACCCTGACGCCCACCTAACAAAGGTACTCACAAATAGAGCGGGAGGCGATCGCTATTCTGTGGGGGTGCCGCCACTTCCATATCTACCTGTATGGGCACCCATTCACGGTCATAACGGACCACAAGCCGCTGGTGCCACTCTTTCAAGTGTCCTCGTCTCAGCCCCCTCCAAGGATCGAAAAGTGGATTTTGCAGTTGCAAGAGTTCCAACTGACCGTGGAGTACCGACCCGGCTCGAACAACCCCGCAGACTTCCTCTCACGGCATGCCAGACCGGTCACGCCGCCGGAAGCAGCAGAAGCCGCGGCAACGGAAGACTACGTCCGAATGGTGGTCGAGCGTTCCCGCCCACTCCCGATGTCGCTACGGGAGGTGGTCGCAGCCACACAAGATGACGACTGCCTACAGCTGGCGATACAGGCTGTCCGGTCAGGAGACTGGCGGCCTCTTCAGTGCCCTTCAACCCTTGGGGACGACGACTGCCCAGACCACACTAAAAGCACTCTACCAAGTGCGACATGAACTGTCGGTGTCGGAAGAAGGCTGTCTCCTGCGAGGCCCGCGCCTAGTCCTGCCAGCCACCCTCACCCAGCAGGCCGCGATCCTCGCCCACGGAGCCCACCAAGGGATCGTCAAGTCTAAAAGTCGCCTTCGAAGCAAAGTGTGGTTCCCTGGTCTCGACAACCTGATAGAAACACTAGTACAGCGGTGTCCCGCGTGCCTCGCCACCAGTCTTCCGAGCAGACCGGCGCCGGTGATTACGGAAGAAGGACCTCGGCGGCCGTGGGAGAGAGTAAGTGCGGATTTTGGAAGCCTCCCAGATGGGCGCTACATGCTAGTAGTAGTCGACGACTACTCCAGGTACCCGGAGGTTGAGTTTGTCCCGTCTACGTCAGCGGCGGAAGTCATCCCGAAGCTTGAGAAGATGGTAGCCACCCACGGGCTGTTCGGAGAGCTGCGGACGGACAATGGGCCCCCATTCACCAGCTCGGAGTTAGCCGTTTATCTCGCGTCCCATGGGACAAAGCACCGCAAGATTACCCCGCGCTGGCCGCAAGCCAACGGCGAAGTAGAACGCATAATGCGGACCCTCAAGAAGACTATTCAAATTGCAATGTCAGAGTCACGTAGCGTAGAGCAGTCGATCTATCAGTTCTTGCGAGAGTACCGGCTCACCCCTCACTGCACTACAGGGATATCACCGAGCCGCCTATGTTTCGGTCGGACTGTGACGGACACCATTCCCCACCACTCCCTGTGGGAACGGGAGGAAAACCCAGCGAACTCGTCAGATCTGAGGCGAGCCCAGACCAATGCTGCAGCATCCCAGAGAAGAGGTGCACTAGAACCGACCATCGCAGTCGGTGACCAAGTCCTAGTTCAAGACCGACACCCCTCAAGCAAGTTCCGGACACCCTTTGAAAAGGACTCATGGACTGTCACGGCGGTCAAAGGTACCATGGTCACTGCCCGGAAGGGTTCGGAGATCGTCACCAGGAATGTGTCGTTATTCAAGAAGGTTCTCCCCACGGAACCGGCCACGCCTTCCAGCGCGCCAGTCCAGAGAACTACACCCGGCAGCCTGCCAGCAGACCCAGGAACCAGCGCGACAGGCCAAGAGTCACCAGGCCCCGGCCTCCTGTCACCCTGCCTGCAGGAGCCACTGCCGTCAGCCCGAGAGCCAAGGGACAGCCAGAGCAGGTATCATCTCCGCCCCTGCCCTCAGCCATCCCAGAAGTACAGGGACTACGTCACCAGTGGCTAGCCGGCGACTGGAGGTCGAGTCGCAGCCCGAACTGGTGGCCGGGAGCCGCAGAACAAGTAAGATTGTTTCAGTTTATTGAGTATGGGGTTGGAGCTAATGACCCGGGCCATGAGAGACTGCCGAGAGTGTTGGTCACGGAGGACTAGAAGTGACTGTTTGGGAAAAGTTATTCAGTTGTGTTTGTTTGTTATTGGGTTGGGGAGGAATGTAATGTCGCGATAGGACGTGGGCCAGCCCACACCTATCGCTGTAAGCAGGGGAGTGCTAGCAACAGAGACCCCCGTCACGGGAAACAGGCTGAATGGTCTCGCCCCTGCGGAGACCACGTGATGTAATTAATAAAGTGCCCAGGGCTCTGGGCGGGGATCACTCCAGGATCACCCTAGAACCATACTGCGTGTCCCGTGTCTGTGTGAATGCCCCTAGGCCCCCCCAAGGCCCACGATTCTACAGGCATCACCCCTGTGCCTAAACAAACCATAAAAAATCTGGGCTTGAAATTTGACCAAGATCTCACAATGAAAGAGCACATCTTGACCACGTCGGGATTATGCTACTATAACATGTGCCTTCTGCACAGAATATTCCCCTACCTTCCAACCTCTGCCCGTAAGACTCTAGTTCAAGCCTTGGTAATAAGTAGATTGGACTACGGCAACGCCCTTTTTGTGGATATCAATGAGACCCTAATGGCCAAACTCCAGGCAGTCCAAAATACCGCGCCCAGGCTTATTCTCAACCAACCGTCAGGTACGCCCTCAATTCCATTGCTGAAAGAACTTCACTGCTGCCAGTGAAGGAAAGGTCTTGTTTTAAGATCTGTTGCAAGACCTAAAATGCTATAAAAGGGACAGGTCCGCTATATCTGCACAAAAAATCAAAGCTTACACCCCAGGACGCTGCCTAAGATCCTGCAACAAAGCCCTATTATGTGTACCTCTCATCCGTCTGATGTGTAGTGGAGGAAAGGCTTTCTCCTCTCTTGCTCCCTAATACTGGAACAAACTGCCACTCCGTGTTCGTACATGTTCGAACTACTGCACATTTAGGAAACTTCTCAAATCCCACCTATTCTAACTGCCTTCCTTCAGAGACGTTTTAATGCATGGGCAAAGTGGGCTCTGGCCCAGGGCCCCAGCCTTTCAGGGGGCCCCCTGACAGTCAGCTCCATTCTCCAGAGTTTTGCCACAATGACCTTGAATATTTTCTAAACATTTTGTTTTAAATTCTGTTTTCCTTTCATTTATTTCTTATGTACCTGATGTGTGAGAGTCTAGTACAGCCATTTTGCAGAGAAATGTTGTGTTTATGTTTCATGCAATATACATAAAAAACGTTTATTTTAGATCAAAACAAGGCCTAACATATAAGAAATGGGAGGGCGTCACATAGATTGTTTGCAGTAATATTGGTGAGCTGCTGCTGTGTCACAATATTGAAAACACACATAACTATCCCTTAATATTAGATGTAAACACATTCAAGGCCTAATTTATGAGAAGTGATGCATCGCTGTGTGAAAACAGGGATGCGTCACTTCTTAGTGCGCCCTCGTTGCGACATGATGGATGTGTCATAGTTACTGTATGACGCATCATGTCGCAAGGAGTTACAGATATGTCAGTATTTCTGACAAATCTGTGTGCGCAAAAGTGATGCATTGCTGGGGTGTGTCTGAAAATAGACGCAACTCCAGCAATGTGTCCTTTCACATGGGGCAAGCCCCATGTGAAAGGGCCTGCATCAGTCTTATGCCTGCTGTGTGGCAGGTGTAAGATATTGCCGCAATGGCGTCCTAGAAGTGGTGCACTGAGTTCTTATAGATTTCAATGCGCCACTTGTACGAGGCATTTTGCGGGGCAACACCCACCCTGCATACATTATGCCTGGCGCAGGTATAATGCGGTGCAGGGGTTTACAAAGTGAAGCATCTGCCTAGATGCGTCACTTTGTAAATAGGGCGTAACATTGCACATATTTTATGCTGCCGGTGCGTCACAAAAAGTGACGCACCAGTGGCATAAAAGTGAAGCAAAGCCTCATAAATAAGGCGCTTAGAATTTGGACGAGTGTTCCTGTGCACTGTCAGGGACCTAATGAAATGAAATTGTGTATTTAATAAAGCGCGCAGCTACTAGAGAGTCCTGGCGCATGACAGTGGGAGGAAAACATGCGTAAAAGACCCATCAGTTATCAAAAAGCCAGGTTTTTAAGTTCTTTCATGAAAGAGAGTAGATCTGTGGTTAGTCTCAGAGACTCAGGGAGGCTATTCCACAATTTTGGGCCTAGAAAGCCGTGGGATCTGCCTCCAATGCGGGCACTGCATATTTTAGGCATGATGGCCAGGTTGGCATTGGAAGAATTTAGGGGTCTAGCTGTTGTGTAGCGATTAACGCGCTTATTTATGTAGCCGGCTCCTAAGCCATGGAAAGCTTTAAAGAAGATGGTCATCGCTTAGAAGCCGATCCGTTCTTTTATGCGGAGAGACTTAAGAATAGGGGTGATACTAGATCTGGGTTTAGGTCTCAGGATGGCTCTGGCCGCCGCGTATTGTACCACTTGTAGGCGCTGGATAAAGGATTTGACATAGTCAAGCTTTGATGTCACCAGAGCCTGCACCGCGATCTTTCTGCTCTCAAGCGGTAACAGTGGCAGGCGTTTTTTTTAGCATCCAGAGTATGCCAAAGCAAGTGCCATTTAGATTTTGAATTTGAAAGCACATGGAGAGTGTCTTGTCTATGACAATTCCTACGTTTTTGACTTTCTCCTTCAGCGGGCGGGGGCGGCAGATCTTTTGGCCACCAAGCGCTCCAGTCAGGCGTTTATGGATTACCAAAGAAAACAACTTCAGTTTTGTCAGGATTGCACTTCAGCTGATTGATCTTAAGCCAGTTAAAAAACCTTTGTGAGGCAAGACCTAATCATTGCCCCGTCAATGTCGGTTCCATTTTCACACGTAAAAATCAGCGGAGTGTCATCAGCATAGGAAACAATTTTGGCGCCCTCTTCCTCTACCAGAAATGCAAGGGGGATAGATATATATTAAAAAGGGTAGGGCTGAGAATGGAGCCCTGAGGGACACCTACATTCATGGCCGGAACTGGGGATGAGAAAGGGGGGAGCCAGATGTCCTGAGATCTATTTGCCAAGAAGGATGACATCCATTGTAAAGGCGGTCCCCCCCCAGACCGATGTTAGCAAGTCTCTCCGGGAGCCTCTCATGTGGGACCGTATCGAAGGATTGGGACTCATGAAGGAGCTTCCCATCTTCAATGTGTTTTTGGAGGGCCTTGTTTACAAGCTTCTCTAGTACTCTGGAGAGGGTCGGAAGAAGGGAGATTGGCCTGTAGTTGGCAGGGTCCGTCGGTTTGGCGTTAGCCTTTTTTATCAGTTGAAGAATCTTAGCATTCTTCCAGAATTTCTGCATGTTGCCTGAGGAGAGAGAAGCATTAAAGAGCTGGTTTACTGTGGGGTTTATGGTGGGAGCTAATAGGTTCAAGATATTCCCTGGACATGGGTCAGTAGGAGAGCCAGACTTAATGCTTTGGAGAGGGGTCACTGACTCTTCAAGCTGAAACTCAGGGAAATCTAGTAAAGATGTAGGATCCAAGAGGTGAAATTTGCTATTAGAACTAAGGTAGAAGGTCAGTTCTTCCTCTGAGATGTTAGTGAAGGCTTGTTGGTTCATGGAGATCTTTTTGTGGAAGAATTCAACTATTTACTAAGACCATTCTTCAGTGCATGGCCCTTCCTTTGTGCCGGCTCTCAGGGCAGTAAAGGATTTAACTATACTAAATATTTCCTTACTCTTATTTTGGGCATTTTCTATCTTGGTTTGAAAGAGGTTTTCCTTGGCTGCCTTCACGAGAATGTAATGAGCTTTTAAGGTGTCTTTATACACCTTCCTGTCCTCAGGTAGATAGGATTTATGCCATTTCCATTCAATTGTTCCACAATTTCTGTTGCAAGATCCAAGGAAATCGTTAAACCATGGAGCTGGTGGGGCTGACCTCTTTGAGGAGCAGCAAACCACCAGTACCACTGCATCAATGTTGGTTCGGAGCCATGAATCTATTGAGAGGGCGTCCGAGTCGAGGCAGCCAGACAGCTCTGGTGAGGAACGACCGAGGGCGTCTGCTAACATCAGGATGGATCTTTTATGGATCGTCCTGTAATTAGAGACCCTCTGCCCTGTGTTAGCTCAAGGGGCTGTGGCAGAGTTGGGAATGACGAATTTTAATAGGAGGTGGTCAGACCAGGTAATGGGAAGAGGTAGGTTTACTGATATGTCAAAGTTGTGAACGATTTGGTCTAGGGTATGGCCATTCTCATGGGTGGCCAAAGAAACAGATGGAAACATGTTGCAGGCCTGCAGCGCCACCAACAAGGAAATTGTTTGAGGGTCTTTTCCATTGTCCATATGTATATTGAAATATCCCAGAATGAGGCAGTTGTTGTATTTTAAGGCCAGGGAGGTGGTGGCTATATTAAGCATTGTAATTACATTTCCAATAGCACTGGGAGGTCTGTAAATCAGAAATCCAGCTATGCTATGATGGGGGGATAACGTACAGCAGAAGCCTAAGCAGTCTAGTTTTTTATTGTAAATTATGGCAACACCTCCCTCCTTCCCATTTGATCGGTCCCTCCTAAGAATGTTATAACCCGTAGGGATGGCCGAGGTGATAGTAGGGTTGGAGGCTTCAGACAGCCAGGTCTCAGTGAGAAATAAAAGATCAGACTGTTAGTCTAAAAGTAGGCCATAAATGTATGGTTTATGCTTTTGAATAGAGCGACAATTTAAAAGGGTGGCCTTTAAGTCCTCTGTTTTCTTATTGTTTTTACACTTATTGTTGCGTGGGAGGATATTGGGTGCGAGTTTCCTGGGCTGGAGGAGAGTCCAGTTGCACTTATTGCATCGAAAGTCTACCTCCAACATCGGATCAGCGGCTGTACAGTGACAAAATGGTAGCCGCCTAAGGCTAAGCAGTTTTTCCCTATTGCAATATAGTGGAAGAAACTCACCGGAGGGGAACTGGGTAGCATGGCCGGCGCCGAACGCCTCCGGGCACAGACAGGCTTACCTTCGGCGCCAGCGGCGCGCCCGCTGTGCACGTCCACTTAGCACGTCCGTTTGCATCGGGAATATATAGGCTAATGCCTATGATGCAAACTGGATCGCCAACGCAGCTGAGGAAGCGGAAACTGCATAGGCATAAGTGAGGAGCCCGATAGTAGCCCCAGCCCTCCGCACAATCGGCGTATCAGCCGCGGCGGACCAGGACTGGAGGAAAAGCGAGATGCGAATCGAAGCAGCTAAGGAGGTGTAGGCAAACAGAATCAAGTAAAGTGCAAGTGCGCATAGGTAGGAGAAATTATTAAAAAGCACAGAGTAATTCAGCCAGACATATACAATTTAAAAAGTAATAAAAACCTAGTAGCAGGGCAGGAAACACTAAATCCTACCGCTATCAGCTGCACGCATCCGTTTGCATCGGGAATATATAGGCTGATGCCTATGATACAAACTGGATCGCTAGTGCAGCTGAGGAAGCGGAAACTGCGTGGGAAACAGGGGCTCAAATTAGATCATAAATTCAAAGGTGTCCTGAACAGGGGCCCCCAAAATATGTTTGGCCCAGGGCCCCCCAAATCCTTAAGATGTCCCTGCCTTCCTTCCGTTCCGATCCCTGCTTCCGCACAGCGCCGAGATGCCCCCGGGTGAGTTGAGCGCTATATTAAATATATTTAACATAACATCTTGTTTGGCTAAGACGTAGGGCCTGATTCACAAAGATTTTACTCTGAGTAGATGTAACTTACTGTTATAGTACTCCTGGCATACAACTGTAAGTAAATCAGGAATAATTCTAGATTACTTATGAAAGTCTGTGCTAAAACAAGTACTAAAAAGTGTGTCACAGCAAAATCTATGTGCATTGGTTCCATTGTTTTCAAAATTTCATTTTGGCATTCCTACTGTGGTCTCTTTTACTGTAAAATGAAATAACAGCTAGTCTACTTCTATTAGTTGTCTATTTTGTGAGGGATTAACTGAGTGGGGAAATGTCCTGCTGATAATATTTTTGGTATTACTACTGCAAAGGTTAGTGGTTACTGCCTGATCTTCAATCATGTTCATGCTTCGTGATGCATGCCCATGTTTGTGATTGACAGCATTGACGAAAACAATTGTTTGCTGTTTTAGACACATGACCATGACTTTAGTTAATGCTTGTTACATTTTAGATGCTGACTTACTATGTTATTTCATGTATTTTTTTTAAAAAATTGTAATTGCATTGCGATTTTAAAGGGCATTTCACTCGAAATACAGGTAACGTAATGTTGGACAACTTGAATTTGATACAATATTAATTGTCAAACACATCCCTTAATTTACTAATTTATATTTGTTCAGAGACAATAGCTTCAAAATAACTGAAAAAAAAAAATATTTTATGGGCATTCTTGTGGATGACAAGCTTTCCATGGCGGACCAAGTTAAATCTATTTGTAGTTTCTACTTTGGCATTTTTCGATTGCTTAGCAATGCTTCCCGTGGCTTCCCCTTAACTCAAGGAAATCTATAATCCAAGGTCTCATAATCAGTTTTTTAGATTATGGCAATGCGCTCCTGGTGGCTGTAAATGGGGCAATTCTGTCAAGATTACAGATGGTGCAGAATACAGCAGCACACATGGTATATAATCTCCCTTCTGGCTCCGCCTCAGAACAAATTTTCAGATCTTTACATCGGCTCCCTATTAGAAAATGAGGCCTGTTCAAATTTCTTTGCCATGCGTACAGCGCCTTGTATGGAAATGGCCAGCCCTTTCTCTGGTCAAGATTATCATTTTACCACCCGGGCAGGAGTTTGAGATTATCTAATAAGGCACTAGCAGTAGTCCTGTTGTAGTCGCACAACTCAGAATTGGGGCAGCTTTCTCTTATTTGGCCCTATACTATCACTATCTTAGTCAAGTTAATTTGTGTTTTGAAAGATAACTCTCAATGGAAGATAAGCCGGCGATTTCTGACCAAACGTGGAGGTCTATGGAGGGTACCCATCGCCTGGTCACAGTTAAAAGGGAGCACCCAAACATCTCCAGATCCAGGGAACAAGATTTCAGTTGTGTCCTATACAGAACAAAGCCAATTGTGAGCAGTGCGTTGTTGCATGTGGAAGAGGCATTCTAGCAGACCCTTTCCAGATCTGTCAGATTCCTAATGTGGATCTGCGTGTCATCGCCATACATGTGCTATATCGCTATTGAGGATGTTTGTAGGGGGAGTCGATGGACGTTCATCAGGACAGGTGAGAGGGAAGAAGTTGTGTTATAATTTCAGGGGAATGAACTAGAACACCAAAGATTAATAGCAATCTCACTTCAGTGCCGGAAGTACAGCGCCACATCTGTGATGATGAACAAATGCTGTGGGTCCGATTATGGCTCAATAAATTGCGATCACCGCTCAAAGATTGCAGTTTCAAGTGGTACAATGGTTATTGCACCCAACAATTACCACTGCAATAAAGATTGCACCCTTCGGCCTTTTCTGCAAATTTAACAAGCAGAAAAGGCCCAGTATTTACCAAGACAGGCTGATGTTGGTGCAGTAGACACCAAAATACCCATGTTATTCCCCAAAAACTTGGAATATGCGATAATTATCTCATCCAATAAATTCTGAGCACCACAGAGTCTGCTTTTTATCTAATGCAATAAATATCGCATCCGACAGGGCCTACTTATAGTCATAATCAGGGCCACTGTGCCATCACATGCAAATGTAGCATTATATTAAGTTAGGACAGAGAATTTGACAATCAGGCAATGTATTTTGAAGTTTCTCAGATACAGCAACACAGCACTTTGGATAGGAAGCAGCACCTTTTTGCAAAGTCTGTACTTGGAAGCTTTTCACTGACGCTACAATTTGCTTTCATGTTTTTTAACTGCTTTAGTGGAAGCGTACCCGGGTGGAGTCGATCGAAGTGAAAGGAAATCCACAATTTAATTTAAAGGGCCCATTTGGTGAAATATTTCTCTCTATGGCTCAAAACCTAAAATGAGATCATCAAAGTAACATTCTAGAATATTTATTGTTGGTGATGCAGGAATGAGTAAAGAAAACTGTTCTTTTCCCTTCACTGGATGGCCCTGTTAAATGAAGGTTATTTAGAATACAAAAGCGGTTTAAATCAAAATGTAGAGTATTTTAATATATATGATTTTTGCAATCACAGAACTAATTTACTTTGGTGCTCGAAGGAGGATGAGTTCACTAATACAGGATATAAAGACTGAAAATAAAAAAGATATAACACTATATAGGCAGGAAACAAAATAGTGCCTTCAAGTGTTCAACTTTATGTCAACTGCTAGGTAAACCACGACACTTTTTTGTTTGTGTGTAGCTTGACATTCAAGCATGTATCTAATTATCTTGTAAGATTGTATTGCCTCTTAACTGGCTGGGATAGATGAGCTTGTAATCCAGAGTCCCTGGTTTCTATTCTTTCCTATTCGAATAATTTCCACGTCTAAATGGCTCGGCGCCCACGCGCATTTCCATAGGCACGGCGCTCGTGTTCTTTCGTTTTATGTGATTGTTTTACATATAATTAAGCCACCCATCTGATGTATAATGACAGCCCTGCTGACACCGGCTGACCCAGTCTGACAGTCTGGACGGGATTCCAGGGCAGCCTGCTCACTCTCTGTGACTTTAACAGCATTGCCGAGGGCCTGGAATCAATTCTCTCTGTTTACAGACCATTTCACAGCCCTTTACCTGCAACATCACTTGTGTCAGTCCCATAAATACCTTGGTGTATATAATGCTTGAATTAGCATAATGGTTTCGGCGCTGAGCTCTAAGCACAAAGAAGGAAATGTCAACATGTTCCCTCCACTTAAGCAATTAGGCGCCATTATGCTGCCTCAGTGAAAACAACATCAAGGTTAAAGACAGCCCCAAACACCCCTCTAACCTTTTTTTATTCAAAGCCTAACAAATGAGGCATATAAATTGAAATGTTTGTACACAGCACTACTTGCAGGTTCTTTCTGTATCGTGTTTAATCAAACATTTCTCTCGCCGCCCACAATATGTAAACAGGGCCGCTGTGTTTTGTGAACATGTTCTTTTTGAGGAAGATGGCGTTTGCAGTGGTGAACTGTTCCTTGGTGCATGGTGTAACAGGAATTTTCAAGAAAGACACATTTTGAACAAAGGTGAAATTTAGACATCATATTAATAGGAAGTGTCTTTCTTGCAGTGGGTTGGCTTCCATTGAAATCATTCCAATATTGGGGCGGGGAGATAAATAACACATTGTTTTGAATTATTTTCTAACTCTACGAATGTGGTAAGTAGTTCGGACCCGGAAACGATTCGGTCGACGAATTTCGCGTTGCTCGCATCGTACTTGCTCCCTCGTACAGCTGTACGAGTCGGGCGGAGAACACGCGTACAGCTCATACTTTTTCCGGCCGGATCGCGTTCGGAGCCCTTCCGAACGAGATCAGAATCGGCCCCTAAGCGTTAAAAATAAATACAGGAATGTGAGGAAAGTCTAAATGAAGAAAGGTTATAAATGCACGCAGGTACGCAATCCAAAGGTTACGGTTGAGGCTTTTAGTGCATTATACGATTTTTAAACAATCGAAGGACATCATTTCATATATGTCACAGTGGACAAAACAGAAAAGGTGAATTTTTCTGCATGAGCAAATGGATTTAATGGCAAGACTGGTGGGTCACAATATTCCTTAAGTTATCTTGCTTTCGTTAATATCAGCCAAGAGATCAAATAAAAATGACAGTTTGTGACAAACTATAGTGACCAATCAGAGACTAATCCATCCAATAAATACGGTTGGCTGCGAGCAACAAGGCCTCTTTCCTTACTGTTTACAGTCAAAATAAGTTTCTTGCTGTCATTAATTAATAATCAATATTTTCTGCTGATCATGATAGTTGATATTGAGTTGGTGGAGTCCCCCTTAGATTCTGACCTAAAAATGGAGATAAAGCTGGCGTCCGGACAGGGTAGGCTACAAGCGCCGACACCCGAGTAAACCCCCAAGACGGTGCGGGCATCCCACGTCTTGAAGCTCATGGAGTTACTTTATCTCCATTTTTAGGTCAGAATCTAAGGGGGACAAAGACTTTCTTTCTAGGTACAGCTGCCACTGACTAGTAGTTTGTAGGCAGCGTCCCTCCCTCTCCCCCTATAGGTGTGATAGGGCTAATGTTACCCCGCTCACACTAACACGTGCGTGCACTCACCACACTCCACCTTCACTTTTGATCCTGATGAAACGCCAGGGATCTATTCAACCAAACCAGGCGTGAAACATGTCGACCTCAGCATAGTTACCTGGGCTCATTGCGCCTCCTTAGGTAACTCCAAAACCTACGGATTTTTTATTCTGCCAAGGGTACCTCTCTATTAAAACTTCCCTCTGGTAACCCTTAGGTAATTTTAATACGCACTGCACGCACGCATCACTCCCAACATAGTACCCCTACCCACACACCCGCATGCACCGATCGGCAGTTCTCTTAAAAGATCTCCGTCAAAGAGACCCTTCGGGGGACCCGTAGGGCATTGCACCGCCGGCCCGACGAGGAGCACCTGCCCGATGATGAAGCATGACATCCTTCGGGGTGTGTGAGGGCAACAAGAGACAATGTATGTCTCTCCCCATCCCCTATATTAGGGCCCTGACCTTCACCTTCCTGCTCCCCCCTTCTCTAGTGCATTGTCGACTCTCTACAACACTCACTCTGGAACAGCATTCCCAGGTCCATCACTAATGGTAAATCTGGTCATGCACCAAAATCCATGGGTGGATGCGTGGGAACACCCATGCTACACCCATGGAATGCCTACCGGGGTCAGAGTAACGCAAGGCAGTGATTTGCACTGCCTTGCATTACATCTAGATTTATCAAGCCATGCTGGGCCACACAAGTTGGACTTACATGGCTTGATAAATCTCACTTCGGTTTTACGTTGCCGTTGTGCCCCTTTGCATTGCCTAAGGGTGATGCAAAACCTTGATAAATATGTTCTTTGTTCTCTTAATCACTCACGCACTTCCTTGAGCACGGCTTCATAACAGTGCTACAGTTCGCTGGGCCCGTGTTTAATGAGGCACCATTTCCCATCTCATTGCGGTGGTGGTGCCAGTGGTGAAACAAATCTTGAGAGTGGTTCCCTGCAAAGTGCATGGATGGGTCCCCTAAGCTCCAGACCCAGTCAGGAGTTCTCATACCCACCCGTACACAGTGCTGGAGGGGGCCCCCTGGATCTCAGCCCCTCAGGGGCTGCGGGGGCTATTGTTATACCACTGGGTGGTGCAGAGCAGATTGGCCAGATTTAACCTTTATTTCCCCTTGTTTTTGGTTCTTCTTGTACACTAGACAGGAGTGAGAAAACATCTGAAATTCAGGGATCAGTTTAGAGGAGCGATGCAGTCAGTTGCTCCCTGTTCTTCCATCTATGACGTGCAAGGGAAGTTTCTCTTGCCAGCTCGAGGCCGCAGTGTGGGCTTCACCTGTCCTCCTTGGACAGTATACTCACTTGAGGGGTGCTTCTTTTCTCTTGAGCCTCTTACTCTCCCAAATGAACCCGTTTTCTTTTTTCTTTTTTACCTGTTTGTGCTTCTTCTTATACTGTCCAATAACACAGTCCTTTTTCATATAATAATATTTGCAATGCCAAGTACATGTTTATTAGATAGCAGAGATTGTATGATTGAAAGATTCCCCACTCTCCTTTTCTCAGCTTTATATTATTCTGTTATACTTATTTTACAAATATTCAAAATGTCAGTTAATGAACCATAGAATGTCTGAGCAGTTAAGAGCAAAAACGATAAAGTTGTGTCATTCAGTAGTAGAAGAGAAAGATGTGACAGTCCTGTAGTTGGCAATGTTGAATGAAACAACTGTTGCACACCATTTTTCCATCTTTAACCATTTCATTTGTTGGTAATATCACATGGTTCAGTTATTGTGCCTTACTTTGTTTAACTCGTGCACACTGTGTAGTGATTCCAAACATTACGGTGATTAAAAACAGCCACACAGTCGCGGATTACCTCAGCACTTCTGTAAACTGCTGGACAAACGAGTATGCATTTATTTTAAGGGTGGGCGACAATTTCCTTTCCGCTCGGGGAAATTGCGAAAATTCGACATTTTCGCGTTCCGCGCAGAACGCAAAAATGTCAAAACCTCCACGGTCCGCGAGGGAATGGAAATTGTCGCCTAGGCAGGTGTGCTTTCTCCCCATATTTACTACTTGCTGTCATCCTTGATGGAGGTCTGGGCATCCATGAGTTTCTCGAGCGCAATCCCCGTGTAGTTCCTGACACCAGGAGGTTCTGTCTCCTCATCTGCTGCTCATCTGCTGCTCTGATCCATCTCTGGCCCTTTATAAACAAGAGGCATGTGAACTGCATGGAAGCTCTCCCGTTTGGCCCCACACCCCCCACCCCAGCGGTGTGCATCGTCTTCCCGCCCTTTCCCCCACTATGATGGACAGCTCACTCGAGGGGCACCGGCACCCGTCGGCGCTGTGGCAACGTTGCATTACAGACACACATGGTCGCTGTAGACAACTCTTCTGGCCCTTTACGCAGCTGTAGTGTAGGAAAAGCACTATACATTTACCCAACGAGGTAGCACTTACTGATTAGCCAGTAGAAAGTACTCCAGTTGAGTAGATAGTAGTAGGTATTGCACAAAACGGTGGCATCTTCTTGGGTAAATATGCAGGGCTGGATTTATTCTGGCACGATGCTCCTGTCACAAAAATGAAACCCCAACAGGAAGCACTTGTATTTGACCTTCAACTCGGGCACCTGCTTTATTTATTTATATCTGTAAGTCTTACAGATATGAATAAAGCATGTGTCCGAGTTGAAGGTCAAATTCAGTAACACATTAATCAGCACACAAAAATCTCTGCGATCACGCGAAATTTCGCGTGATCGGGGAGATTTTTTGCCGTTTTGCGATATTTTGCGAAAGGCACTTTCACAAATTCCGCCCACCCTTCATTTATTTACATCTTTTTTCATTGTTCTCAAATTCCACCGTATGTTGCATTAATAGTGCATTGAGTGATTCATTTAGTGTGGGCTGTAATAACTACCTGGTAAAGTGCACTTATTCTTGAGACTGTAGCTTTCCATTTTTTCAAATATGATATTTTGGTTAATTTTTGCATATTCATGATTTTTATTATGAATATAGTCATAACTGATTAATAAATGATGTTGCACTTAAAATTAATTTTCCTCAGAGAGCACGTATTTTGAATTAAACTTTCCATTGTGTTCCTGAGGTATCCTTCTGAAGAATACTTCCAGTTGAGGTTATGATGCAGGCATGATAGCACATTATTGTATTAGTCTTTATTCGAGAATGTTTCACATTGCATTGTACATTTCCGAACTGCTGGAAGCTATTGGTAGATTCTTGACTACATTAGATATGGGTTAGTGGTATAAACTTTTAAATGCCAATCTTGCTTCTGATTTGTCCAATATGTGCTATCACTAGTCATGCTATGCTGAATCTGCAGATTTCCTCATTGTTTATGCATAAAATGTGTATAGAAACTCCTGGTTTTTGGTGTGAAGAGAAATTTTTTAATTTTTCTCACAGATCTCTGACCGATTGAGCTAAGACTTTCATTTTCTTCACAATACTCTGTCTGATTATTTATAGATTTACTTTCCCTACTAGAGATGCTGTCAGTGTTCTTTAGGAGCCTGATAGCTGGGACGTAGAGACCATTTAAATGATTTCTGATATTGTACTCTGTCTGAGCCTTGACGCCATATATTTACTGAATTATTCTGTATTGCCTAGTCTAAGATTTTTGTAATAAAACTCTTTAATTTTGTATTAATCTAGAACTCAGTTATTGAGTGGTCCCAGTCACTATTTGTTTTAGTCTGCTAATTTTGTTGGACTTGATTTTGTAGAGGATGGTGTCTCTTGTCTCTAGATCAAGAGTGCTGGAGCCAAACTGCCAGAATAAATTTAGGGAGATTGAAATATTGAGGTTCAGTTAATTATTGAGGTTCAGAGTTCCACAAATTTGGTAGCAGAGGATGGTTGCAAACCAGCACATCCTTATTGGTGCTTATGTATGCCTACTACCCCACCTGGGGTATAGGCTGTCAACCAGGACTCTCCAACCATCTCTGTATTGGGCTTTTCTTTCAATCTAACTTAAAGTGTAGCCCATTTCCTTGTAGTCAGCCTCAAGGCCTTGGCACCAGATGTTTCCCGGTCTTCCTCTTTTCCTTTTCCCTTGAGGGTTCCAGGCCAGGGCTTGCCTGGTGGTGTTTGACGTGGGCTTGCAGAGGGTGTGACCAATGCAGACCCCAGCCCCACCCTTTCATGAATTCTTCATGGTCAGGGAGTTGGGAAGTCTCATGCCATAGGTTGTTGCTGCTGCTGGTGTTTGGCCAGCGGATTTAGAGGATTTTGATCAGATAGGTGTTGATGAAGGTCTGGACTATGTTGGTGGTGGTCACTGTTATCTTCCAAGTTTCTGCTCCATGCAGAACGACTAATTTTACGCTGGTGTTAAAAAGCTTGATCTTGGTTTGTCGCTTTAAGTCCTTGGAGCTCTAGATCTTCTTTAGTTGGATGAAAGCAGCCCTTGTTTTGCCGATTTTTGTCTTGACGCAAGCATCTGTACCCCCCTGCTTGTCTAAGCCCAGCCGTGGTCGGTAGTAGGAGTACCTGCATGAAGGACTGGGCTATTCTAAGGCCCAGCGGTGCCAGGGGACAACACCTGAAACCTTCGTGGGTTACCTGTTCCGGCGTACAAAACACAGAGACACGGGACACTTCCTGGGGCGTCAAAGATCAGCATTTATTTTCTGCAGGGATACAGAAATCGCAAGAAGTACACAACGTGTAGGTTCTGAGAGACTGCTTCAAATTGCAAAAGTGGATCGCTCCTTTTATACACATTTTCGTCATTGAACAGCATGGCGAACAAAAGGTTACAACTCAGTTCCCACAATAAACTTCAAAAAGGTCGCATTCATGTTTTCAGAAACCCGAAACATAATTACAGCAACATTGCCGGTTCCCAACTGTAAAAGCACATTATCCCTACATTAAGCACATTCCATTCTGACCGTAACGAATTAGAGGAAGGAACAGATGAAAAGGGAAAAAGGAAAACAAGGATGCACGACAGTTTAGAAAACAGTGTAGAGAGCAATATCGGAAACTTGATTGCAGGATCAAAGAACCCGTGCCTAATGTATGCACGACTGAAACAATAAACTAGCACGGCAAGATGAGCCTCGAGCGGAGCCATCTGCCCTTGCCATGTCATCCCCCTCATCATAAAGACACCTTCAAAGGAACATGTGTCCTCCACGAAAGCTTGGGAATCCCAGGGTCACGAAGCGGACAGTGTCCGTTCGCTGGCTACTTGAGGGCAAGAGACAAAATGGACGCCATATCTAAAATGGAACCCAAGGGTTCAGATGGGCATGCCCAGGAATGAGACGACCCGTACATAGTAGCGTAGCGAAAACGCGTACACCCACTAAACTCGTCATTTGCGGTTCGTAGATACCAAACTCGTCCATATTCGAACATACCCAAAATGTCAGTCAGATTCCCACGGAACCTCAGACGCTCCTTTTGCCCTCATGTAGGCAAGCACTAGTCGAGATCAGAGTCGATTTTGATATTCATCAAATCGTTCAGTTGCTGCTGGAACATCATTCTATTCATCAACGTCTCTTTGGTAACTGATGGCCGTCTTATACACGTTGTAGCACAGAGGCCACATAAGGCCGGACCACACTGCACGCAAAGACAACACGTGAACAGAAACGTTACAACAACCCCTACGATCATCAGAATCTTCCAACCCCAGGTTGATATCAGGTCCCAAAACCATCCTAGAAGCGTCCAATTACCTTCGTCCACGTGTATGGACTCGGAGATCTTAGGCAACTTCGAGATGGCTTGGTAAACGGTTGGAGCGTTGTCAGGAATGAAAATGCAACAGCTCGAATGAATCACATTGCACACACCACCTCTGTCTGCATGAACAACGTCTAGAACCATACGGTTCTGCAACGTCATAAGTCTATCCACCTGAAGTTCCGCTGTTAAATTACCAAGAGCACTCGCAGTTATGTTAGCAGTCAATTCTACCACACGGGTCAACTGTCTCAGGTTCCTACTATTAACCATAGGTCCCCAAAACGGCAAGAAACCCTTAAAGAAATCTCCTGCTTCTTGACCAGCGGTGTCCTCTTCGCTAATAACGCCTCTCACAACTCTAGTTTTGTGATAGTCTGAGGCAACCGTAAAAGTCGGTGGCAAAAGATTCGCAATATAACAGGTTCCCGAGAAGTCACGGGGCAACCATGTATATGCACGCTCATAACATATGAAATAGGTACCCTTGGCAGTCAGGAAAACAGGGGAAGAGAGCATCGGTAGAACGTACATGTCAGTACAAGCACTCTCACCAAGCTGGGCTCTCGGATTTCGACCAAGACCTTTCAAGCAGAAATTACCGAGGTGGGGTACGATCCATATTGGAGATGAGCTCTTGAGCTGTCTATCACCCACTGACGTACTATACTCAGCCTCACTCAAATCTTTATATGCTTGTACCTCTTCATCTGGAATAAGCGATGCATCAAAAATATCTCTATCTAGATCAGCAATCGCTATCACCAAAGGCTTGTGGTACGGACCAGGACCAAAGTTTGCAGAACGTGGCTCTCGACTGGGGTAGGAATCCAGTGCACTACGGAACATAGTTTGGAATGCTCGAGCTGACCCCTGGGAACTGTAAGGAAGAACCAAATACGGAATACCCCTATCCATGGTATGTGGCATTAACCCACACACCCAACAGCCGGTAGTATTCATCACCAACTGATGCTGATGTAGGAGTTGAACGAAGGAGTTATTCATGAATTCTGCACGCCTAACCTGTTCATGTTGGGGCAGAGGATGAAAGGAATGTGGAGAAACAGCAGTAAGGGAACCTGTTTAGGAGAAAAAGTAGGTGAAATGGAAGGTAATAACGACTGTATTCCAAAATATACTCCACTCACCAATAGCATAGAAACAGTCAGAAACAGTAGAAATACCTGAAACAAAAAACATTTCGTTCGTTCAATTTTATGCAATTTTGATCTTTGCGCCGACATCCTTTCTACTTCCAACAGTTTAGAGAACGCCATCCTCTAAAAACCGTCCGTGACGTCCTTGACGCACTTCGTTCTGAGCAGCGATTATCAATTCCCAGGAGTTCCCAGAAATCGACAAAAGGTAACTGACCTAGTATCAGGAACCTGCTAAACAGAAGGAAGTACCCGCACGGCCCTACGGTTAACCCGGATGATAGGTTTTCCTAGACAAACATCAAACTTAATAAAAATCTCTTAGCTGTAAAAAGTACACGTAAAAAGAAACTCAAAAATCAACAAAGGATGCAATTGTTCTTAATGTTCGTGGCAACAGTAAAGGAAAATATAGAAACATTTTTATCAGTCTTTGTAATGTGAACGAAGAAAATATCGACTTCTTCCAGGTCGAGTCTGCTCTTCAAATAATTGTTCAGCTGGTGAAACAATGTTCTGTCGATCAGATGACGATTCAGACCTTGAGTTCTCCAGGACTGACGACTCAACAGATGTGTCTGGCTGCAATGAATTGTCTACTACAGGTTGAGCATCGCTAAACGGCACGTAACATAGAGGGGTCTCGGTTTCCGCTGTCGCAATACCAGTTCTCACCCAATTATCTGCTGGTGAAGGGATCGGAACCTTTTTAGTATGGGTGGCATGCACCCAGTTCTTTCTGCCTTCCAACCGAACTGCAGTCCTTGTAGCCAGCAATACTTGAAAGGGTCCCACAAATCTTGGCTCCAGATTGCGTTTTCTGCCAAAATTGCGGGTAACAACCCAGTCACCCGGTTGGAGCCGATGTCCAGGACCCTCTGTCTGTGCCGGTAAAGCTTCAAAAACCTGTTGATGAATTAACCTCAGTTTAGCAGTCAGATCATGAAGATAATCAATTAACATTGGATACTCAAGACTATCAAAGGCCTTAGGCCTCGGGACTCCCCAAATGTTTGCAGGGCGGCCGAACACAATCTCATATGGGCTAAGCCCTACTCGAGAGTGCACAGTCGCCCTGGTTGATAAGAGAGCCAGAGGCAAAGCATCAGGCCATGACAAACCAGTCGTAGCTTGTATCTTTGCAAGTTTCAGTTTCAGAGTACCATTGTACCCTTCAACCAAACCCGCTGCCTGAGGATGATTGGCGCTATGGAATTTCTGTCGAATTCCAAGGCCCTTACACACACTCTGCATCACAATTCCCACATACTCACTTCCGTTATCTGACCACACAATCCGTGGCATTCCATACCGAGGAAAGTATTCCTTCAGTAGGATTTTCGCTGTGGACAGGGCAGTATTATCCTTAAGAGGATAGGCCTCTATCCATCTGGAGAACGCACAAACCACAACTAAAACGTACTTCAGATTATTGCACCTCTCCATATGGATGAAGTCCAGTTGGATAACTTCAAAGGGACACGTAGGAGGGGCAAAATGGCCAGGTGGAGCGGGGGTGCCCTTGCCAGGATTATACATCAAACATATCATACAATTCTTAACCACTCTCTCAGCGCATTTGGCGATACCATCATTCTTCCATACCGGAGACAATAACTTACATATACCTTTCGCGCTAATATGTGACAAGCCGTGAGCCATAGTCACAACGGCTAGCACATATGCATCCGGTAACATCCACCTCTGACATTCCGACAAGGCAACCCAACATCCATGGGTGTCTAACTTTCCCGTACTTTCCTTCCACTTGGTCTTTTCAGTTTCAGTGGCCTCATTCTGAATTGCTTTCACGCTCTCAACAGTGTCTTCACACATACCAGTCTCCATAGGCCGCCTCACTGGACTCGTAACATACATTCGGGATGCAAGATTCTTAGCCGTTTCCTTAGCAATCTCATCCGCAAATGCATTACCACGACCAACGTCATCCGTAACCTTTCGATGCGCACTACATTTAATGATTGCCACCTGTTTAGGCAATGTAAGTGCATCCAAAAGATCATTCACAAGCTGTCCGTGTTGGATCTTCGTACCATGCGATGTCATAAATCCTCTCTCTCTCCACAATCGGCCAAAGCTATGTGCAACACCAAACGCGTATTGACTGTCAGTAAACACATTCACTCGCTTTCCTCCAGACAAAACACACGCTCTCGTCAACGCAATCAACTCTGCCGCTTGCGCCGAATTCTGACTTAATCTCGCAGTTTCCACAACCGTACTCAACGTCACTACAGCATACGCAGTCGTCACATTACCATTCGGCAACTTAAAACATGAACCATCAACATACAAAGTGCCATCAGGGTCTATCAATGGAGTGTTTTTCAGGTCCACACGACCCTTCGTTTCTTCCTCAGTTCGTAAATAACAATCATGTGGTGGTACATCATTTGATTCCACATTAGTCGGCAACAATGTCGCCGGATTCAGCACATTACAACGCTTGATCTGTATATGGCTTGCCAAAAGTGTCAACTCGTAACCGGACAACCTTGCACTCGTCAGATGTTGAGTTTTTGTACGATTCAGGAGAGTGTCAACTGCATGCGGAACCATCACTGTGAGCATATTATCCATAACCAGACCTGCGGATTGTCGAATAGACACCGCAGCTGCCGCTGTCGCTCTCAAACAACTCGGCAACGCTCTAGCTACCGGGTCTAAGGTCGAGGAAAAATATGCACATGGACGCTGCTTACCACCAAATTGTTGCGTCAAAACACTCAACGCACAACCTTCTCTCTCGTGAACGTATAGTGTAAATGGCTTACTGTAATCAGGAGTACCTAACACAGGAGCCGAACACAACGCGTCACGCAGTTCAGAAAAACTTTTCTGACATTCTTCCGTCCATGGCAAAGGAGTCGAAACATCCTTGCACGTGAGAGCTATCAATGGCTTCGCTAACAGTGAAAAGTTCGGGATCCACTGTCTGCAGTATGACGTGATACCTAGAAAGGCACGCACATCTCTCTGAGTTGTTGGCACAGTCATTCGAGCGATTGCTGCAATTCTTTCTGGGGTCAACCTTCTTCCCTCCTTTGACAATAAGTGACCTAGATAGGTTACTTCTTGACAACAATATTGCAATTTAGAAGGTGACACCTTGTGATGTAAGTCACATAGATGCTGTAACAGTGATACTGTAGCAGTTTTGCAAATCTGTTCAGTGTCAGCAGCTACCAACAGATCATCAACGTACTGAATCAAGGCCGCACCAGCCGGTAACACAAACGCATCAAGTTGGCTCTTAAGCGCTTGGCTATAGATCGATGGACTCTCACAGTAGCCCTGAGGTGCGCGTTTAAACCTGAAACTACGACCACCTAACGAGAAACCGAATAGATCTCTGCTTTCCTCAGCAATCGGAATGCTAAAGAAAGCATTCTTCAGATCGATTACCGAGAACCATGATGAAGAAGCTGGAATCAGAGTCAGCAAAGCTGTAATGTCAGGCACCACGGGAAACTGTGGAATTACAATTTTGTTTACCTCCCTCAAATCAATAACAAAACCATACACAGGAGGCTTGGATGGATCAGTTCGTTTCAAAATAGGTAACACGGGACTATTACACACGTTACCCCGAGTTTCTTCGATGACATCTTTATCGATCAAATCGTAAATGATCGCTAATAGTGCTCGTTCTCCATCAAGAGAGATACGATACTGGGGAATGCGTGGTAAGCGCACATTTGATTTCAGTTGAACAACATAAGGTGGTATATCCAACAGGCCCACATCGTTGGGACCTGTCGCCCACAAAGACTTAGGAAGAGAACTCAATTCCGGTGGGAGCTTATCAGTCGACAAATACATAGGAGAGATCACTTTCCGACCCAACGTAAGCTCCACTCCCGCAGGAGAACAGTACAAAGTCGCATATAACCGTTTCAACAAATCCAGGCCCAAAAGATTCTCACCACAACCAGTAGTCAAAAGCAAAGGAGCTTCTAACTCACAAGACCCAATTGAAAGGGGCAACGGGCAAGAAACTGGATTGCTAACGGGGGCGCCAGAGAATCCAACAGAAACATTCATTAAGCCAGACAAAGGCGCGCCAGGGAGTTTCGAATGCATGATGGAGCTTTTCGCTGCACCAGTATCCAACAGAAAAGGTTCAACTACGCCCAATGTGGCAACTGCGACATAAGGCCCTCTCTGATCAACCGGGACCGATACCACTCCCTTTCTTTGTCTATGGCTGTCCTAATAATTACCGTCAGCAGCAACATCATGCTCGACATAATAGTCGTCCACATGATACTGTGCAGATCTACCAGCCGAAAAATCGCGCCGATCAAAGCAATTTTGCGAGTCTGCTGAAGTGGAAAAACGCTCATTCTGATTCTGAGTAACACCGCGACCTCTACCACGTGAGGCTTGTTGAGGACCACTACGACCTCCTCGAGCCGAAACACCATTGTTGCGGTCACGCAAAACTGGACAATTAAACTTCAGATGGCCCTCACCCCTACAATACGCGCATTGATTATACCCCAGCATAGTTCGTGGTGTAGAGGAGTCAGTACGCGGCTGCGACCTAGGAAACTCTGACTGTAATCGATTTTGCTGTTGCGAGTCATTTGGAATCGCGCGCGGGGGATACGCTTGCTGCAATAAGACCTTAGTTTTAAGATCCTTTGTTTTCTTATCTGCACGTTCGCTTTCTTCTTTCTCTCTATTTTCGTAGTATTGGGCCGTAGCTAAAATTTGAGCAGTGGTAGAAACAGCCCACAAACTTTCAGAATTCTTCAATTTGTTGCTTAGTTCAGGCAACAGATTCGATACGAATTTATCAACAAACAGTCGCTGACCTCCCTCAGTGCTCATATCCTGACCACTGTGATCGATGAATGCCTCCTCAAATCTCGTAAAGAAATCATAGACACTCTCGTCCTTCTTTTGTTTGCACGCAGACAGTTTGTCCCAATTAACTCTTATTGCTGGCATAAGCGTCTTCATAAGTGTAATTATCCTCTGGGGCAGATTCTCAATGAGCTGTTCAGGTTTAGCCCCACCAACTTGCCGTGCATCAGCCGCCGCAAGAGCAGCCCAATCACCGCCTAACTCAGCTGCGTGATTCTCTTGGCGGATTTTCGCCCAAATCGGTTGAGGTACTACATTACCGAACAACATGTCGATATCGGCAAGGTTCATAATAGTAGCATCCACTAATTGGGATAACTCCTTATAATAACCTGCCGGATTTTTGCGGGGGTCAGGCAAAAGTTTGCTTCACCTGCAAAACTTCCGATCGCTTCCAGGGGAGGTGTATCCAAACTCTCTGAAAGTGTGGTAGAATAGCGGGGTTAGCAGCAGGATCACCTGGCATCCACACTAGGGGAACTTCCCGCATAGGGTACTGACCAGATTGTGCCGTCCGCTCCTCAGCTTCACCCACAAACAATGCTCGAGGTGATACCGTAGATCGAAAAGATAACAGACGCTCTAAAGCACGTCGAACATTATTACCCACAATCATACCACTCGAAAATTGATTCTGAAGTTCAGTGATCTCGGGCGGTACATTGTCCACCGCATCATTATCCCACTCTTCTCTCAAAGATTTACACATTTCCTCGTACACAAATCTTTGTGTGGGCTCATTAAACTGAGAAAACGTCTCGAAAACTATACGCGAAGTGTACTTCGCAGGATGACTAATCCATTTACGCGCCAGTTTCACTAACGACTCGCGTTCTCTACCGTCAGGAATTTGACTGCGCCTCTGAGAGACATCAGAAAGATCGGACCCAAGTATCGGCCCAAAAAGTGGAGAATAGAGATTAGCGACAGCATTAAATAAACGACTACGAACAGAAGGGGAAGAAGAAGGGAGTACAGGAGCAACAACCTTAGGGGTAACCGTAGAAACAGTAGAAGTAGTCGAGATAGCAGGAGTAGTAGGAACAATAGGCTGAAGAGGTACAAGCGAAGGAGCGATAGGGAAAAGAGCTGGTAGCGGAGGATGAACAATTTGCGGCACAAGGGGATTCGGAAGAACAGGAGGAACGACAGGCTGTCCAGCAGCCGCCAAGACAACAGGTTGAAGAACAGGAGGGATCACAGGACCCACAGTGTCTGGTGCATAGGGAGGTGGTGATTTCAATAGATAAGACAATAATGGATCCTCGACCACTTCTTCTCCCGTCTTATCAGGACTGGATGGTAAAACCGGGTAACATTTATCCACCGCCATATGATGCAGTCTAGCAAAAACTTCCTGCTCCTTCTCATCCTTGTCTCGCTGATACTGTTCTGCATTTCGCATTACCGCAATAACACCTTCTCTCTTATTTTTCTTAGACTGTTTGATTTCTTTCTGCTTGGCCTCTTTACGCCATAACCGAAAGGAATCAAACATGGCCGGCCTAGCCTTCTTTTTAAACAATTTAGTTTCAAGATTATCCAATATTGCAGTTTCGAAACTACCATGTGGTGGCCAACTAAGAACACCATCCTTTTTAGTATAACGAATCCAATATTCATTATATACGATAGGACCTACTCCGTGGCCACTATGGAGCTCATAAATTGGAGTTCCAACTGGAGGTATCGGACATGAATCCTCCAGTCGGGAATCCGTGCTGCAACATTTAAAGAAACCAAAGTACTACGGCCAGGCATCGTGCACACTAACCGAGTTTACAAACTTCAAGGGCTATCGAATTACGATGTCCTCGCAAAAAAAAAATGCAAGACCCTCGGTTTTTGGCAATTGCAATTGTCAAATTAAACCCAACAACTAAGAACCAACAACTAAGAACCACAAATGCAATGGAACCATGCAAACAACCAGGTCTACTCTAGGAGCGACCCACAAATACTTAACTGAAAGAGCAATGGCGTCACCAGGAAGGCCCGTCTATCGTCTCGCCGTACAAAGGACTACGCCAGGCGCCAAAACAGGTCGACAGTCAGGGCATCAGTCCGTCGCAGCCGTCAGGAGGCGGGAATCTTCGCGGGAAAAGTCTTCGGGCCACTTATTTCGACAACTGGATCGATGAAGCGGGGTGCACCTTCCCTCGGAGATTTCACACGAAGTTCCTCACGATCGTCGGGCTTTGGACCGGTACCGCTGATGTCGCCCCACGTTGGGCGCCAACTGAAGGACTGGGCTATTCTAAGGCCCAGCGGTGCCAGGGGACAACACCTGAAACCTTCGTGGGTTACCTGTTCCGGCGTACAAAACACAGAGACACGGGACACTTCCTGGGGCGTCAAAGATCAGCATTTATTTACTGCAGGGATACAGAAATCGCAAGAAGTACACAACGTGTAGGTTCTGAGAGACTGCTTCAAATTGCAAAAGTGGATCGCTCCTTTTATACACATTTTCGTCATTGAACAGCATGGCGAACAAAAGGTTACAACTCAGTTCCCACAATAAACTTCAAAAAGGTCGCATTCATGTTTTCAGAAACCCGAAACATAATTACAGCAACATTGCCGGTTCCCAACTGTAAAAGCACATTATCCCTACATTAAGCACATTCCATTCTGACCGTAACGAATTAGAGGAAGGAACAGATGAAAAGGGAAAAAGGAAAACAAGGATGCACGACAGTTTAGAAAACAGTGTAGAGAGCAATATCGGAAACTTGATTGCAGGATCAAAGAACCCGTGCCTAATGTATGCACGACTGAAACAATAAACTAGCACGGCAAGATGAGCCTCGAGCGGAGCCATCTGCCCTTGCCGTGTCATCCCCCTCATCATAAAGACACCTTCAAAGGAACATGTGTCCTCCACGAAAGCTTGGGAATCCCAGGGTCACGAAGCGGACAGTGTCCGTTCGCTGGCTACTTGAGGGCAAGAGACAAAATGGACGCCGTATCTAAAATGGAACCCAAGGGTTCAGATGGGCATGCCCAGGAATGAGGCGACCCGTACATAGTAGCGTAGCGAAAACGCGTACACCCACTAAACTCGTCATTTGCAGTTCGTAGATACCAAACTCGTCCATATTCGAACATACCCAAAATTTCAGTCAGATTCGAACGGAACCTCATGCAGGGCAGTGACGTGGGGAGGGGGAGGGGCAGGGTGGGGGGTAGTAAGCTATGGATTACGGAGGTTTACAGGTAAGTTAACATATACATTAATAAAACGAATTTCGTTGCGTGCACTGCATCGCATTTGGGGATGCAGTGCACGCAACGAAATTCGTTTTATTAATTTATATGTTAACTTACCTGTAAACCTCCGTAATCCATAGTTTACTACCCCCCACCCTGCCCCTCCCCACGTCATTGCCCTGCAGGTACTCCTACTACCGACCGCGGCTGTCTAAGCCACTACCCAGATAGGCGAAGGACTCAACCTCTTCCAGTGCAACACCTGCAAGAGTGAATGCAATTGTGCTGGCTGTGTTAGCTTCAAGATTTAGTTTTTTCCCCTGTGGATGTTGAGGCTGAGTTTTGCTGATATGGCTGCCATATTGTCTGTATTCTCTTGTATCTGCTGATGGGTCTGTGAGAGTAGGACCAGGAGGTCTACAAAGTCCAGATCTTCTGGCTGCGTCCAAGGTGTCCACTGGCTCCCTTATCAGTAGAGGTCCCCTACAGATGGGGAGAGTGTTTGATTTTGGAGGGGTAACATTTATTATTCCCACTTCAATAACTGCAACAGTAGGGAAAGTGTTGAGTTGCGGAGAGGTAAACTTTACTATTCCCATTTCAATAAGTGGCACAGTAGGGAAAGTGTTGTATAGCAGACGGGTAAAATGTACTATTCCCACTCCAGTCAGTACAACAGTAGGGAAATCCATCTTCAGTCAGAACAGTGGGGAAAGTGTTGGATTGTGGAGGGGTAAAATTTACTATTGCCACTCCAATCAGTGCAACACTAAATACAAACAAAATATCTTGAACAAAATAAAATGTCTTCATAAACAAAGTAAATTAAAAAATATATAAATATGTTGAACAAAAATAAAAATATATTTAATATGAAAAGAAGTTAAAAATAAAAACATGTTTACAATGTCAATTATATAACACAAATACAATACCTACAAAGATTATGATAAATAAATTACAAAAATAATTTTCATACAAATTTTATTTTTAAACAAAACAATTATTTATTACATACATTTAATTTAGTTACTTCCCACCCTATATATAATCCCACAAAACTCTCAAATTGCACATAAAACGTAACTTTAAAAAAATGCATTTACACTATTAATATAGATATTTATCAACAAACCAATTTTCATTATTTAAACATTATTTATTAATTATTTTAATTAATGTGCTTCCCGCAATATACCCCCAAAAACACACAACACACTCATAAACTTTAACAGAAGATTATATACACAATTAACATAATTCATTATAAAATGTAAATGAATAAAAACATTATTAATTGCTTAAAATGTATTTACTTTGCAGCCCCATGCCCCCACAAAACCCACAACCCACATATAAACTCTTTTTTTTTTAAAGTTATTGCACAAATAACATAAATATCAATTAAACAAATATTATTTATTAAAAATGAAATATTAATTCATTAAAATTAACATCCCACTCTTTACCCCTATAAATCCCACAACCTGCTCCTAAAATAAAAAATTAAAAAGAATTAACTACACAATCAAAAGAATTGTCAATTAAATAATTAATATTAAACAACTAATTATTAATTAATTTAATTTACTCTTCACCCTTTACCCCTATAAACCCCACAACCCACACCTAAAATAAATGTAATTAAACAATTAGCATAAGTAATTACCAATTAATTAATATTGATTAACTATTAATGAATTAGAAATAAATTAATTCCCTCCCTTTACCCCTATAAAGCTCCACAACCCACACCTAAAAAAAAATCACACAATTAACATAATTAATTATCAATTAAATAATTAAGATTAACAACTAATTATTAATTATTTAGAAATAAATTACATTCCACCCCGACCCACTAAAACCCCACAACCCACACCTAAAAAAAATTACACAATTAACACAACTATCAACCAAGTAATTAATGTTTATTAACAACTAATTATTAATCAATTAAAAATTAATTTCTTCCAAACATTGACCCCTATAAAGCCAGCAAAACGCACATAAAATGTACATTAAAAATAATTAATAGCACAATAAACATTCATAAGTATCAATTAAATAAATAATATTAAATACAAAATAATCATAAATTTATTATAATTAAATTACTTCCCATCCAATACCCCTATAAACCCACAACCCGCTACGGAACTAAAAAACACCAAATTGATTAAATTAAATGTAATAACTACTAACAATTTAACAAATATCCGAAGAAACATAGGGGCACATGCATTATTCTAAATACCGGTCCCAAAGCGGCAGATTCTGCGAATCTGCCCCTTTGCGACTGGTATTTTTGCATTTGGGATGCATCAACCCAAATTCGCAATTTAAGTAATCGCAAAATTTGAGATTACTTGAATTGCGGATGCATTCAGGGAATCGCAAATTGCGATTCCCTAAATGCAGTGCACGATGCAATTTTAAATTGTGATTACGCAATTAGGGATCACAAATTACCATCAATTTCAATTTGATGGTAATTTGCGGAAACTTTGAAAAATACACTAAGGTGCATTTTTCAAAGTTCCATGTTACACACACACATACCCTTTAGGCATGTGTGTGCATAACATGTGGTCACATGGCAATTTTAGGGGTGCATCATGGTGTTCTTTTGGCACCCTTGCACCCCTGAAATTGCATGCTCAATTTGCGGTACCTATTTGGTACTCGCAAATTGCGCATGCAATTCCCATTCATTCCTATGGGCCTCTAGGCCCACAGGAATGAATGGGAAGCTATTTCTTAATTGTGATTCGCAATTTGCAAGTCGCAATTAAGGAATGTGTAGGAATCACAATTTTTTTTGCGATTCCTACATGCATAAGTAATTGCGATTCCTAAATTGCGATTTCTTAAAAATTGCACTTTAGGAATCGCAATGACTTACTTTGATGCATGTGGTCAATGAACAATGTTTATACAAAAAAATTACATCATATACATTTAAAATATATCCCAAAATACATACCAATAATTAAAAAACTATATTTTAAACACCTATGGGCCTTATTACGATGTTGGTCGCAAAGCATTCCGACCGACTCCTTGTCGGAATCGTTTCTGACCGACTCGGGTTTGGGGAGTCCGACCAACCGATTGCGATGGTTCCGAACACGATTCAGTCGGACTCCCATTGACTTCAACGGGAGCATGTGTTCCGACCGACAACACAGAGTCCCATTGAAAAAAGAGGTACAGTGCCTGCCACACTGTGCATGGTTGGAAAGAGGGGTCCCATGGGTACCCACACGGGCCCCAACCGGAGACCTCCAGATAAAGGGGGGCATGCTACGGGCCCCAAAGTCAGTTTCTGACAGCCGATACATGTCGGACAGACCGAGTTGGAACAGCTGTCGGTATCCGACATCGTAATCGGTCGGTCAGAAACGCAGCCCGTAGAGCTCTACAATTCGGCTCTGACTGACTTGGACTCGCCGAATGCCGGTCGGAGCTGATTCGGAATGATCGACCGACTATCTTGTATCATAATCGGTCAGAAATGTTTCTGAGTTGGTCGGAAACATGGCTTCCAAAATGGGTTCAGCCAAATCGAATGCCATGTGGAGCCTTTCCGAATGACATCATAATGAGGCCCTATTTTTATTTAATCAATAATAATTAATTCAGTATTTTGATAATCAATATTACTTGCCTTAAAATCAATATTGTTGACATTGATATTCTTTCTGTCGATATTCCCATATCACAATATTTTTTACTCGATATTCTTGCATGGCGATATTTGAAACTAAATATTTTGTCTGAATACCTTTTACTCTCCAGTGATGAGAATTAAAAAGATGAATGGCAAGTAGAGAATCGTACACGGTTGTGGAGAGGTGTGGCTCACTGGTTAGAGGCGGCCAATCCGTAAGCAGAGAATCGGCCAGGGACCAGGGTTCAATTCCCGACGCGGCAGGGTTGTGGACCAGGGTCAAAACAGACTCGATAATTCTCGCCTCGGTACCTACTCTAACCAGGAACACACTCGGCAACTCTGGGCATTAAGCTTGCCTCATCTCTACAATGGCCCCCCACAGACGCCGGGGATGCCTGGTTTCACCTTGGAGATACCCAGAAAGGGACCATCTCACAGGGAAAACCAGGACGGGTTCCCCAGCGGTCTTCAGCGCCAGGATACTCCATGGAGTCACAGTGCGCTTTACAAGTACACCCACATTTACATTTACATTCCCCACAAGATTGTTGTCCCATGTTGTGCAGTGGTATTGAATCCCGCAGGGATCTTGATCCAAATTCCTTCAGAAGCAGAATGGTATTCAATCATTGACTTATGCCAAGTATTCTTCTCAATTCCTGTTCATGAGGAGTCCCAATTCCTTTTAACGTTCCAATTTTTGAATAAAGTTCTGGAGTAGTGTAGGATCCCACAAGGGTATACTGAAAGTCCTTCAATTTTGTCACAAATCCTGAAGAAAGATCTAGATTTTAAAATTGCCTTGAAATTCAATCTTAATTCAATATATTGATGACCTACTGGTCACATCTAAGACAAAAGAGGACTGTAAACTTGGTACAATTGCCTTATTGAATCACCTAGCTGATAATAGACATACGTTTTCCCCAACTAAAATTCAGTATTGTAAAAAGGAAGTAATCTATCTCGGACACCATATTGAAAAGTGCGTGAGGAAAGTCTCAAAAGAACATGTCTCTGCAAATCTGAAATGAGATCAGCAAACCACCCAGAGGTAGGTTCAGATGTTTCTTGGAATTGTTGGAAACTATCGCCAGTGGAGTCCAAACTTTTCTTTGATTGCGAAGCCTTTAGTAATGTTGACATGCATTGGAGTTTAAGATCTGGTATCATCTGATGATGAATGTATTGATGCAAGGGTTGGCTCCCCACTCTAAAATATACCACTAACAGAAACCCTTGGGTCTGAAGCCGAGAACTGTCTACAGCGAGACAGAAAACTATGTGCACAACTGTTATATGCGAAGACCTGGCAACAACGGGATATCCCTTTAAAATGACAAAATCACTAACACACCAAAGGTGGCATGCTTCATCATTGGGATTCTCTGTGATGCCTAGTCATGGTACGGGCTACAACCCCCTCAGTGAGAGGGAGGAGCTCAGGGACGTTTTAGTGTAAAGGAACAATATACTAAATACCAGAGTGATGAGCTCGGAGTGGTGAGGGCAGCAGAGCATGTGAAAGTAAAGATAAAACTAGCTCCAGGGTATGAATTATCCCTTTATTGCTGCGCCCCTGGCCTATAATTAAAAACACTTGTGGGGAAAACATATGACCGCAGTGAGAGTAAATATACGGTCTAGTCATCCTGATGCAGAGATAATGCAACATTCTTCAGGACCTACTCATAAGTGCTGCTGCTCAAAGTGCTCAAAAAAGTATACTGGGTGCAAGAAAATCAAATATACAAAAAAGGCCAGTGATCCAATAAGGTCGTCATGAGATGGTGGATTCACTGGAGGAACCCGCTAACACAATATGAAACATTCTCAAATAAAGACTAATACACTAATGTACTAGCAAGCCTGCATCATAACTTCAAGCTGAGGTGTCCTTCAGAAAGATATCTCAGGAACACAATGAAAAGTTTCACTCACAATACATGCTCTCTAAAGAAAATAGCCAATTGCGTCACATTGTGCTGTGCTCCACAAAAACTGTGGGGAGAGAAGACTCTCAGGGAGACATTGATTGGGAGGGGGAATGAACAGGATGAACAAAACACTAGAAACTGCATCAATCTTTATGAAAATTGTGTCTTCCTTTGCTAGCTTAAAAGACCATGCTGTATCTACAGCAAGTCTATCCACTACTGTAGACAAATCCCTGTTTTTCACATCATTAATAGCTACTCACATAGAAGGAATAATAGCTTCTAATATATCTGAAACTATTTGTCCATAACTGTTTCACTCTTCTCATATTATGTTCATCATTCAGTTAATCCATATGATAAACTCTAGAGAACACTAAAAGTAAATAACACAAGCCAACCCAATTTCTCAGCAAAATGAAAATAAGCAGTCCTCCCACAAACGAAATAAATACAACTCAAATGGATTCTTCATCAAGCAAATAATCTTCACTAACTTCATAACTTCTATCACACTCTCCCCTACAAATTCCACCTTACCTTCTTCTGAGGACCTTCACCATACCATACACTACTCACCTCTCCTTTCTTGCGCCATTCTTAATCTAGGATGCAAACCTGACAATATAAATCCCTTTTCTTCCTTTATTTCTTCCAATTGAAGGCTCTGTTCTTCCAAGATTCCCAGCACTTTTACTCCTCTTCCATCATATTCCCCAAAGAAATCATGCTCCTCTCTACTTTAAAGACATACATATCTTTTAACAGGGTTAGTATCATACCTGTTTTGTGCAATCAATCTAAAAAACTTACCACTGTTAATTCCTCTATTATCTTTTCTAATAAACAAATTATCTAAAGGCACATTAAAATCAGTCAGGTTAGGATAAAGAAATTTGTCTTCGTTAAAAATGCAAATATAAATACTAACCAATAAAGAATATGAAATCGATACTGCACATAAGTAGATTCCTGTCCAGGAGACGTAGGAAGGTAGGCACATACATAACAACCACTAACCTTCATTGTATCTACATATTCTCTGATCTTTTTAGTATACAAACTATTTTTAAAACCACTAACTAAATGCTGTCTATGTACTTGTACACCATGTTTCAATACATTTGTTCTAGTAGCAATTTCAACATTATCATCATTAATATGATCTGAAGCATATCCCATCAGTCCTTTGTCATGAGTACTTTTCATTATCATCAAAACAAGAGGTAGATCATCAGGCCATTTCAAATCAGTCAAAGCACAGATCTTTGCCAGTTTGTTCTTAGGAGTATCATTTTCTCATTCAACAAGACAAAAGGATTGTGGATGATAACTACAATGGAATCTCTGATTCATATTAAAGGCCGTACAGATTATTTGCAATACTTCATTTTTAAAATAGGTATTCAATCATTGACTTATTCCAAGTGTTCTTCTCAATTCCTGTTCATGAGAAGTCCCAAACCCTTGTTACATTCCAATTTTTGAATAAAGTTCTGGAGAAGTGTAGGATCCCACAAGGGTATACTAATCGTCCTTCAATTTTGTCACAAATCCTGAAGAAAGATCTAGAGTTTAAAATTGCCTTGCAATTCAATCTTACTACAATATATTGATGACCTACTGGCCACATCTAAGACAAAAGACGACTGTAAACTTGATACAATTGCCTTATTGAATCACCTAGCTGATAATGGACATAAGTTTTCCCCAACTGAAATTCAGTATTGTAAAAAGGAAGTAATCTATCTCGGACACCATATTAAAAAGTGATCAGTCTCAATAGAAGTGGGAAGACCAAATTGTGGCATCAACTCCCTCAACAACAATTTGGCAACTGTAAGGCTATCTGCTCTTCTTGTAGGAAATGCTTCAACCAATTTAGAAAACAAACAGATAATTACTATGATATACTTCAAACCATTACAGTTTGGCATCTCAATAAAATTTGCTTGGAGTATTTTAAATGGGCCTTCTAATTTGCCTATATGATTTATGACTGTAACTGCCTTTATGCATTGATTGTTTAAATGGCATGTCAAACATTGACAACAAACATCTTCAGGAATATTTCAGAATCCTGTTTCTTAAATACATTTCGAAAACCCCTAGCAAACTATCTCTACCGGCATGTGTTTGATTGAGCAAATATGTGCTCATAGGATGTAGCATCGAATTAGAAAGTACATACTTCTGTTCTGCAGTGACATAGAAATCTTGATAATTCTTTTTGTAGCCTAGTCTTTCCCATTATCTTTTCTAATTTTTTGGAGCATCTTCTTCTAAATCCCTCAATTTACTCAAGGAAGATTGCATTGAACCATAAAGAAACAATATACATTGTTTACACTTTATACTGAATTATTTCCCAAATCTTTGGTTTCATTTTCTTGAAAAACGGACTCTTCTTGTAATGCACAATATTTTGCCATTTGATCTGCATATCTGTTCCCAAAAGTAATCATATCTTTGCCAGCCTTGCGGGCTGTACACTTTATGACAGCAATCTCTCATGCCTTCTGTATGGCTTTTAATAAATCCAATAAATACACACTATTTTTTATGGAAGCTCCTGAAAATGTCATGAATCCTCTTTGTGACCATAGCTGCCCGTAATCATGAACAACACCACACTGGCTGTCTGTGTAAATTGTCACAATCAAATTCTCTGATAGGCAACAAGATTTTGTTAAAGCAACCAATTCTGTCACCTGTGTTGAAGTTACATTAAATAAAGGGATGCTTCCAACGTCTCATAAATGGAGCATACTGCATAGGCAGCTCTCAATGCTTTATATTGGTCTCTTTAACATGATCCCCCAACATTTAGGGGCCGATTCCAATCCTGGAAAAAGGCTGGACAAATTGTTGCATGGAGCGTTTTTACCGTACAACTCGTACCCGGTAAACTTTTCTTACAACCTAGGAAGTACGATTCGTACAGAAAGCCTCTTTCCATACAAATCGTACAAAAGACCATACAGCTAAAATGACCCAACGATTCTGATCCGGAACAGCTTGCATGCGACGTCTGTATGCATTTAAGCAGCGGTTTCCAGCCCAGCAAGTACGATTCGTCCCTACCGTACGGGAGCCAAAAACAACTGTAAAAGCAGAGTCCCCAGGGGTACGAGTCGTACAGGCATACACCCCCGTGTGTTGTGTATGTATGATGCGTACCCCAACATCGCGTATGTACTGTGCGTACCCCAACATCGCGTACCCCAACATCGCGTATGTACGCACCGTACATACGCGATGTTGGGGTATGCGATATTGGGGTATGCAATGTTGGGGTATGCGATGTTGGGGTACGCGATGTTGGGGTACGCACAGTACATACACAACGCACGGGGGTGTATGCCTGTACGACTCGTACCCCTGTACGACTCGCACCGCCGGGAACAACATTTCCTGGGACACGAGTCGTACAAAGTTCGCTTCATAGCGGGTAATGGCATTCCCCGTGTACGGGACGTTTCCCGTACAAATCATAAATCGGAAAGCCAGTCCGGATCGTACTAGTACGGTTGGACTACATTTTTACAATTTGTACGGAAAAGTGTCCGGGTCCGTCTGGTACAACTTTTCCCGATCCGATTTGTAAGGATCGGGCCGATCCATACAAATCGGATCGAGAAAAGTTGTATTTTTCCCATACGAATCGTACTTCATGGGTCGGACGGGACTTGTACGATTTGTATGGAAAAATTTACCGAGACGAGTCGGACGGGAAAAAAAAATACAGGATCGGATCAGATGTAAGTGTCCATTTCATTGTAGCTCCTTTGGAGTCCTCCACCCACTGGACCACTACACTTCAAAGTGGTTTGCCAGGGTCTGCTGTCTTTTGTCCCCTCTCCTGATCCTTACTTCGATAGCAGGACAGGGCTTTGCTCCATTTGAATGTCTTAGAAAGCCTCCTATAAACTCACACGTGACGGAACCGAGTACGAGTTGAGTTTGAAAAACTCAGCGCCCTCCCTAAGCCCTACACGAAAGTTTTGATCAATTTCTTCCCAAGCAGGAAAAGAAGTTGGTCAACAGCAAAATGAAAGTGGGTTGCTCCCCTACTGAATAGACTGTAGAAACCCACCACACAAAAAGACATTGGTGAAAGTCATATTCTTTCGACCTCAGATGTTGTTTATCTCCAGAAAGCCATCATTTATAGATAGCATATTAAGGAAGCATGAAAGCCTATAACAATATCAGGATTTTAAATGTCCCATATTTATCACAAGAATTATACCAAATGATTATCTCCACTCTACTGCTGCTGCAATTAAACATATTTCCCATTCTGAGAGTCTATGTGAAGAATTAGCCTTCTTTTGTTACAAAAAAACTTGAATTTAGAGAGGTTATTACTGCACATGTGATTCACAAACCTGTCATGTATAATGCCTCTAATGAGCCAAGAATCTAGTTTCACTAAGAGGAGTCATTTTGAAGCTATGTCCAAAGAATCTCTTCTTGAAACCATTGCTAGCAACACTCCATTTGGCTCTCAGGTTGCACTCTGTAAGTATCATGATAGCAGATGATCTGCAGACAGTTTTCAATAAGTAATTAATGTTGTGCCCCTTTGCATAAAGTTGGAAAATTTAATTGTGAAACCCGTGTTGAAGAAAGCCTTCTTTTGATCCTGCGGTTCTCAGTGATCTAGGACCAATTGTATCTAGTCTGAACGCCCGAGGAACTTTATATTGTCGAATTCAAAAACATGTGGAAGAAAATGGCATCTTAGATCCCTTCCAGGTGCTTTCAGACAGGCTTGAATAACCAGAAATAGTGGTATTTTCAGTTTTGGGTGATCTCCATAGATTGGTGGACAATGGCCCTGGATATTTTAGACCTTTCTGCAGCCTTTGACACGATCAACCACAACATATAATGTTCCATACTTGAGCCAGCAGGCATTTGAGACACAATACTACATTGGTTAATTTCCTATCTGACTGGATGTCAGGAAGTAGTCACATTACCTCCTTAAGAGTCCAAACCCAAAGCGCTAAATTGTGATGTCCAATCCATATTGTCACTTCTTCTGTTCAAGATTTATTTGCATCCTCTAGATCAGCTGTTACCTCTATAAGGTGCAAGATTTTATATATATACAGATGACACCCAAGTGGTCTTTGGGTTTGCATTACTGCATAGACTCCATTTAGTATGCTGGCAGATGTCACAAAACTTCATGAAATAGAAGCCTACATAAAATTAACTGCTAACTGTCCCCTGTGAGATGCCGGTTTTTGAAAATCTCTCCAGGCCTACTGCTATGAATACATGTTCCACCCCTGACCCTGTGGTTTTCCACCTGGAGCCCTATTATGTATAGGGTGCACTTTCCCTGTTTGAGACTAGCGCATCTTAAAACATGTGCTCAGGGCGCGAACAGGGAAATGGCACCCTATCACATAGAGGGACATATTTACAAGCCCCTATCTCCACAGGTACGTCACTTTTAAGGATGTTCCTATGGCGATAGGGGCTTCGCCTTATTTACAAGATGGCGTTAAGCTACTTAGCAGTGGCTTACCACCGTCTTGTAAATAAAGCAACCTTTCACGCTATACTTAGTGTGAAAGGGGTGGGCTATGGGCGTTGCGGTCGGCGTTACATTCCAACACCCACTGATTTCGATGCTTCACCCTATTTACAAGGATGGCATAAATAGGAGGCAGCGCCAAAATTAAGGCTAGGGAAAACCTGGTCTTAAAATGGCGAAACAAGGAGAAATGCTTTATTTCTACGCTTCTTAGCTGTCTGTATGTGTGCTGCATTGTGCAGCACACATAGAAACAGCAAATTGTCATGAATGATTGTTTATGTGCAGGAAGGTTTTCCTTCCTGCACATAAACAATCATTAAAAAATGACGATTTGCAACTTTTATGTGTCCTGCACAATGCAGCACACATAGGAGTTGCAAATCGCCATTCTGGATTGTTTATGTGCAGTAGGGGACATCTTTGTGGTATGGTTGGTAAAGGATGATTGAAGAATTGTAGTTGGTGAAAAAGTCGCCTTTAATGATCCTTAAGTACAGAAACTGGAACCCACGGCAAGGAGCAGCTGCGCAAACAAAGTCAGCAGTCCAACTGCCTCACACTGGGTAGCCCGGAATACAATACATACTAAGATTCCAAATGACATAAAGAGATACTAAACAAATCTTAAAGCTACAACACTGAACAGCCCACATACCACAACCTTCCTGTACATAAATAATAATTCTCTAAATGCAGGCACCCTTGTGTATGGCAGCTGAATTAAGCACGAGCGCAGAGAGAAAAGCAGGGGTGAGCCTTATTATTGTAAATACGGCAGTGATGGAGTGCGGTGTTAGCAATTTTGGAGCAAACCCGCACTCTGCCACTTTCTTATGAATATGCCCCAGAATTCTTCCCGCAGGGCAGCGAATTCAGGTGAAAAACTGAGCGGCTTTGAAGCAGACACTCTGTGTTTCACTGTGCAGTGCAGGCAGCAACCCGCCTGCACTTTTAAAGGGGAATGCTTGGGGGAGTCCATACGACCCCTTCAGAGGGCTACTATCAGAGGGCGCACTGACATTGCGGCACCGTTTAGGTGGCGGACTGTCAGTGCATCCCCTGACAGCTTCTTTGCCTCTGCGCCCGCATCTATAATCCAATGCAGGCGCAGATGCAAAGGGATTCCCTCATTTGCAGGAGACGGGAGGAACGCATTTACAGACAGCGCATCACACTCTTTCAACAGACTGAGGCTGCGATACATGAAAGGTACAGGCTACACCCCCAAACCATCATGGACCTGATAAGGGACCTGCACCCACTCCTGGACCATCCAACAACAAGGGCGCATGCCATACCACCACATGTGCAGGTGCTCTGTAGCCTACATCTACTCGCATCTGGCAGTTACCAGGGGGTGATAGCTGCGGTAGGCGGGGTATCCCAGAGTTGCCTGTTCCGTTTCTTCAGGAAGTTCCTGAATGCCATGATGCAGAGAATGCAACACTACATTAGCTTCCCAAACACACAGGCTGAACTGCAGAAAACAAAGACCGACTTTTACCAGATGGCACAGTTCCCGCATGTCACAGGCTGTATTGATGGCACACACATTCCAATCTGCCCACCAGCAGCCACTGAGCACATCTACAGGAACAGAAAGTCCACCCACTCCATAAATGTGCAGGTAATCTGCGATGCAGGCAACATAATCACTGATATCGTAGCTAAGTTCCCTGGGAGCACCCATGACTCCTACATCTTCCAGAACAGTGGGATCTACACACGCCTGGTTGCCGGAGAATTTGGAGAAGGATACATGCTAGGTAAATCACTGTGACACTCCCTAATACTTACCGCATATGAATGTGTATTGAGGTATGTGACTAATGGTACTCTCTTACTCACCTAGGCGATAGTGCATATGCCGTGCGGTCATTCATCCTCACTCCCTACCTACACCCATCAACCCTGAGTGAGAGACGATATAATGTGGCACACAAATCAACACGCAACGTGGTGGAGCGCACGTTTGGACTATTGAAAAGCAGGTTCCGCTGCCTCCACAAAAGCGGAGGCGCACGCCAGTACACACCCATCATCTGCTGCAAGATCATTGCCACTTGTGCAATGCTGCACAACCTTGCCACGAAGACAGGTACAGAGGTGGAAATAACAGATTTTGAGGACAATGATGATGAGTTTGCACAGCCAGAGCCCAACGCAGCAGGAGTGGCAGCAGCAACAGATGGGAGAGAGAGACGGGCAGAGATCACATGCAACTATTTCTAAGTAAGTAAGGGGACACAGCCAGTAGTTGGATGCCATGACGTAGTTTTAATTAGGCGGCACTACGCCACAACACAACGCCAAAACTGGCCTATCAATTTGATGACATCCATAGTTGGAAGTCAAGGGTTCCTTCACCCAACTGTGTCCTGTAATTGTGTGCTGCATCAGCGTCTGCGCCCACGCACTACAGTGCGGGATGCCAGTGATTGAGTGTCCTCACTGGCTGTGGGACCAGTGGCAGCCCCATGCCGTCTGATGCTCCTCCGTGTATCTGTGACAGGGGGGGTAATACTGCTCCTACTGGTGGTGTCCTCGCTGTCCCCAGCATCCACAGCACCAGTTGTGGCAGACTGGCTTGTAAGCAGCACCTCAAGTGCACTGGTCACCTCCACCAGTCCCCTTGACACATGATTGCTGCAGTGCGCAAGCCCCTCCTGCATTGCCACAGAGCGCCTGCATAGCAGAGATGTGGCAGTTGCTAGGCGGTTCACTGCCCTTGTGTGGTGATCAATTTTCTGCCTCTCCCTTCGCTGTGCTGCTCTGTCCTCATCCATCTTTGTGCACAGCAGCATGATGGACTGGGACATGTCCCGCATGCCCGCAGCCATCTCCCTCATGCCCTCAGCCATTGAGCTTATGCCCCTGTCAATGTTGCCCATTGTGTCATTGAGGCCCTTCATTTGGCGCTGTACTGACTGGATTGCCTTGCCTTGTAGGTGCTGCACCTTGACCATGGTGGCCTCCAGCCCTAAGAATACACCATGGCTCTCACCCTGTGGAGGTGGACTGTGCACCCGAGCCCTGCGGCGGCGGCTGGCACCTGTGTGTGCTCCCTCAGAGGCGGAGGGCAAACCGGCATTGCTACCATCCAGTGGCACAGTGGATGTTTCCTCCCCCCTCGAGTCTTCTGATGAGGACTCTGACACATGCAATCTGGCAACAGCACGCCTCCTAGACCTGAACAATGCAGGTGGTGTTGATGCGGGTGAGGCCAGCAGGAGTGGCGAGGCTGGATGTGGTGGCGAGGCTGGCTGTGGTGGCGTGGCTGGCTGTGGTGGTGAGGCTGGCTGTGGTGCTGTTGTCTGCCCAGCACTCGTGGTGGCCTTCTCTGTGCTGTCCTTCCGGGGTGCCCTCTCTCCCTTCTCCTGAGCAGTCCTGCGCGAAGTATTGCCTGTGGACAGAAATTCAACATCAGCTCAGTGTACCTGCAGTCCTGCATTGCTAACATCATAATACATTTCTGCAACACTATCTCATTGTCCTCTGCCTGCTTATCGCTAATGTGTGTCACATGCCTTGTTGTTCTGTGCCATTCTTGTCATGTTTGGGGTTTCACAGACTACATCTCCCATAATGCATTGCTGGTATGCACAAACACCTGGTGGGATTCTCATTGCCCAATTGGGGATTTGGGATAGGGGAAGGGGGGGGCACAATGCTGTTCATGCGTCTTACCTTGTTTGGTAGCAGCTCTGGCAGAGCTGTCTGCATCCCCAATCCCCACGGCACTTTCGGGCTCAATTGTGGACTCCACGAGCTCCTCAAGTTCAGTCAGGGCAGGTGCCCTGTTCCTTCCTCCTCCTGTCCGGCTGGCCTGTTTCTTCAGATCAGCCATCTTCCTCTTTGTGATGATACGGATGTCGTACCACCGCTTCTTCAGCACATCAATGTCCCGGGGGGTCACTCCTATGGCATTTACCTGCGCCTGGATTCCAAGCCAGATCCTTCTTTTCTCTGATTCAGCCACTTGCAGGGACTGCTTTCCAAAAAGCTTATGGTGCTGCTTCACCACCTCCTCCACAAGTACCTTCAGTTCCTTTGGACTGAATTTGAGTTTCCTCTTCCTTTCCCCTCCATCTCTCTCTGTGTCCTGGCTGGCCATTGTGTCAGTTTCTTGTGCAAGTTCAGGCACTGGCTCTGTTGCTCTCCTCTGCACTCCCAGCCTCTCCAGAGTCTGCTGATTGTGTGCACCTGCCTGGGTGTGGCCACTTCCTGGTTGGGTGGGGTGGGGTTTGCACAGGATTGGCTGATTCCTCAAGTGCTGTACATTTGAATTACCGATTCGGTAAAATCCGAATCGGTATTTACCGAATCGGTAAATAACTAATCGGTATTTACCGATTCGGTAATTACCGGTTCGATAACTCCGGTCGGTATTGTAGAATCGGTAATCATTTACCGAATGTTACCGAATCGGTAATAGTTACCGAAAATTTAGGTACATAGGAAATACCGATTTCTAAATACCGATTCGGTAAAATTCGGTATTTAGGAATCGGTATTTCTAGGCTACCTACATATGGCCCCTAATGTCTCTCATATATGAACTTGCTTGCCTGGACTCCGGCGATTCTATTTATATGTCAGCTCTGGGTAAACTGGGTCACTGCTTCAGCTGATCCACAATGCAGCTGCCAGTCTTATTTGTGATGTTCCCAGACACAAGCATGTTTCTCCTTTCTTAACGCAATTACACTGGCTGCTGGTTTGAAATAGAACTGTGTTTATGTTCATGGTCATTGTTCAGCGAGCTGTTTGTAAAACTGTTCTGGACCTTATGATTTTCAAGTTCCATTTGCACAAGTTCAAATATTATTTAAGATGCAAAGATAATATGCCCTAAAATTCCATGACCAACAGCACGAGTATTGGGGAAGGTCAAAGGAACAGTGCAGACTGCCCTGCAGGCAAAGTCCTGTGGTGCTTCTGGCACATCCTCAATCATTGTTTGATGCAAATGCTTCAGATGTGGTATAAGTTTAGTCTGGATCAGCTGGGGTGTAGATTCTAGTGGCACCTGGTTGGCTCTCTCTTTAAGTCCCACCATGCAGGTCTCATTGAACTACGCTTTGGCTTTATTCACCCTTGAAGGATGGCAGATCATCTCCAAACAGAGCAGCCCAGTCTCTTATCTTTTAAGGAGAGGCAGTAATTTTAACCTTCTCCACTGATCCTTAGTCCTAGTGCTGGCTTTCTTTACTGTAGGCAGGGGGTGGAGCTGGGGAGAGAAAAACGGTCAAGGGTATGTGGGTTAGACATTTCAAGTAGAAGTCTGCTGCTCCAGAGCATATTAGGGATCTCAGCCTGGCCCTGCTCTAAAGCAGGTTTCTGAGCACTTGGGGAGTGCATTAATGAAAATTATATGTTGGTAAAACACCATGGTGTTACTTAGGCATAATCTACAGGACCTGCTCCAGGGCATGTAATCTAGATTGGCATTAACCTTAATGCTGGGATCCTTCAGGGCTCTCTGGTTTGTCCCAGAAGAGAGTAGAAACAACTAGGAGTCATCTCAGACCTGAATACAGAACTGAGAGATAGAAGGGGGATACCTATGCCCATCACACACAGGGGTAAAACCAAGTTTTCTCATTATGCCCATTACACCAGTGCTTTCTTGGATGATGGGTGCGGACATCAATTCACCAAAATGCCAGGCGCACATCATGTGCTCTTGGATCCCCAAAGACATCATATGGTTGCCCACGGGGGTCCCTTCCAGTAAAAACACTAACCTTTAAATTGTTTCCCACTATATATGTGTGTTTTACAATGAAACACACATGTAAAGTGGGAAAAATTAGGAGAAATTACAATATTTCTCCTTGTTGCACCTGTCTCGAGGAGGCACATCATTTCGGCACAAATCTCTGTCTACAACTCTATGTTGATAGGAATTTGCATCAAAACCCATGGGTTGTGTTAGTGGTTGCATGGGAATGCACTTTTCGTTGGATTGTAAATCTCACCTGAACACTTTGCGTCGAATTTGTGTTAGAAACATTACACAAACCGAACGCAAAGCATTTGTAAATCTGGGCCTTAAAGTGTTGTCTCATGCCTTGTTCTATCTTTTTTACATTATTAAGTGCTTAGTATTTAAACACTCTTTACATGAATAAAGCATGCATCAGTGAACCTCTCAGGTGTGCGTACATCCAACCTGTGTTAGGAATGTTATATAAATCTGCAACTACATAACCCCAGGCGAACAAACGTTTAATCACCCCTGCTGAAGAAGGCAAGACAAATTACTGCAAAAATGATCCAATTTCAGTAGCTGATTGGGGTAGATCGCACACTCACTTCTGGTGATGTAATGTATTGTAGTATGCAGGATGCTGACGCCAGCAAATACATATAGCAAAAGGAAGATCGACCTGGCTGAGTGATCCAAAAACTTCACTCCGCATAAATCAGCAAACTTTGTTTTCTGTTGGATTCTCTTCTCTGAGTTTCTTATCTCAGACACAAAAGGCATCAGTAATCCAAATAATTTTTGTCTGACATTGGATTTGAAAACTTCACACCAACTTCGTCACCAGTTGCTGTTATCATATCAAAGTTAAAAGATCAGAAGTTAGAATGGAAAGAAGGCCGCCACCACATCTTTCTGTGCCAGAAGGAAATGAGAGGAAACAATCAGATCTCCTCATGCTCAATTCGTGGAGCTTGAGAGCAGAATTGTATAAGTTCTCATACAATGCCAAGGTCGCGAGCTCGACCTTTACATTGCCACAGGCATTTCAAACATCCTGATTTGCCTTTTAAGCACTTAGTTCTCGGTTTATGACTCTCGGCTGGAACATCCAACACACTGTCTCTTAATGGGCCTGAGGACAAACAAATTTGTGCCTAAGTTAATGTGTGATCTTCGACCTTTTTTTTAAGAGCAGCAGAAAGAATCCCTGTGGCGTAAACAATATTTATAAGGATGTTTGCTTGAAACATCCCTTCAAAGCTCAATTAGGAGAGAAGGATTTGGAGCACCGAGGGGCAAGACAAGTTTCATTTAAACTATCGGCTATGAGTGGCAACATATTGATATAATTTCTACTGTTTAACATGCTTTATTAGAAGAAGAAAATGAACACCATACAAGTTGAGAAGTGAAAAACAATATTCACATTATCATGACAATAACAAAGTATGATGAACATTACTAAAACAAATAAAGAGGCTACAGCAAAAGATGCATAATTAACTAATTATAGTACTATGTAAGCTTATTTATAGGGTTTTATGGATTTTCTGGGAAAAGCAAGGATGGGAGGGGTATAAGAAAGAAAGATATAGGTAAAATATGAAACATGATCAAAAAAAGAAAGATCAGTATGACTAACATATGCATAAACAATAGTGATGAAATAAACATCAAGAAAATCAAATATCAGAAAAATGCAATTTAGGATTGGCAAACAGAGAATTTAAATTTTTTACAGCCTGGTGGGCAGAAAATCTGGATGTTATTAAAGACACGGAGGCTAAGATTATGCAAATCTCCTTTATTGCACAGCTCACTGCAGCAACAATGAAGAGATCTAGAACTTCAAAACATTATAACATAGTGTATAGTCTATGCACGCGTAGTCTTCTCCCATCTTTGTGCAGTGAATAAGATAACTTTAACATTCTTTTTTAGAAACTTTAGTGTAGTCGTCCATAATTTCTTTGAAATATCTAATCTGCAAGACAAAAGAACATCCACTTTAGTTATATTCCCAAGGTTGGATTTGTAGTGGAGGGATAATCTTAGCCTCCATGTCTTTAATAAAATCCAGATTTTCTGCCCACCAGGCTGTGAAAAATCTCATTTTTATGGCATGACACGGAGGCTAACATTATGCAAGTTTAAAGTGTGTTCAACACATTATCAATAGCATTTGTTACCGGTTTAAAATAACAGCTTTTGAAAAAACATTCATTGGACCAGTCCGCAGCTCTAAGGATGTCTTGAATGCTACCACGCAGAATAAAAGCTTTGGCGGCTGAGGCCCCTCTAAGAGAGTGTGCACCAAAAATGAAAATATCTATTTCAGCTTCTTTCATAACATCCTTTACCCATCTTGCTAAGGTGGGAGAGGAAACTGCTCTATGAGGAGTCCTATGGGATATTAGCAGTTGTTCAGCATTTCCTCTTAACCTTACAGTTCTTCTTTCATACTCCAACAGGCACTTCACTACACACAATCTTTCATTATATGGAAAAAAAGGGATAGAAAACTGAAGTTGACATTGTTTTAGTTCGTCTTTTTAAGAAAAACCAGACCCCTTCTGGCTGGTATGCCCTACTGGTGATATCTAATGCTTTAACGTCTGATGTTCGTCTGAAGGAATCTAGGTACAGTAAAACAGTGAGTTTATAAGATAGTTTCTTTAATGAGAGTGTAGAGTTCTCACCCCAGTTTGTAATTACTTTGACGACATCCCTCACATCCCATAGGGCAGTATATTTGGCTAATGGTGGGCTTAAAACACGCATAATTCTCATTCATTTTTTAGTTAATAAGTTTTGACCTACCAAGGTACCGTCTACCAAGCAGTGCCCTGCTGCAATGGCCTATCTGTAGACATTAACAGTTTGATATGTCAGACCTGATGCAAAAATCTCAGATAAGAAGTTGATAACTTGAACTAGATCAGCTGAAATGGGACTGTAGTTTTGTCAAAAGGCCCCAACAAACCCATTTACGCCAAGCCAATCTATAAGCTTTCCTTGTGCCAGGCGCCCAGGATTCTGATATGAGTCTGAAAGCGCTTTCCAAAAGTCCTGGCAGCTGCAACTGTCTCCTGAAATCCTCCATGCCATCAGAAGTCGTAGAAGCATGGCAAAAGGAGGGAAGGCATAGGGTGTTAAACTGTGCCAATTCTGAAGGAACGCATCTACCCCAAGGCCTGAGGGTCCGGCCTCCAGCTGAAACATTTGGGTAGTTGAGTGTTGACTCTGTCTGCAAACAGATCTATTCCAAAGGGTCCCCATATCGACTAAATGGTCAGAAAGATTTCCTTGTCTAGTCTCCAGTTGCTGGAATCTTTGATATTCCTGGAGAACCAGTTTGCGACCCCGTTGTTCAAGCCCGGAATATGTTCGGCAATCAGTTAGATGCCCTTGTTGAGGCAATATGCCCAAAATTTCTTGGCTAGGTCTGACAGTCCCTTGGAGTGAGGGCCCCCATCTTGTTCACGTATCTGACCGCAGATACGTTGTCCATGCGAAGCATGACTGAACACTTAATTAATCCCTTGGTAAAGTTCCAGATTGCAAAGGAGCCTGCCAGTAGTTCTAGGCAATTGATATGCAACTCCTTCTCCTGAACTGTCCAGAGTCCCCCTGTCAATGAGTCGCCACATGTGGCACCCCATCCCTCTAAGCTCGCATCTGAATCTATTATTATGTCAGGTTCTTCCCCAAAAATGGCCCTGCCGTTCTACGCCTCTGCATTCCTCAGCCACCAAAGTATCTCTTTCCTTGAGTCTGAGTCCAGGTGAACTCTCTGAGAATAGGATTGATTTGATCTCAAGGCTTTGGCTTTGAGTCTCTGAAGGGCCCGGTAATACAGGGGCCCTGGATATATGGCTTGGATGGTCGAGGATAAGAGGCCCAGCACCCTTGCTAATGTCCTTAACGGGAATCCCTGCTTCTTTAGAATTTTCCTTAGCTCCTTTCGAAGTTTTCTCAGCTTTTCCCCAGGCAATTTCAATTCTGCTTGAACTGTATTTACTGTAAAACCCAGGAACTGGATGAACTGGCTTGGAGTGGTGGGCGATTTTTTGGTGTTTATAACAAACCTCAGGTGTTCCAAGAGTTTTATTGTGAGGTCCGTGTGTTGTGATGCTATCTCTCTGGATTGAGCTATTATTAAAATGTCATCTAGGCACAGAACTGATCTTACTCGTTTGCTCCTTAGCCAACCTGCTACTGGGCGTAGTACCTTGGTGAAACACCAAGGGGCTGATGAAAGTCCGAAGGGGAGGCTGCAAAACTGCCAGAGTTTGCCCTCCCAGTTGAATTGGAGAAATTTCTGATGTGGGGGCCAGATAGGGATAGTCAGGTATGCATCTTTCAGATCTAGTCGAGTTAGCCAATCTCTTTTCCTTAGTACATCCCTGGGAAGGTGTATTCCCTCCATTTTGAAATGACGGTAAACCACCCATTGGTTTAGATCTTTTAGATTTATTACAGGTCTCATCTCTTTGTCTGTCTTTTCTACTAGAAAGACATTGCTCACGAAGCCTATTTCCTTTCCCTCTCGAATGGCCCCTTTGGCATATAGATATTTTACCTCTTGTGTCACCAAGGCTGAATCTTTTTGGGAGAACAATATTTCTCTGGGTAGTCTCTTTTGTATTGGTGAGTCTATGAATTCTATATTGTACCTTCTGATCGTATCTAGTACCCAAGGGTCTTGGCTCACCAGGTTCCAGTTCCCACAGATATGGGCTAGTCTTCCTCCCACCTTTATAGGGGTATCTGAAAGGTCTTTATCGTAAGTCTTGCTGAAAAGCCTCTTTACCTTCGTTCCCCTGAAGCCTCTGCCACGGAATCTTTGCTTTTGAGGGTAGAAGGTTGATTGAACTGCAAAACCAGATTGGGGGGTCTTCCTACTCGTCCCATGAAGGGTCTTGTCGAGAATTGTCCACGGCCCGGGAAACAACCCAGTGTTCGCCCGACCCTTCCAAAAACCCTATAGTGAAAAACCCTCTTAATATCTTTTTGAGATTTTTGAATGGAGTTAAACACTCCCACATATTTGCCCATCTCTTTGATAAATTCCTCCCCAAAGAGGAGGCCTTGAGAGGAAGCTCCCCCTTCTTTGTTGGCTAGTTCCACTAGTTTAGGGTCGATTTTCAAAAGGACACTCTTTCTCCTCTCGTTTGAGAGTGCAGTGTTTGCATTGCCGAGTAGGCAAATTACCCTTTGCGCCCACTGGTGCAGCTCTCTTGGGTCTATGGGGGTGTTTTCAAGATAAGCTCTTTTGGCTACTTCGAACATTTTAGTTAGAGGGCCCATAATATCCAAGAGTCTATCTTGGCAACATTTTAGACCCTTGTCAAGGCCTTTTCTTGGGTCACTCCCACTCTTGGCAATGAATGCCACTACTTTGTTATCCAGATCTGCGGTTGAGGCTACCTTCTCAGGGAGAGAAGGATGAGGGTATTCAGATCTCAGTCGAGATCTGACCTCCTTTGAAATCTCTTTACGGAGCCAGAAAGAAAGTTTATTCATGTTTGATGAGGAGGGGGTCAAACATATACTCTCCAAAGGGGTCTACGATTCTCATTTTAGACCCTGAGGCCCTTGACGCCTCACCTGAAGTGTCCTCATTTCTTTTTTCAGCTTCTTCCTCAGAATCAATGTCAGAGGAATGGGAGAGGTTAATCTCATCCTCCTAGCCATCTCCACTATTGATGGGAATGGATGGAACCGGGCCCTTTTCTTGCCCATCTATTGTGCCCAAGGCACTGTCATTGTCACTGCCACAGCGTGAAGTCACAGTGATAGGGAAGAAGCTCTTAGCTTTTTTAGCACCTTTAGGAGGGTTGTCGCTCGTTGGTCTTTTTCTTTGCCCTTTATCAGACTCTGTGGACTCCTCCTGAGGTCTTGAGGATGGCCATCCTTTTTGTTATAAGGTTTCCAATATTTTATTAATGGTGTCATCAAGTGACCCCATTACCCTATCTAGGGTTTTATTAATTAGTCATTCTAATTTATCTTCCATGGAGCTGGTCGAGGGTTCTGAAGAAATAACTAAAGTTAAGGTCAGACACGGTAAACTGCTAACGAGTTAGTGAGGTTCCAACTGTCAAAACAGGTAGGAATGTTAAGCACATAAAATGGCTGCCTTCATTGTTATGGTAACCTAACTTGGTTCAATAAAATAGATGTCATGGATTGCTACGGTCTTTTCCTTTAATTGAGGCTGCTCAGGGCTTATTCTGGGAGATATTATTTTTATTGTACGTGAACAGTGCAGCCCAGCCGGTAACCAGTGAGCAGGATGAAGGGTTAACAGGCGTAGAAGTTATCCTGGGACACAACGCTTGTGTGTCAGGTGAGTCAGCTTATTTAATTTTAGTATTTTAATGGGTAAACGCTCGTTAATTCTTTATGCGAGACCTCCGTGAGCCTGTTTCCTGTTTAGGCTCAAACGGAGATCTTCATTGCCTCCTGCTGCCAAGGTAACCCTGTGCGGCCCCCGCCGAGCTTCAGCTGAGGCAGCAGGATTACCATGGAGACGCAGGAGCAGCGCGTCTCTCAGCACGGGATCGACATTTGAAAGACGCCGGTCCCGTGTGAGGAAAGCTTTCTTCAGCCTGAAGGAGCCGAAGAAAGTTGAAAAAATGAGTTGGATGGAGGTGAGAGTGGATCCGTCCGACTCCCTAAGCACACGAGCAGTACGAGACGGAAGCTCTCCACCTCATTAAAAGATAATTTAATACGCTAAAACAGCGTAAAAAGGAAAGGGGCATTTAATAAAGGGCATAACCATTGAAAGCCCTAGTATAAAGGGGAGAACCCCTACAGTAAAAAGAAGGCAACAGTCATAACAGGTAGGGCAGGGATGGGCCCAATGATGAAGCAGGCCACCCAGGGGAAACCCGGTGGGTGAGGGTTTTATGAAAATAAAAATCCTTTTCTTTTCTGTTTATATTCCTGCAAGCATACGAAATACTTGCCTGTCCTGAGGGTGCCTCTTTTGATTATTAACAAAGTGCCGTGGAGGATAGGTCCCCTTTTGTGTTGACCTCTACACTCCCCCTCTTATTTTTTAACAACAGTCAATAACAACAATATTGTATAAGTTACAAAAAATACATTAAAATTAATACAAATTAATATCAATACTGCTTAATGGGTGGGGAGGGGGTACAGCTGCCCAATCAGTCACCCAGTCTATTCAAACAACATGCTCAAACAGGTACACATCATGGACAAAGAAAGTATGAGTACTTATCTTGTGAGCAGCAGCAACAAAGAAGGGAAAAGACTACGTGTGCATGGACTATATACTATGTTAGAATGTTTTGAAGTTCTAGATCTCTTCATTGTTGCTGCTCTGAGCTGTGCAATAAAGGATATTTGCATAATGTTAGCCTCCGTGTCATGCCATAAAATCCAATATTGTTTAGGCAGGTTTGAAAGTAAGGAAGGATGATGGTTGTTTGGTATTAGCACGGTCAATAATGGTCCAGGAAGGCAGTAAGGGGTAATTATAGTAAATAACTGGTATGTGACAAAAAATAAATTCATCATACCATCCATCTAACCTGTGATGATGACAAGCTGAATACCACTAGGCTTTATAAATGAGGAGGGTGAGAGGATTGTGTAAGATATTCACGAAAAGAAAAAGGAGAAATAAGTGATCTCTCTATAGATAACTATAATGATGAGAAAGCCGTATGATACTGTCAGAAATCAGGAAAGTTCACCCTACCATTACATTTGCTGTGTCTGAATTTAAATAAGGAGACACAAGATTTATTTTTATTCCACATGAACTTAGATAAAAGTGAGTCAGGTTTCTGAAACATTAAGCGAGGAATGTTCACTGAGAACATAGTTAAAGAATAAAAGACTATAGTGGTGATCATCATCTTAATAGAGTCTAAATGATCCTACCAAGATAAGTAAAGAGGATTCCATTTGGAAAGAAGAGAGTCAACTTTAAGATGAGGATCTGCAAGGATATGCGAGAAAGTGAATTACAGAAGTGGCTAACCATAATCCTAAATATTTACTCTTGACTGGAGCCCAAGTATAACCCGAAGAGGCAAATCATTGTTTAGTACAATATAAAGTTAATAATAACTTCAGTTTTATCAAAAATACATTTAGTAGCCTGAGACATTTGAAAGAGAAGAAATTTCTTGAGAAGGGCTGGTAAAGAGGTCTCAAGATTCGAGATAAAAAAGAGAAAATCATCTGCGTATGCAGCTAGTTTTTAATGGTGAGAGTCATATTGGAAACCAGAAATCAGTGGATTTCAACCTTAGAGCCGGTTGAAGAGAAAGGAATTCCTTCCATCTATCAGCAGTAGGTTTGGCTACATCTTGTGTGAGAAATAGTTTATGACTAGACTGAAAGACTTTTTAAGCTTTTGTAGCTTGTAAAACTTTAAGATCTACGTATTCGAAGAAAAGAATACTAGTTCCTGTAGATTTAGGTGAAGCAAAAATGATACGACCACGGCAGTGAGCACGTTGAAGACTGAGCTTGGATAGAGCCAGTACATTAAGAAGCTGTGGTAAAAAAGTGGTGAAGAAGGAAACCGTTTCTTTTCCCTCCACATTTTCACAAAGACCATAAATACAAAGGTTATTGCACCTATTTCCATTTTCAAGGTCTTTGGCATGTTGTTTGAATAAATAAATCTCACTCTGCATGACGACTATTTTGTAAGATTCATTTTGAAGATCGCTAATCCATTGTTCTGCATCCGCAATTCGCGATTCCATAGAAGACCACAGTTGGACATGGCACTTCTTAGGGGATTTCCCTAAAACGTTTTAATTTATTTCCTCCTGGTTTTTGCTTAGTCTCTTTGTGTGCCTTAGGACTCTGGGTGCTTTCCCACTGTAATGCAGTGTGAAAGCATGCACGCCCTTATCACACATGCTAAGAAGTGGTGCTTACTTGATTGGTTTAGGTGTTGTAACTATGAGTGCCCTGTAAAAAGCTATGCCAAATACCCAGGCCAGGTACTGCACTGGCAAATAGTGGGACGCAGCACTGCCACCCACCCAAAAAGCCTTTCAAACCTGTATCAAGCCAGCCATAGCAGGCCTGTGGGTGGGCTGTTGCATTTATGCTCAGTTTGGCATTTCTAACTTGTTAGCCAACCGTGAGTGGGCCTTCTTTTATCACTAGAGCAACCCTAGGGCAAAATATGAGATGCAGAGCAAGTGGTAGGCAAAAGGCAGGGCAGGTACACATGGGTGTTCCATGTCCAAGTAGTGAAGAACCCCCATGTGGGTTTTCCCTACCTAGGAGGTCGGCTCTTCCCATGGGACAACATCAGGGTTTTGCTGATTCTCTTTTAGTGGCCTTAGGGCTCTGGGCACTTTCCCACTGTAAATGCAGTGTGAACGTGCATGTGTCTATCCTACACACGTTAGGAAGTGGTGCTTGCCTGATGTTTTTAAACATGTCTCAAGCCTGCCATTGCAGGCCTGTGTGTGCGTGCTTGCACCTCTGATGTTTTTAAACATGTGTCAAACCTGCCATTGCATTCCTATGTGTGCGCACTTATGCCCATGTTGTCGCTTCTAAACCACTGGCCAATCATTAGGGGATCTTTCACTACCACTAGAGCACCCCTAGGGTTAGTCTTGCGAGAAGAAGCAAGTGGTAGGTGAAACGCAGGGTAGGTACACGTGTGTTTCCTGCCCAGGTAGTGAAGAACCCACACCGTCTACATGTGACACCTGAAGAGTGGTGCCCTCTTAAGTGCCCACATTATCTGCTGGATCCAAACTGGTAGCACAGTGTGAGCCTGGAGACAGAATTACCTTGTGCAGAGGCCCAAACATATTGCCCGCATCTAAAGAGCGTGACTCCTGCATCGTGGGCGCCTCAACATGCATAAGTGTGTTGTTGGTGGTGAGAGAAGTCACCGGTTGTGGGTCCCTGTGCGGCCCACTACATCGATCACCCTGCATCTCTCTCGTGCAATGCGCTGACTGCATGCTCATTGCATCTGGTGTCCGATTCACAGGATGTGACCCTTGTAGGGAGGGCGTACACATAATAGAGCCTCATTCTACCTCATGCAGCACTACTAAACTTGTGTCTGTGTGTAACTGAGATTGTCTGGTGCGACCCATATCAACGTGCACCAGGCGTTGTGGCTCATTTCCAGGAAGGTACAGAATTTACAACTCTTTGTTGTGTGTGACCAGAATTTTCTGGTGCGACCCGCATCAGCGCACACCAGGCGTTGTGCCTCATTTCCGGGGAGGTACAGAATTTGCAACTCTTCATTGTGTGTGTGACCGATATTGTCTGCTGCAACCCGTATCAATCTGCACCAAGTCTTGTGCTTCATTTCCAGGGTGGTACGGAAATTGCAACTGTTCGTTGTGTATGACTGGAATTGTCTGCTGCAACACGTGTCAGCGTACACCAGGTGTTGTGCCTCATTTCCAGGGAGGTACGGAATTTGCAACTCTTTGTTGTGTGGACCCTTAGTGTCTGGTGCAACCAGTGTCAACACGCACAAGGCGTGGAGCCTAATTTCCAGGGAGGTACGGAATATGCAACTCTTTGTTGTATGTGACCAGTGCTTTCTGGTGCAACTTGTATCAATGTGTGCCAGACATTATGCCTCATTTTCAGGGAAGTACGGAATTTGCAACTCTTCATTGTGTGTAACCGGAATTGTCTGGTGCAACTTGTATCAACACGCACCCCAGACATTGTGCCTAATTTCCAGGAAGGTGCAGAGGAGCGGACTTGTGTTACATTGTGCCCAGATTGTCTGGGTGCTACTTTGATCGACGTGTGTCTGACGGGGTGCTTTCTTTGTCCAGGAATTACAAACAACAATAGTCCCTAGAGAAAGAAGAATGAAAATAACAATGAATAAGGACCCAATCAGTACTTATTTTTAGAGACTTGTCCAGCCGGACAGTGGTCATAGATTTTACTGATATAATAATAAGAAAAAAATAACAAAGAAATTCACAAAGTGGGACACAAGCCTGTGTCCAGTACATACAACAAGACAAAAGAACAGGAACCAAAGGTTCAGGCACGGAACAAGGTTTGTTACAAGTAGCGCAATTCAAGAGTGAACCAACAAACAATTCATAGAACACCCTTATGCATCACAATTAGTATTTTACAGCATATGAGGTGTTTACAAGTGTCAACGGCGTTTCGATCCTATTAGAAAAATGAAAGGATCATCATCAGGACAACAATAATTATGCCTGTAAAGTATAACCTGAATAACCTTGAGAGAGAAGGGGAAAAGAAAGAAAAAGGTTTTACAATTAGCGCAATAGGTACTCAAGATTTAAAAAGGTCTGACAACTAACAAACCCGTACGTAATAATACAAAACAAGCTGAATGCAATATCAGTGAAAGAGGGAAGCAATTACAGGGACATAAAAAATGCGTTAAGACACTAAATCACATGCATCAAACATAGAAATATTGATTACAAATTACAAGTAATTTTACATTGTAGAATAGTAGTGTATGGCAACTAATGACTTATAACAAGCATGAAGTGAGCTTTAGTAAACATGCCATTCATTCGAAAAAGGATTACTAATACAACGAGTGATGTGCTAAGAGCGAGCATGTGACAGCCTAGGTCGATGGCTGAAAGTATGAAGATGAGTGCTAAAGGAGAGAACACCGAGAAATAGTGATTGGTGAAAAAAGAGACGAGTGATAGCGGGTGGGACGGTGCGTGAAGCTTACCGCAGAAGCGGTTGGTTCGGCGGCGTGGTCTGTATGTAAAAACCAAGGAAACGGAAAATTAAAGCGTATCCAGGGAAGTGTCTGGATGGGGAGGGGAATGTGAAAGATGAATGCAAAACTCACCGTTACTGGGAAGAGAATTGTTCAGTAACGGGTTAGCGGTAGGCGTATTAAGCCTAACTTAGAGTCCTTGACAATTGGTCAGCAATACTCAAAAGTCGTTCGTGATGGCAAACTGTTAGGAAAGGATGAGTAGTTAATCTGTAGGCGGCGTAGGATTAATTTACGCGATAGTGGACGAAAAAAGAAGGGAACCTCACCAATGTGTAGTTGATATAACGAGACTCCAGCGATGCGGGGAGCTATATTCCGTCAGTGCGGCAGCTACCAGGAGGAAGGTGCATGAGTGTATTAAGAAGTGGAGAAGAGCCCTGATAGGTCGAACGCGAGCTAGTGCGTGAAAAGAGAAGAAAAGGAGCAATAGTGTATGAGGCGGCCATCTTCAAGGGGTGAAGCAATCACTGTATTAATAGAGTTTGGCTATTACAACAAGGATTATACAATAGTGAATACAAAAAACCAAGCAACAATTAAGAGAAAGATAATATGACAAATAAGGTTGCAGTTTTACTCCGAATTAGAGTGATTGAAAGGGGCAATGGTGTATATTGGTGGCCATCTTAGAGAGATGAAGCAATCACTGTATTAATAAAGTTGGGCTGTTACCACAAGGATCGTACATTAGTGGATACATAAGGACAACAGCAATTGAGAAGGGAATAGGAACAATAAGAATTGCAGTATACTCAAAAGTAGGGTGGTCCTATTTAAGAAGTGAAAAACGTGACAAGGTGATCAAAAAAGAAAAATAATATATGTGAAGAGCACAATATATTACAAGAAAAGAAGATAGCAATGAAAAATTCATTAAAACAGATTCAGCAGAAGAATAAGAGTTACATTTGCATTATATTATACAATAGGATAATTACAGTAGAATTTCGCTGGAACAGTTTGAACAGGGTGAGGACAGTATGTTATATCCGGAATCAAATAATGGTGGTCCAATCCTCAAGTCGATTCAATCCCGTGTTGAGGCTATCAGTTTTCAAGATCCATTTTAGCTCTTCTTTGTTCAGAATTTTCGTAATATCGCCACCCCTAGGTGGTAGCTTTATGACAGAGATCACAGTCCAACGAATTTCATCCTCAGAATGTTTCTTTTCTAAAAAATGTTCAACCAAGGGGGCTGTGAGAATTTTGCATCTAACTCTGCTCCGGTGTTGAGAGATTCGTAGGTGTATCTTTTGTGTAGTTTGGCCAATGTAAATTTTATTACATGGGCAGAAGATTGCATACACGACATTGGTAGAATTGCAATTAGTGAACATTTTTAATTCATTTCTGATGTTACCAAAGACAAAAGCTTTACATTCAATAGTCAGTGCACTGACTACACAATTACCACACTTAGCATGACCTGTTAGTGGTGGAAGTGCCCAAATGTCATTTAAAGTGTTAATGGTTTTCTTATTAGTGGTAATAGGTAGAGCTGCACACACCAGGTGGTCCTTATTATTTTTGTTTTTCTTAATTGCAAACAAGGGACGCTCTAAACAGAGGTTGCCTGCATTCAAAATTGGCCAATTATTTAAAATGCTTTTCCGTATGGCATTGGACACTGTGGAGAATGTGGTGACACATACCAACCGGTTGGAATGAGATTTAGACTTGGGTTCTAGAAGTGTACGGCAAAGCAGCCGTGGCATCGTGCGGAGCCTCCTCAACCCGCGACCATCTTCCTCAGCATCGAAGTCACGCCCCCATATTGATAGAATTTCTGAAAATAACACTCTCCCATTGATGGCACTGTCCACTCAGTCTAGAGTGGTCCAAAAGAAAAATTAATGAAGGGCTGGAAGACCTAAACAAGTAAATGATGTTAATGAGGGCTTTCTGTTTTATGGTAGTGTTAGAAATGGGGGTCTCTAGTTGGCAGAGGTAGGTACATTTTGGCCAAGTAGTGGCCCTTGCTTCTAGTCAGGGTAAGAGGGCTACACTCCTAAAATAACCCATGCTCACCCCCTTGGTAGCTTGGCACGAGCAGGCAGGCTTATCTCAGAGGCAGTGTGTAAAGCATTTGTGAACACATACAGTAATACAGTGAAAACACTACAAATGGACACCACACCAGTTTCGAAAAATAAGTATTCTTTATCTAGACTTAACACAAGACCAAATGACAAAAATCCACAAAACAGTATTCAAAAATATGACTTTCAGATGGTAGAAATAGCTTAGTTCAATGTAGATGGTAAATGCAACACTTTACTCTCAAAGTACCTTGGATGCGTAACGCAACATAAACAAAAGGGTCGCAGGGAAGGCGATGCGTCAGTTCCTTGCTTCGGGGGAGGTGGTGCACCTGTTCCTTACTGCAGCGCAGGGGAGGCGATGCATCTGTTCCTTCCCGGAGAGGAGGCAAAGCGTCTGTTTCTTACTGTGATCTGGTGCAATGCGACAAAATGGTGCCGCGATGCGACAAAATGGCGTCTTTGATGCGATGTGACAACGTGGATGCGATGCGTGCACGCCCGACTGCTGTGCGGCAATATCAGTGGTTTCTTGAGCTGCGACAGGCCCTGCACCGCACTTCTCCGGTGATGCAATGGCAACCTCTGCGGCGGCGGCATACTTCTACGGCGATGCAACGCGCTTCTTCGGTGATGAGACGGCCAACAGCTGCAGCGGCAACACCCTTCTTCCTCGTTGCGTTGTGCTTCCAGCTCCCAGCAACTCGCAGTCTCTAGAGGGTCCAAAATAACAGCAGGCACCTCTCTGCAGGTAGAATTCCCAGCAAGGAAATTCAGGGGGAGCTGGTGGTGAAGTCTTAGTGTCCCTGAGACTTCAGAACAGGAGTCAAGCTCAAATTCAAGCCCTTGGAGATCTTCCTCAAGATAGTTAAAGTACACACAAAGTTCCTTTTCTCCTTTCCTTGGCAATAAGTACCCACTGCAGGCCAACCCCAAAAAGCAAACGGCACAGGGGCAGTCTCCTTGGCAAAGGTTTGTCTTGATTCCCAGAAGTGATCTAAAATTCTGGGGTCTGGGCCCCAATATTTATATTACAAAATCCTTTGTTCTCTGAAGGCGGAAAGTGTCTGTACCCAGCCAAAACCAGTTATGTCCTCCCTGGTGCAGCTTCCTGGCAGGAGGTGGAGACAGCATTGTTGAAAGCAGACCTGGCCCAGGCAGCTGAAAAGAAACCTCCTTCCCCTACTCTCTATTCTATGTAGGCTCAGGCATGTGAAAGGAAATCTCCTCCCCCTACACTCTATTCAACCCATTTCTGATTCAGCCCAGCCTTTACTCATCAGACTGCTGGAGCCAAAGCCCTCTCCAGCCCACTGTCACTCACAAACCAGACATGGAATACACAAACCTAGCAGAAGCATACTGGATGGTTAGGCAAGAAGGGTATTTTCAAACACAGAATGTAAAAATCACCCACACTAAAAGATGTATTTTAACATTCATTCTGAGTTCAGGCATACTAAACTTTTTTTTCCTATGTTGTTCCTAGGGTCAGTTAGGATTATAAGATGTTATAATCAAACTGCCAATTCTGCCCTATGGGAACAGATAGCCTTGCAATAGCGAAAAATGAAATTGGCTGTAATTCACTATCAGGACATGCCCCACACATCAGGGCATGTCCTACCTTTCACACACAATGCACCCTGTCCATAGGTGTTCCTTGGGCCTACCTGAGGGGTGACCAAAATGTAGAAAAGGGAAGGTTTAGAGACTGGCATGTGGGTGCACTTGCCAGGTAGACATGGCAGTCACAGACTGCACACAGGCTCTGCAATGGCAGGCCTGAGTCACATTTTACAGGCTGCTTCTGTGGGTGGCAAAATCATTGCTGCAAGCCCACCAGCAGCATTTGATTTACAGGCCCTGGGCACACATGGTGCACTGTACTAGGTTTGACAAGTAAATCAAATAAGTCAATCATGGAGTCACTAATCCATTACAACAATTTACAATTGGGAGCACTTGCACTTGGCACTGAACAGCAGTGGCAAAGTGCCCAAAGCATCTAGACCAGCGAAAACATAGCAAAAACACAGGAGGCAACAGCAACAAAAATGGAAGGGAGACCCACACCACTTGTGCCAGGTCTATTACGTGTCCCCTCCAGCTGAAATGTGGGGAGAACTACCCTACATCTTGGGAGTTCTATTCACTAAGGCGACAACATCTGGACAGACCATCAGCCTGTACCAGGGCGGTGTTCCACCGTGAAGTCCATCCCCTGTAGGGAAATGGACCACCTCAACAGCTTTGGATTCTCACCCCTCATCTGCATCAACCATCTGAGGGGCCTGTGGTCTGTCTTAACCCAGAAGTGAGTCTCAAACAAGTATGGTCTCAACTTCTTCAGTGCCCAGACCACAGCAAATGCCTCACGCTCAATTGCACTCCACCTCTGTTCCCATGGAAGTAACCGCCTACTGATAAAGGCTACAGGTTGGTCTAGGCCCTCCTCATTTATCTGTGAAAGTACAGCCCCTACACCATGCTCTGAAGCGTCTGTCTGCACAATGAACTCTTTAGAGAAGTTAGGCGCCTTAAGAACGGGTGCCGTGCACATGGCAGTCTTCAGGGCATCAAAAGCCTTATGACAGGTGTCAGTCCAGTTCACTTTCTTGGGCTGCTTCCTGGAAGTCAGCTCTGTCAAGGGTGCAAAAATGCTGCCATACCCCTTGGCAAACCTCCTGTAGTACCCGGTGAGTCCTAAAAAGGATCTCACCTCTGTCCCGGTCTTGGGGGTTCCCAAGCCAGGATGGTTTCACTCTTGGGCCGTAGGGTGTCACCTGGCCGCTCCCAACCAGGTGTCCCAAGTACATCACGGAACCCTGCCCGATCTGGCACTTACTCGCCTTGATCGTGAGGCCTGCCTTCCACAGCACCATCAACACTTCCCAGAGGTGGCGCTGATGTTCTTCCCAACTTGCGCTGAACACTGCAATGTCATCCAGGTAGGCGGTCCTGAAATCTTCCAGTACAGCCAACACCTGGTTGACCAACCTCTAAAGGTGGCAGGAGCATTCTTCATCCTAAAGGGCATAACCCGGAATTGGCAGAGCCCATCTGGTGTGGAGAATGCTGACCTCTCTTTTGCCGCATCAGTTAAGGCGATCTGCCAGTACCCAGAAGTCAAGTCAAACGTTCTGAGGTACCGGGCAGCCCCTAACCGATCAATGAGCCCATCAGCTCTGGGGATGGGGTGCGCGTCAGTCCTAGTGACTGAATTGAGTCATCGGTAGTCCACGCAGAACCGGAGTTCGGGTGTGGCACCAGGCACGGCAGCCTTTGGGAACAAGACCACTGGGCTGGCCCAAGGGCTGTTAGAGGACGCAATCACCCCTAACGGAAACATCCGGGAGACCTCCTCCTTGATGCAAGCTCTCACCCTGTCAGCCACTCTGTAAGTTTTGTGCTTAACAGGAAGACTGTCCCCAGTGTCCACATCATGGACACACCAATTAGTGACACTGGGAGTCAGGGAGAACAGATCAGGAAACTGTTCCAAAGAGTTGACGAAAGTCATCTTGCTGCTCAGGAGCCAGGGAGGTAGAGAGGTTCACACCCTCCACTGACCCATCCTGCTCTTTTGCAGACAGGAGGTCAGGAAGAGGCTCAGTCTCCCCCTCCATTCCATCGTCTGTTGCTAGGAGCATGCCCACTTCGGACCTCTCCAAGTGGGGCTTCAGGCGGTTTACATGCAGGACCCGCAAAGTGTTGCTAGGAGAGCCGCAAGTCCACCAAGTAGGTGACATTACTCTTGCACTCCACCACCTCAAATGGTCCGGTCCACTTATCCTGGAGTGCACAAGGCTCCACGGGGGCCATGACTCACACTTTCTGACCAGGCTGAAACTCGATCAGAGTGGCATTCTGATCATACCACCGTTTCATCTCCTCCTGGCTGGCTTCCAGATTCACCTGAGTGAGTTGTCTGAAACGCCTGGTTTAGTTTCTGAAGGCCAGCATGTAGCTATATACATCCTGGGGAGGTTTACTGGGAGCTTTCTCCCAGCCTTCTTTTACCAAACTCAGAGGTCCTCTTACAGGGTGACCATACAGCAGTTCAAAGGAGCTGAACCATAAGGACTTCTGTGGCACCTCTCTGTAAGCAAACAGAAGGCATGGCAAGAGGACGTCCCACTTATGCCTCATGGGTTCCTCAAGACCCATAATCATGCCTTTTAGGGTCCGGTTGAATCTCTCAACCAGCCCATTACCTTGGTGGTGATAAGAAGTGGTGAACTTCTAGGTTACACCACACTCCTGACACAGGAACTTCATATACTAAGATATAAAGTTGGTATCACGGTCTGACATCACCTCTCTGGGGAAGCCCACACGGGAAAAAATCCACATCAATGCATGTCCCACCACGGGGGCCATCACAGTCCGGAGATGGATGGCTTCTGGGTACCAGGTGACATAGTCCACCAAGACCGGGATGAACCTGTTGCCCATGGCTGTCTTGGGATCCAGAGGCCCCACAATGTCGATGCCCACCCTTTCAAAGGGGGTGCTGACCACAGGGAATGGCTGTAAAGGAGCCTTCTGCTTCCTCCCACTCTTACCACTTGCCTGGAAAGTCTGACAGGTCTGCAATGAGTATCTGAACTCTTGCGCATTTGGAGCCAATAAAAGTGGGTGACAAGCCTTTCAAAGGTCTTGTCCTGCCCCAAATGTCCTGCTAAATGCACATCATTAGCCAGACCCAGTAGGAAGGCCCTGAAGCACTGGGTACCACCAGCACACGGGCTGACCCAGGCTCAGCAACCTTAGGCTCGCTATACAGGAGACCATTCTCCCAGTAGGTCCAATGTGATCCAGACTGATCACCTGCTGCCTGGTTTGTGACCTGTTGCCGCAAACCCACAAGAGAAGGGCAATTTTTCTGCTCGCAGAACTCTTCCCTGGAGGGTCCTCCTTCCTGCTGCCAATGAGTCAGCTCAGGCAGGTCCCCCAGTTCAGCTACCTGTTCTCATGTAGGTTCCAGGGCATCCCCCTCAAGGTCTGCCTCCTCCTGGACCGTGAGTACTTCGGGAACCGGTTTCCCATGCCCCCTGCCTCTTCTCTTTAAGTCAGGCACCTGGGCAACTCTCTCAAATGACATTACGCAGCTTTACGGTTTAAGGTGCACAAAAACATGTTTAAAAAACATGTTTGATGGTAAATCTCTGTGATAGATTTTTTTGTGGGTTAATATATTAGAACACAATGAGTATAGGTGCTTCTTGGGGGGATAACAGGTTCTTTGTTGCTTGGGAGTTCTTTTAGATCAAAAATGGGTTGTTCACTTTCATTTATTCATTTGGTTAGTTTGAATCATGTTTAGTGCTAATTAATTTAATAAGTGACTTACACATGAATATTTTTATATCTTAGATACCCCTGACGAAGGTTGTTACCGAAATGCATTGGGTGTGATGTTGTATGCATAATTTGAAGGACTCGAGATTCGTACAACGCTCATGTTTAGGCCTGGATTGGCAATCATGTAGCAATTAAATGCACAAGTACAAAGGAATTTCGCTGCTTTGGCGTGACAAAGAAACTTGGATAAAATATGGAATAAAATGGAAAAACATTTGGAGTAATCTGGTTTAATGTGTATAATTGAAACACTTATGTTCATGCGGCTGTGCAACTCGTTTGATGACCTGCAAAGTGCGGGCCATCTCTCTTCATGCATTCATATACGATGTGCACACGGAACGGAGCACACACGAGTGATGCACGCTAAATTTGAGAAAAGTTCAAAAGGAACCTTAAAACATTAATAATGGGTGTGCGCCAGTAATATGTCTTGTGAATCGTACTGAACCGTTCTAACCTGGTCAGCACCCCGAAATGATTAAATTGGATAAAAACAGATCACATGAAGGTCACGCCAGAGACTGCCCACTAAATTGACGGCATTGAGGATTGGAAGATTACAAATGAGTCACTTTATTTAACAAACATCGGGATATTCGCATATCAGTTGGAAGTTTCACAATCTGTATATTGGTATAGGGAAGGGGGAGTGTTTGCCTTATTTTGTGGATTGTTTTTCATGTCAAGTATTGCTTTCTTACTTTAAATGTTTCTGATAGAATCGGGCACTGGGTGTGATTGGGGAGGAGCTATCAGAACACGTGATGGTTTGCACCAGGGATTTATAGGTGGGTGGGACACGTAACCTTAAACTGAGCAGGATTAAGCTGGCTGGTGAAACGGAAGTTTGACACAGAGAGGAAGGTTGTTATGCAGCAGATTAACATTGGTTACGAAAGTAAGCTAGATAATGTCAAATAACGATCAAATTGGGGTGTTAAAAATGATGTTTGCAACCAAAAGAGTGCGTAATGTGTTGAGGTAGAAGAGTTAGAAGATTAGGTACGTTATGTAACTAGGGAGGATTAAAAATGACATTACGCAGCTTTACGGTTTAAGGTGCACAAAAACATCTTTAAAAAACATGTTTGATGGTAAATCTCTGTGATAGATTTTTTTGTGGGTTAATATATTAGAACACAATGAGTATTGGTGCTTCTTGGGGGGATAACAGGTTCTTTGTTGCTTGGGAGTTCTTTTAGATCAAAAATGGGTTGTTCACTTTCATTTATTCATTTGTTAGTTTGAATCATGTTTAGTGCTAATTAATTTAATAAGTGACTTACACATGAATATTTTTATATCTTAGATAACCCTGACGAAGGTTGTTACCAAAATGCATTGGGTGTGATGTTGTATGCATAATTTGGAGGACTCGAGATTCGTACAACGCTTATGTTTAGGCCTGGATTGGCAATCATGTAGCAATTAAATGCACAAGTACAAAGGAATTTCGCTGCTTTGGCATGACAAAGAAACTTGGATAAAATATGGAATAAAATGGAAAAACATTTGGAGTAATCTGGTTTAATGTGTATAATTGAAACACTTATGTTCATGCGGCTGTGCAACTCGTTTGATGACCTGCAAAGTGCGGGCCATCTCTCTTCATGCATTCATATACGGTGTGCACACGGAACGAGCACACACGAGTGCTGCACGCTAAATTTGTGAAAAGTTCAAAAGAAACCTTAAAACATTAATAATGTGTGTGCGCCAGTAATATGTCTTGTGAATCGTACTGAACCGTTCCAACCTGGTTAGCACCCCGAAATGAATAAATTGGATAACAACAGATCACATGAAGGTCACGCCAGAGACTGCCCACTAAATTGACGGCATTGAGGATTGGAAGATTACAAATGAGTCACTTTATTTAACAAACATCGGGATATTCGCATATTAGTTGGAAGTTTCACAATTTGTATATTGGTATAGGGAAGGGGGAGTGTTTGCCTTATTTTGTGGATTGTTTTTCATGTCAAGTATTGCTTTCTTACTTTAAATGTTTCTGATAGAATTGGGCACTGGGTGTGATTTGGGAGGAGCTATCAGAACACGTGATGGTTTGCACCAGGGATTTATAGGTGGATGGGACACGTAACCTTAAACTGAGCAGGATTAAGCTGGTTGGTGAAACGGAAGTTTGACACAGAGAGGAAGGTTGTTATGCAGCAGATTAACATCGGTTACGAAAGTAAGCTAGATAATGTCAAATAACGATCAAATAGGGGTGTTAAAATTGATGTTTGCAACCAAAAGAGTGCGTGATGTGTTGAGGTAGAAGAATTAGAAGATTAGGTACGTTACGAAACTAGGGAGGATTAAAAATGACGGTTTAAGGTGCACAAAAACATCTTTAAAAAACATGTTTGATGGTAAATCTCTGTGATAGATTTTTTTGTGGGTTGATATATTAGAACACAACGAGTATAGGTGCTTCTTGGGGGGATAACAGGTTCTTTGTTGCTTGGGAGTTCTTTTAGATCAAAAATGGGTTGTTCACTTTCATTTATTCTTTTGTTAGTTTGAATCATGTTTAGTGCTAATTAATTTAATAAGTGACTTACACATGAATATTTTTATATCTTAGATACCCCTGACGAAGGTTGTTACCAAAATGCATTGGGTGTGATGTTGTATGCATAATTTGGAGGACTCGAGATTCGTACAACGCTCATGTTTAGGCCTGGATTGGCAATCATGTAGCAATTAAATGCACAAGTACAAAGGTATTTCGCTGCTTTGGCGTGACAAAGAAACTTGGATAAAATATGGAATAAAATGGAAAAACATTTGGAGTAATCTGGTTTAATGTGTTTAATTGAAACACTTATGTTCATGCGGCTGTGCAACTCGTTTGATGACCTGCAAAGTGCGGGCCATCTCTCTTCATGCAACTCTCTCAGGCTCCAGGTTCTCTTGAATATCCTTACTGGCTGCCATGAACCGAGTGGTCACACATGCCCACTCAGGCAGACCCAACATCTCCAAATGAGCCTTTCGCTCCAGCTTAGCCCAAGGGGAGCTTTCCAAATCATTGCCTAGCAGACAGTCAACAGGCATGGCTGGCCTCACAGCTACTTGAAAGGTACCTGAGACCCCATCCACTCAAAGGGAACCTGGGCCACCTTGCAGTGGCTTTCTGAGTTCTCAGTGGCAACTACAGGGTAAAATGCATGGGGGATCACCTGCTCTTCAGACATCAGCCGACAACTGACAGCTGTCACACTGGCTCCGGTGTCTCTCAGAGCCTCCACCATTTGGCCATTGATGGTCACCCACTGCCTGAATTTCTTAATGTTATCAGGCAGCTGGGTCCTGGGGATCATCTCACTGTCTCCTAAAGAAACTAGTGACATCTCTGTGAGACCCCACCCACCATGGGCATGCATCTCCTATCCCAGGGCTATACTAGCCATCTGCCGGGGCGGTGCACCAGTGGGTGCTGTGTTACCTTTGTTGGGACACTTAGGATCCCAGAAGAAGTGGCCCACCTGACCACAACCAAAACATTTCTTGGCACCCTTCTGAACAGGCTTATCTGTCGGGCCCCTGGTTTCTTCTCATGGGAACCCTTCCCTTGGTTTCCTTGGGGATTACTTTGGGGCCCTTTCTGGAACTCCCTCTGTTTACCCTTGTCCCCCCCCACTCTTCTGCTGGGGACCCTGCCCACCTTCGGTGAAGTCTCCCACATGACCCTTGCGGACCCGAGTACTAATCCAGCGGTTAGCCTCCTCAGCAAGCTTCCTAGGGTTAGTCAGCTTACTATCAACCAGGTGCTGATGTAGCTCTGGAAAACAATTATTAGACAAGTGCTCCCATGCATTCAAATCATAGAGCACTTCAAAATCATTCACTTTGTTACCCTTCACCCAACCATCCAATGCTATGCAAAAAAAGACACATATTCCACCCAAGTATTTGACTCCAGTTTCTTACAATTTCTAAACCTTTGTCTATAAAGCTCTGGGGTCACCTGGTCATTAAGGCTTCTTTCATGTGGACATAGGGATTCTGGTCCTCAGAGGGCAAGTCTAACAAGGTGTCCCGCCCATCACTGAGAAGCCACCCCCACAACCCCGCTCCCCAATCCTTTTTAGGGACCCGGTGGGAGGTCATGGCTACTTCATAGGCCTTAAACCATTGCCCAATATCTTCATGCTTGTGGAACTCCTTAATTACATCTTTGGGGATAAATACTCTTGCTTCTACAGGCACGGATAGTGTGCTGCCACCAGAGGGAGTAATCTCTAAGCTCTTTACAACTCTCTCAACATTCTCTCATGCTCTAAATGCATTCTCTTTTCTTCCAAGGCTAACTTCTTGCTTTCTAATTCCATCTGACCACCAAGTTTGAGCTTGGCCAGCTCCATCCTATGCATTCTATCCTTCTCCCTGTTCTCCAACTCTCTTGTGGACAGGCCCTTTGAAGAAACACTGCTGCCTGCCCTGGAAGGTACTTTCTCCCCGATCAGGCCCAATGGCCGTTCTAGTTGCCCCTCTGTATTCCCTGCTTCCTCCCTAGGCTCTTCAGGATGCGCAGGAGCATTTCTAGCTTCCACCCAGGCCCTCAGCGCCTTTTGGAACTCCTCCTTCTGGATGCCTTTCACAGAGACTTTAAATCTTTTACAGAGGGTTTTAAGCTGTGGCACAGTGTAGGTATCAATCCTCTCATCTTCAAATTGTAGATCCATAGATGCGTTGGATGCTGCTTTGCTCATGGAAACAAGGACAGGCAGTTTTTAGCAAAAATAGAAGTCCCAAGGACAAAATTCTACCAAAATGTATGTGGTTGCATTATGATCTGCACTCACTAGTAGTGTACACCAATCACTGTATATGAGTCACAAATGGAAGTCCAGAATCCTCACCGCTGACCGTCATTGTTAGAAATGGGGTCTCTAGTTGGTAGAGGTAGGTACCTTTGACCAAGTACGGGCCCTTGCTTCTAGTCAGGGTAAGGGGGCTATACTCCTAAAATAACCCCTGCTCACCCCCTTGGTAGCTTGGCACGAGCAGGCAGGCTTATCTCAGAGGCAGCGTGTAAAGCATTTGTAAACACATACAGTAATACAGTGAAAACACTACAAATGGACACCACACCAATTTAAAAAAATAAGTAATCTTTATCTAGACTTAACACAAGACCAAACGGCAAAAATCCACAATACAGTATTCATAAATATGACTTTCAGATGGTAGAAATAGCTTAGTTCAATGTAGATAGTAAATGCAACACTTTACTCTCAAAGTACCTTGGATGCGTAACGCAACATAAACAAAAGGGTCGCAGGGAAGGCGATGCGTCAGTTTCTTGCTTCGGGGGAGGTGGTGCACCTGTTCCTTACTGCAGCGCAGGGGAGGCGATGCGTCAGTTTCTTACTGTGATCCAGTGTGATGCGACAAAATGGTGCCTCGATGCGATGCGACGATCCGGTGCAATTCAACAAAATGACGTCTTTGATGCGATGCGACAATGTGGATGCGATGCGTGAATGCCCAGAGGCCGTGCGGCGAAATCAGTGGTTTCTTGAGCCGCGACAGTCCCTGCGACGTACTTCTCCTGTGATGCGACGGCAACCTCTGCGGTGGCGGCACCCTTCTCCGGCGATGCGATGAGCTTCTTCAGTGATGCAACGGCGAACAGCTGCAGCAGCGAATCGATTCTTACTTGTTGCGTCGTGCTTCCAGCTCCCAGCGACACGCAGTCTCTAGAGGGCCCAAAACAACAGCAGGTAGAATTCCCAGCAAGGAAATTCAGGGAGAGCTGCTGGTGAAGTCTTTGTGTCCCTGAGACTTCAGTATAGGAGGCAAATTCAACTTCAAGCCTTTGGAGATCTTCCTCAAGATAGTTAAAGTACACACAAAGTTCCTTTTCTCCTTTCCTTGGCAATAAGTAACCACTGCAGGCCAACCCCAAACAGCAAACAGCACAGGGGAAGTCTCCTCCTTCAGCTTCCTTGGTTTCTCTCCTTGGCAAAGGTTTGTCTTGATTCCCAGAAGTGATCTAAAATTCTGGGGTCTGGGCCCCAATATTTATACTACAAAATCATTTGTTCTCTGAAGGCAGAGAGTGTCTGTACCCAGCCAAAACCAATTCTATCCTCCCTGGTGCAGTTTCCTGGCAGGAGGTGGAGACAGCATTGTTGAAAACAGACCTGGCCCAGGTAGCTGAAAAGAAATCTCCTCCCCCTACTCTCTATTCTATGTACGCTCAGGCATGTGAAAGGAAATCTCCTCCCCCTACTCTCTCTTCAACCCAGGTCTGATTCAGCCCAGCCCTGACTCATCAGACTGCTGGAGCCAAAGCCCTCTCCAGCCCCCTGCCATTCTCAAACCAGACATGGAATACACAAACCTAGCAGAGGCATACTGGATGGTTAGGCAAGAAAATACATACTTTCTAAAAGTGGTATTTTCAAACAAAGAATGTAATGATCACCCACACTAAAAGATGTATTTTAACATTCTGAGTTCAGGCATACTAAACTTTATTTTACTATCTTATTCCTAGGGTCAGTTAGGATTATAAGACGTTATAATCAAACTGCCCATTCTGGCCTATGAGAACAGATAGCCTTGCAATAGTGAAAAACACAATTGGCTGTAATTCTCTATCAGGACATGCCACACACATCAGGGCATGTCCTACCTTTCACATACAATGCACCCAGCCCATAGGTGTACCTTGGGCCTACCTGAGGGGTGACCAACATGTAGAAAAGGGAAGGTTTAGGGACTGGCATGTGGGTGCACTTGCCAAGTCGACATGGCAGTCCCAGACTGCACACAGGCTCTGCAATGGCAGGGCTGAGTCACATTTTACAGGCTGCTTCTGTGGGTGGCACAATCAGTGCTGCAAGTCCACCAGCAGCATTTGATTTACAGGCCCTGGGCACACATGGTGCACTGTACTAGGGTCTGACAAGTAAATCAAATAAGCTAATAATGGAGTCACTAATCCATTACAACAATTTACAATAGGGAGCATTTGCACTTGGCACTGAGCAGCAGTGGCAAAGTGCCCAAAGCATCTAGACCAGCAAAAACATAGCAAAAACACAGGAGGCAACAGCAACAAAAATGGAAGGGAGACCCACGCCAATGGTGCCAGGTCTAACAGGTAGTATATGACATTTCTATCTGTATTTATCCTTATTTTATTTTTATTTGTTCTGTGTTCATCCATATTTATAGTGCATTTTGGAAAACATTTACTTGCACCTAGGATGGTTCTGCATTTATTAAACTAATAAATATACAGTCATGTTTGGATGCCTGATGAGTTTTGTCCATAAAGAAGATATGAACACACTAATATGAAAATATGAGCAATATGCGCATCTGCAGCCATTTCAACTTTATTAGGAAACTATGGACTAGATTTACAAAGAGTTTTAGCATCCACAAATCCTTCACTTTGGTAAATCAGTGGGTTTGTGATTGCTAAATGATTGCTAAAACCCTTTTTCAAATGTACTAAACCCATTTATCGGATTCGAAAAGCTTGCCCTAATCGCTAAATGGATTTAGAAATGGATATCGAATCCCAGTTTGGAAAAAGCGTGGTTAGGATGTCCTTTCAAAATTACAAATCAGTACCATACGTATCAATGGTTTGAAACTGTAATTCCAGTTGCAAACTATTGAAAAGTTACTGACCCTCAAGTTGGGGTGAAAAGTAATTTGCAAAAGGGAACAAATCCACTCTGGTCCTCTTCCCTTTGTGAATTGTAGACTAAATTTCTTTTTTTAAACACAATCACAGATATAGCAGTCTGCTAACCCTTGTAGGCCACCATGCCGGTGATGATGTCCCATTGGAGTCAGTAACAACTTTCAACCTGCCCAATGAATATTGATTAGGTAGGAAGGACTGCAACCCACTCCGATTCTGAATTTTGCGAACCGACCTATTAGTATGTAGGTCAGTTTGCAAAATTCAAAACTGGTTGCAAAAATACTGTTTGAGACCAGTTTTTACAATCTGTAAGATGATATACCAGCCACTATGTCCCTTTTTGAACTCCCTCCCTTGCATGTCAGGTATTAGACTCATAGTCATGAATGAGAGCACTGAAAAACACTAAAAAAATACATATTTTCAATGTTGTTTCCCATATGTATTTATAATCAAAAATAGAATGGATCACTTGTACCTGTTTTCCAGGGTTATATGGTTTTTCATCTATTCCTTAAAAAACCCTCATTCGCGTTTAGGTGATTCGTAGGGCGGTATATCTTGATTCTCCACTGGATATTTACAGTAGTGATCAGAAATAAAACTGTGATAGAGTGCTCGTGTTAAGTGAAAAAATATATTTTAAAAAGGGTTAATCCCTCATGCTACCTGGACTGTATTTTTATTATTGTCTGGTGCATGGGAAAAGAATCAAAAAGGGGAGGTTGTGCAGAACGGGCATATAATGAGTCCAATGCACAATCAGTCCGAGTAATTGGTCGACATGTTTCAGCCCTTTATTCGCCCCGAAGGGTCGGGGGGCTTTCGTCAGGACCTTGAGAGTGTTGAAAAGGGTGGTGAGATAAAGGGATAATACCCTGAATCGATACAAGAGGAGTTCAAATGTCAATCTGTAGAGCTCCTAAAAAAAGGTTATTACCTGTGGGGGAGAAAAAGTACAGGGGTAAGATTTGCCATTTTTATACTTGCTTTTGTCTCGGAATTTGTTCTGTTACAAGCTACGTGTTCGAACACCACTTGCATTTTAATCTGTATCCATAAGATTTGCCATTTGATAGTTAATCTACTACTTTAGCATCGCTTCATCATTGGTTTTTCGACGTATGTCCTACTAAATGGGTAAGGACCTCGATGTCTTTTTACCCCTGTACTTTTTCTCCCCCACAGGTAATAACCTTTTTTTAGGAGCATAGATGAAAAACCATATAACCCTGGAAAACAGGTATTTTAGATTATAAACGACTTGCCGGAAGGTGAATGGACCACATCTCCTTCTATCTCCCTTACCTTGATTTAAATACGTTTCCCATATATAAAAATGTATATAGACATTGGAATATATGTTTTCTGTCTGTATTTACCTGTAAAAATTTGTAAAAATGGAAAAGTGAAGGCCTTACTGTAAAAATGTAATCACTTCTTTCATTCGTGGAATGGGCCTGCAGAAGAGCAAGGTCATCTGGCGTGCAACCACTTGGCATCCCGTTCTCACCTGTACTAGCTCAGAAATTGGTGCGCTCTTCGGGCAACAGAGCCTCCAGGAGTGCCAAGACTCTTCTTCTGAAACCACAAAGATTTGCCCAAAAAAAAACCTATAACCGATCCTTCTCTGGCATGGCTCCTAGGATCTGGAATGCCTTACCCAGTGAAACAAGAATGAACTCTTCTTCTGCCGCATTCAAAAAAGAAGTGAAAGCGATCCTCATGGCTAAATTCACATGAACTTTGTTGCGTTTTTCTGTATATTATGTCTGGTGTTTGTTTGTTTGTTACTCTTCAGTTGTCACTATGTATAGCTTAAGCTTTATGACTGTCAGAACTACATCTTTAACCTGTTAAGAGCTCTGTTACTCGCAAGAGTCTTGTCCGCGCTATATAAAACTTTCAAAATAAATAAATAAATACTCAGAGGCGCAACTAGTGTGAAATTTCGGGAATGGCTGATAGAAATTTCGGGGGGGGGGCTAATTCTTCCAGCAGTGAAGATGCAGGGGCTCTTAGAAGGGATGAAACAACAAAAAAGCCTCGTTAACAAGTAAATGGTCTTTTAAAGATGTGTGAAGTACTCAGGTGCGGCTGTGTGTCCGGGAAGCTGTGTCAGCCCGGGCTGCCACACACGCGGGGGGCGGCTGATTCCCTTTGAGCCCAATGGCTGTTGCACGCCTGCCTGTACTGACCCATGGAAAGGGTCTTAACAAACGGGGAGGTGAATTGGCCAACTCCTCTGTCATTCATGTACTCATCCAACGGCCCAACGCTGCTTTGGTGGCAAATGGGCGTGTGTCTAGAGACAGCACAAGGCAAGCTTCTTCGCATAAACACACCTCGAATTATGACAATTTTTTAAATGACGTAAGGTTATATTTGAAAAAAATCACAGACTGTGGTAATGTTTCATCTGTGTTTACCTGCACTTTGAAACATAGAAATTAGCACGGGCTGAACCGCTTACATGCCATTTTTAACATCATGCTGGATATGTTAGCCCCACTGTTCCACAGAATCACTGTCCAATTTATTTGTGACCTTTTATTTCTAAGATGCTAAAAGAACTAAAAGCAGTTTACCTTCACCATTATCACACTCTGCGCTTCTATTCTCTTTTCTCCCCCAGCCAATTCAGGGCTGAGCTGGCCATTACCTGAAAAGCATTTTACTTTCAGCCAGTAAAACCCTCTGTCAAGTGCGTCACTCCAACCTATCATTCATCTTAATTCTTCTTGGCTTACCCGCCTCCTCTAACACCACAGGTCACCTCACACTTTTAGACACGTGTCTCTCTTCCTGCATCTCAGGCCCTGCGGTCTGCTCACATTTGACTTCTTCCATCACAGGACTGAGGGCCCTAGTCATAATTTGTGCAAAAATGTATACTGACAACACATGCGTTTTTTTAGGATGTGCAAGAAAATATTACTACACTTTGTGAGTAATCCTGAAAAAGTGTGTGTGCATGTGTGTTTCCAATGTGCCAAAGGTAACCGTACTTGACTTACAAATTCCAAAAAACAGACATATTCATGGGAATGCCAAGCAGTGGTCAAGATTGCAATGCAGGTGATATTTTATATCCTGGAAGCAGTGAATTCATAAGCAAGTTTTGACGTTTCCCAAAAACAAACACACTATGCTTATTGCTCTTGTTCCTGGCGGTAAAGTATTTCTATTTGAGCCTGTCCTGTTTCAGGAATTTTAACTTGGCACATTCAGGAAATAATTGTGCTTTTATTGTTTTATAGTAAAAAAAAAAAAAGACATCTTCTGCCATTGTAGAACAGCACTTACCTAAACATATATGGGTGAATTAGCCAATAGATGACTAGTAGATACTGAGTAAATTATGAATAGGTGTAATGGTAACTTGTGCAATAGTAAATTACTCAGTAGCATTTTGCACAGCCATAATCTCAAAGCCTGCAGTTCCAGATTCATGATCAGTGCCCGTGCATTGGAGGAATGTTGGCAGCAAATGCAGATGCTTCAATGACATTTTCAGCCCTGTCCTCCATGGATAATACACCTCTCATAGCTCGGTTATGCATTGAGGTCAAAGCTCCACATGGGGATGGTAATGAACTGCGTGCAGGGAAACGCTCATATGAACAGGCTACCGCCCTCAGACCCAGATCACCCATGGGAGAAACTTGGAGGTGTATGGGCCTTAAATATAGCAAAGTTTAGATTTACACATCTCCAATTTATGGGTGGAAACATAAATGAGTACTGCATTTGACGCTCGTGTATTTCATGCCAGGTGGACAACTGAGGGCCCGATTCACAGAACTAACTTAAGACAAAATCCTAAACTTACTACCATTTTGGTATTCACAGAAGGCACTTACTCATTTTGGTATTCACAGAAGGCACTTACTCATTTCGGTATTCACAGAAGTTAGGAGTCCTAACTTTAGGACTACTAAATGCCTTCTGTGAATACCGAAAGTCTTAAAGTTAGGATTTTCTCAGTTTAGGAGTAGTAAAGTTAGGACTCCTAACTCTAGGACTCCTAAATGCCTTCTGTGAATATCGAAAGTCTTAAAGTTAGGATTTATCTCAGTTTAGGAGTCCTAAAGTTAGGAGTCCTAACTTTACTACTCCTAAACTGAGAAAAACTTCGCTCTCCAGGGACTGCATTAACAAAAGTGCCCTGTCACGCAAAGAGTGCAATCACCCACCGTTTGCACCCCTGGGGCACTTTGCTATTACAGAAGAGGTTGCAGATGTTTGTGCTGCCCCTTCTGTATTACAAATCACAGGGTGCATGTGCAGCACCAGTGCAATTTCAAGGAGGCAATCCCTCATTTGCATGGGTGAATGGTCCCACGCAAATAAGGAAACAGTTTTCTTTTGCTGCATATTCTACGTGTGAGCCCAAAGGCAAAATGGCAGTCAGGAGGCGCATTGAGTGTGCGCCACATAGAAGCGGTATACAGTCAGTGCACCCTCTGATGGAACCCCCTTCAGGAGGGAAAAATGGGGTCCTATGGACCACCAGACATTGCACTGTAGACGGGTGTAGTCCCTCATTGCATCCGCTTGCAGGGAGATTTCTGCCCCTTTTCCAATTCAGGCTTGAATCCCACCTGCACAGTGAAATGTGGACTAGCATTTGAATGAGAAACAGCCAGTCTGCATTTCAAAAATGGCCTCTCCCCAGGCAAGCCACGTGTTTTTGGCTACATTGAGAACAACATACTCATTTTCACAGGGCATATTGATGTGGTCTGCAATTGGCACACAGTTAAGTGACAGGTGTGGCACAGACCAGGTCTATCTGTAATATGGTCCCAGGTGGGTAACGGGAAATGCACCATGAGCAGAATCCATGACATCTTTCTGTTTAAATGGATATTGTGAAATTAATTCATAACACTCTCCAGGCGTACCCCGATTGCAACATTTTGACAAGACAACCAATTTGCTCACACACATTCCCTTTTTAACATGCAAGAAGAAGCAAGTGCACCACGAAGATAATTACAGTTTAGAGTTTCAAAGGTTTTGAAATAGATTTTGCAGCTTTCTGTATAAACCTTGTTTTCGCTGTAGAGATAAAACACAGGGAAACCTTAAGTGGTTCATGTTACTTTAGCCCGAGTTAATCTATCTTCTTCACACATTGAACTTCTTTTAATGGTATCTTGCAGTTTTACAGATATTTCTTCTTCCTAATCCTTCTATTTTTGCAAAGAAGGGCTGTAGTCTGGGAAATATTGTACAGATGTTACAGACAGAATTAGTCTTACAGGTCCAGAAACCATCAAATCAATCTTGAGCATGCTTCCTGCGTGAATGCAATTTAATTGATTTTGCCAATTTGAAGATTGAAAGGGGGAAACAGCAATTTGTTAATTATTGATATTTTGAACCGGAGTCACGCCTTTTTAATCGACAGGACTGTCAGTTTTGATTTTTTTTCCGAAGGCATAACATGGACTATTTCAAATTCCCTTTCGTGTTTTCCGCACAGCTCTGCATCCCTCTATTTCCACTCTTCGGCCGATAGACTTCCAGAGAGTGCAAAGAAGGACTTCAACGCCCTGACATGGGCTTCTGACCACCTGCAAATTGTAGGAGCACCGCTCAGCTGACACACATCCATGTGAGGGTAACCAAAGCACCCCCTTACTCCCTTAAGGGGGCGCAGTGGGCGGCTGTTGCTCTCTCACACAACCCTAGGCTCTAGTAGCCCATCCTGACCTCCCCTTACTCTCCCCTCAGAGTGGACTCACACTTGAGTTGCCTGTGAGTTTTGCACCAACAGCATTTCATTGTTTGTAATAACATAACGTGTATTTGTAAAACGCACATTCTTCCAGAAGGGCCTCTTGGCGCTAAATAACAGATGTTACTAAACTCAATGGAACTCATTTTATCAACTCAGTAGGATAGAAGGCTGAGTGGACCTGCCAGGATTTGAACCTGTGACCAGGAGGTCAAACACAGGCCCCTATAATGGAGCATTAATCCACTAAGCCCCCAGACCTAGCTAATAATAACGCCTGTAAAATGTGTTGTTGGTCATTGACAGGAATTCACTTGGACATGGCTTTACCCAATGCAAAGAGGAAGGCCCTCATGCAGCTGTACATCAGCACGTTTGTCATTTCAGGTGGGGAGTGGTGTGATTTTCCAACCATAACCTATTTTATAAAGAATTAATGCGCTCAGATCTTTCAATTTCCTTCTTCAAGGTCCTTACTTAATGAGACTGTTAAGAGAAAGGGTTGCTGGAAGCAAGAGAGGTGAGAGAAAATAGTCTTTTCAAGAAGCAGCAAGCTTAGAAACTGCTAAGCTACAACCTGATAGCTGACAAAAACACTTTAAAGGTTTCATCCGGTGAATGATGATGTCACAGTAGAGCTCAAAAAATAAGTGGAGGTCATCAAATAAAGCAACGTTCTAGAATGCTTATTAATGGTGATTATTAAGGATATGAACTGAGTAAAGAGACCTGTTTTTTCTCTATACTGGATGGCCCTTACATCTTTTTTCTGCATCTACCAGAGGATTTTGCTGTGAAAAAGCATGAATCATTCATCCCCTTACTCGACTCTTTCCTCAGTCTATTCCTTACACCCATATCCATCTCTGCTTTTGAGGCAGTAACAGGGACAGGGTGATGGGGAAACATATTAAAATATAACTTTCATAACTGCGCATCAAGCTATATTTCTGAAACACATGGGTGTCTATTTTGGTAGACAGAACCCGTCAGATAATTACCTGGAAAAACATTGGGGCATATGCACAAAAAAAAAATTGGAGCACGGAGTTGTACCAAATTTGACAGAACCGTGCGCTGACATTTTCAAAACACAGTAATACACCATATTTACTACAATACAGTGCACTCCTGTGTTTTCTGTAGCGTTGGCACTAAAATTAGTTGCCTAGCGCTAACGCAGGCACCATTGCACCGTAGTTTAAGGGTGCCTGCGTTGCAGGGAATGACTGTTTATGTGCAGGATGGGACACCTTCCTGCACATAAACAATCATTAATGGCTTTTTGGTCTTTCTGCAGCACACATAGAAAAAGCAAAAATGAGGAGAAATATAAGTAATTCTCCTCGTGCGCCATTCTAACGCCAGCTCTTGCATGGCGTTAGTTTATGGTGCTGCCTCAGAGTAACACCTCATTGTATATCTGGGGCAGTGTCAAAAAGCAGTAGGTATTGCAATGGAACACCCACAGCAACACCCATTGCACGCTCATTTCACGCAGATACCTGCGTGAAAGGGTAGCATATTTACAACGCGGAGTTAAGTCACAAAAAGTAACTTAACGGAACTTTGTAAATATGGAGCAGGGCAAACCGCCACCGAGCGTCAAAAAAAGTGATGCTCCGGTGGTTTGTACATATGCCCCACTGTTTGTCCTTTTGGGGACACAGCCTCCAACAAGGGAAGCAGCACTACAGGCTACAGGTGCATTAATTGATATAGTGGTTGAGAGGTATGGAGCCTGCTGCGCAGTGCGATGGTCAATGGGCAATTTTAGCTCTGGCTCCTGATGCTGCTCATGTGTTCTCACCTCTGCATTTTCTTTGTGACTTCTTCCTGGCACCTAATGTATTCTGGTCAAGAATATGTGGCAATCATAAGATTTATCAAACTTGGCAGTCCAGTAGCAGGGTCAACTTTCTGTCCATTTTGTTTTTAGTCAGGATTGCTTGTTGCATTTTCTTTTCACTTTTTCATTGGAAAGAAGCTCTCAGGGGGCGCACTCACAGTGTTTCTCCTTCTAGTTGGCACACTGTGAGTGCACCCCCTGAGAGCAGCCCTCTGAAGGGTAGAAAGGGGGTACTATGGCCCTCCCAGACATCCCCAGCAGGCGGGTGCAGTCACTGACTGCACCCGCCTGCAAGGAGAGCTCTAATCCCCTTTAAAAGTGCAGACAGGTTACCGCCTGTACTGTGAAACACAGAGCGGCTGCCTGTAGCCGCTCCGTATTTTCACATGAATGCACTGCCCTGTAGTGCTAGAGGCACTCTTATGGTCTGACACCCTGTGATGACCTTGGACCACCATCATTTTAATTGACTTTGGTGTGTTATTTTACCCTAGCCTGAATGTACGATGTCCTGCATATGCCTTGTTTCTCTTCTCGTAGTTTTGAAGTGGGAGCTGTCACAGTAGAACAGCCTTGCCAAGAACAGAACGTGTGGGATGTGCATTTGAAAGCATGACCGAGAGAGAGGTGTGGAATGTACTGTTTGGTCTCGAAGTGCAATGCTATGAGCAGTGGTGCACAATGTGCACTGTTTTGTACATTGAGAGATTAAGTATGTGATGATATATGCAGTGGTGCACAAATGTGCATTGCGTTGTACATTGGCAAGTATTATTAATTTCTTACTATTGGCTTTGACATGGTCTCATGTCATCCTGAATTCTGACTCTGCCTTGCTTGAGCTTTTCTGCACGCACAGACAGGCTTGCAAGTTGTTTGGGTTAATCACTTCCAAGGATTGTTTTGTGAGGGATTGTTTAATGTACCCTGGAAGGCTTTAGTAAGCTTCGTCAAGATAAAGGCTGGAACATGTGAGAATGTAGAGTGAACGTGGGAACTCCTTCCTGCCGTGGAATACTTGCCTGGAAGCTGGCCAGTTCCAGTAAGTTTCCATGGCGCAGAGGGGAGGACTCTCAACCTTCTAGTGTGTGTTTTGAGACTATAAAGCTGGGGGTTGTTGACAGCCAGGGTGGGAGCTCACTTACGGAGTAGACGTACTGCCGTTGGATGAGCGGAACCTGAGTCCCAGTCGAGAGTCCAAGCCCAGCTGTGAACGGGCCCCCCAGCATGAGTTGGCAAGGATGTAGAGTGAACGATCGGGTAAGGTGATTTGTTTCTGACTAGTGCCATTGTGATGCGTGGTTCCAGTGGCTGTGGTCATTTGAGGTGTTTTCTTTGTTATGTGTGAATGAGTCAGAGTGCACATCTAAAGTAATCATTTGATCTATTTGGTGTGTATATATATATATCTTTCTGATCTTTTGCAGGACGTCCAATATTATTTGCTTGAGTTTTATCTCATATTATTTGCTGCTTGTATTTCATATCCATGCATTTAACTGTTGCATTTACCAACTGTGTTATTATTGCTTGCATATAAATATATGTCTTTATATACATTTGAATGAGGTTCATTTGACATCTGGGAAAACTTTTCTGCTGGAGAGCATTGTATAAATAAAAACCCAAACCGTATTCTAAAAAGAGTCTTTGCATTTTGTAAAGTAAACCCCTTTCTAGGTGGTGTTGTGTTTTATGTTTTGCTTCGCCGTGTTTGAGCCACTGTGTGGGAGACTCTGTATTATCTGAAAGGCGGAGCAATACATGCCCCCAGTACCGCACAAGTTTGTGGCTGTCCTGGGGGAAGCGCATACATTGTAATAGGGCACATTTTCATTGTTTGCACCCGGCGCACCTTTTAAAAGGCGCGCCCGGCGCAAACAATGACAATGCGTAATACGGCCCCAAGTTGTTATATCTGGGGCAGCATGGTTGCATTTTCTGTGGCCTTCAGTTTTCAATTCTTCTTAAAACAGTTTTCCACTTTTCTCAAATCAAACCCTTTTTCAAGGGTCTATTTTCCCACTGAAAGGATCCACCATTTGGACATATTTTGATTGAAAGCTTACTAGAGTACAGTATTTCTGAAATTTGTGGGCCTTTGGTGTTTCATAACTGCTGTACGAGGTACCCACCAAGTCAATTTTCTAGGATACCTTGTTGTTTTGTATGCAACAGTGTTAAAGGCCATGCCAAAATCCAAGCAGACAACAGTCCTCTCCCTCCCTTCATTGTAGGTCTGAAACTCACTCTTACTCACATCAAACTAAGGCGTTTCATAGCCAATCTCCCTCGTAAAAATAAGTGTTTTGTATGAACTCTCCCTGGAGAAAATATGCTGCCAGGGGTATGCGGGCTTTGTGCCGCATCATTCTTCCCAGCACACCCTTCACCCCCTGCACTGCAGCACCTAATTACGACCACATTCCTAATAAAGTGCTCAAGTGTTTTCTCTTGTTGTGTTTTACATTACACTTTATTGATCTTATTGGTTGTCAAATCTGTTTCAAATGAATCGTGGTTTCAGCATTGGTCAGCCTTCACCACCATTTGTTTTGCTCTTTTATAAAGGCTCTTGAATCCTTCCCTTGCTACAGGTAGTTAGCTTTACTACAAACACAACATATATGTTGCTCAAGGTATCAATAATTTGGTTGGGGTGTGGGGCCCCCAGATCCACTAAATAATGCGGAGATGCAGTTCCTCAGTGGGTAATCTAGGCATTAGTACCAAGTGTAGGCAGCAGTGCGAGCCTGTGTGGGCCTTTGTCATTACAATGTAACTGGATTATACGTGGGCCAAGATGAGAGCCACCGCAAAACTGTGTACCATGTTTGGCACATGAGGAAAAAGCACTATGGTGGCGCTAATATATCCCAGCTACTCTGGGGCTTTTGAGTCTCAGCAGCAGTGATCAAGCAAGGGTGCACTTTGGGGTTGTCCTTTCAGGGCACACGTACTCCTGTTGGCTATCTGGAGATATTGCATTTCTGGCACCATCGCAGGAAAGGGATAGAACCAAAAAACAGTTTGATGACCATGGCGACAGTCTCTGACTGTATGTGTATATTTTTGCAACATTTAATATTTCTTCAATTACAGTTTGTTCTTTGGAAATGTGGACGTTTATATGCACCTGGTGAATAGTTGCTTTTAATTGTTTTGGTGATTTTGGAGAATTACATGCTTCCGCTATGCCAGTGAGGAAGAACAAGATACCATTTGTGCTTGATGTTTTAAAATTTCCGGTTTCAGGGAATGTCACCCTTCTTCAGCCAGGCTAGCTTGAATCCAGTGGCACAGTGAGCAGGGGACCCACGTCTGGGCATACCCATCCCACTTAGGACAAAAAGTGTTACAGCTAACAAATTATGGACGGAATGCTGACAATGCAAACATTCTCCCCCAGTCAAAAGATCTGGGTTAAATCCATCGTTCTTTTGCCCACTACACCAACCCAGTTTGGACCCAACCATATGCAAATCAGTCTTGACCCTGTGCCCCAAGGGAACAGTTCAGACCGAACTGGCAGACCAGGTCCTCCCTAGACTGGAAACAAGCATCCTGGGACCGGTTTTAGGGAATGTCACCCTTCTTCAGCCAGACTAGCTTGAATCCAGTGGCACAGTGAGCAAGGGACCCACGTCTGGGCATATCCATCGCACTTAGGGCGAAAAGTGTTACAGCTAACAAATGATGGACGGAATGCTGACAATGCAAACATTCTCCCCCAGTCAAAAGATCTGGGTTAAATCCATCGTTCTTTTGCCCACTATGCCACCCCAGTTTGGACCCAACCATATGCAAATCAGTCTTGACCCTGTGCCCCATGGGAACAGTTCAGACCGAACTGGCAGACCAGGTCCTCCCTGGACCGGAAACAAGAATCCTGGGACCGGTTTCAGGGAATGTCACCCTTCTTCAGCCAAGCTAGCTTGAATCCAGTTAAACAAAAACTGGGTTTAGGCTTATATCAGTAAGGCCAAGCCTGAAACATAAATAACACCAAAAATACCAGTACTGATGTATATTTTTCAATTCGCACCTATTTGCAAAGGGACATATTGAATGAAAACAACATGAGCCTTTAGACCACTTTTTCCGTCTATTTAATCAATCAATTTCATCAATTCTTATTTCACTGTGTCTGCTGCGATTCTACTGAAGAAGGAGTCTTGTTTACGCATAACTCCATCTACTGGAAACACGAATCCTTTACAAATTGCAAAAGCAAAAATGTAATATATGGAATTCGGTGTCCCTGTGATCAATTGTACATAGGAAAAACAAGCCAGGAAATCAGAGTCCGAGTCTCACAACATAAATCGCGGATTAACGAAAATGTTCAAAATGCACCATTAATGAATCATTGGAGAACTCATCACCATTTAATAAAAGATCTGAAATGGACTGTGATCTCCTAAGTGGAACAAGATACAAGAGGAGGAGATCTAGAGACCAAACTGTCAAGGAGGGAAGCTATGTTAATAGTAAAATTCAACACAGCCATTAATGGTCTCAATGAACTTTCTGAACTCTACAATTTGGGATGATCTCTGTGATATTAACTTTACAAACAAGTATAATGGCAGAGAATATGGACAAGACTCACATTCCCACAAATATTATCGGTGGTAGGAACAAAGAGATCATCTAATAAAATACTTGCACAGAACAATAAAGCTTTTTTCGTTCGTTAGTTTTTTCGCTTCATCTTGCATTTTTATCATTTACTTCTATTTGATTGCCAAGTGGGAATAACATCTATATTATTAAATGGAAATTGTGCATTAGATTAAATGAAGGAGGACAAGAGAATGAAACATTAAAACTACAACTCCCATGAAGTAATAGAAGAGGACAATAAAGTTTCACTCGTTCTTTACGAGTTTTTTCACTTTTGTATAATATATTTCCATATGAGTGCTGGATGCAAAGTTATGGGAAACGAAGCGTAGGCAACAAAGTAACAAAAAAGATTCAATCATAATACATCGCTCCGATTGAAAACACATGCCATTAACTACAACTCCCATGAAGCAAAGAATATGACATAGCGGTTTAAATCACACGAGAGTAGACGTGCAAATGTGACGTAAGGTACTTCCGGGTTCAATGTGAGAAGAAAGCAGAACTCAGGTACGTGGGAATCGCGGAGCACAAGCTAGTTGCAGCTACATCGGTTTTTATGATGAATTTAATAGACTGAGCACGTTCCTTGAACTTTTTTCAGAAAGTGAAATCAGCTGTAAAACGCTAAAATCTGCGCGTAAAGCAAGAAGAGTGATATTTCCAGCTCACACAACTAAGGTATGCCCCCCTTTTGTCTTTCAAAGTTGTATTACATCCTATCCGGACGTTACAAAAAGAAATGGGCCCTCACTCCTTTCTTTTCCTTTTCATTTACAATTTGTGGTCCAGTTGGAATACAGTTTTCCCTCTTCACTGTGAACGGTTGATCCAACACAAACAAGCAAGCTTACAAGAATGGCAATTAAAGTAAGTGCTAGCAGGATGATATGATTAAATAATGTGTAGCAGGATAGGTCGAACTAATAATGTGTCTTAGAGTAAAATCACACAGATGCTGATGATCCCCCTTTTCCCCTTTTCAGATAAAAGCCACAAATTCCAACGCTAAGAAGATATGCACAATGTAAGCATATAATATAAATAACATCAGAGTGAATGTGAGATATTAGTCTGATTGAAGAACCAAGGCTAGTCTTCATGTTGTTTCTATGGTTGTATTCTTTCAGAGCTGAGACATCAAAAAGGTTTTTCAGATTGGATGATCAATCCATCGCCAGACAAAGGTACATAATTTGGAGAGTAATAGTTGCATCTAGAGATTGTGGATAACTAGTAGTACTGAAAAAGGTTTTTCTGTGCTTTAGCTTACAGGTCCTGATGAGAGCCCCGGTAGTGGAAGGGGCTTGAAACGCGTCGACCTTTGGTTTTTTGGCCATAAGAATTACAAAAAATATTTGAAAAACATTGTACTTTGTTTACTTTGTTAAAAACTATTCTACGGCCTTGTTTAAAGTATTTTTAGAAGTGGTTATATGATGGTTTTTTTGAAAGTTGAGAGTATGTCTGTTCTGGACTGTGCAGTGTGATGTGGGTAATGAATTTAAGATATGAAAGATTTGAATGAATGAAGTGCGTAAAGAATATGTTTGTAATAGCTTTTATGCGTTCACAGCTATATATTTGTGATACATGTTTTGAAGTTTTTGTGAAGTCACTAAAATTATGGTGAAATAAGAATTGATGAAATTGATTGATTAAATAGACGGAAAAAGTGGTCTAAAGGCTCATGTTGTTTTCATTCAATATGTCCCTTCGCAAATAGGTGCGAATTGAAAAATATACATCAGTGCTGGTATTTTTGGTGTTATTTAAGCTTGAATCCAGTGGCACAGTGAGCAAGGGGCCCACGTCTGGGCATACACATCGCACTTAGGGTGAAAAGTGTTACAGCAAACAAATGATGGCAGAATGCTGACAATACAATTCTTCCCCAGTCAAAAGATCTGGGTTAAATCCATCGTTCTTTTGCCCACTACGCCACCCCAGAGCAAAAAAACAATGGATTTAGGCCCAGATCTCTGTACTGGGGTGAATGTATGACATTGTTCTACATTCTGTCCATCAACTGTTGTTTTTGCATTTGTCACCCCGAGTGGGAAGGGTATGCCCAGAAGTGGGTCGCGTGCACTCCATGCCACTGGAATCAAGCTATCCTGGCTGAGGAAACCCCGAAACCGGTCCTAGGATGCTTGTTTCCAGTCCTGGGAGGACCTGGCTTGGCAGTTCGGGCTGGACTGTTCCCATGAGGCACAGGGTCAAGACTGATTTGCATATGGCTGGGTTCAAACTGGAACGGCATGGTGAGCAAAAAAACGATGGATTTAGGCCCAGATCTCTGTACTGGGGTTAATGTATGACATTGTTCTACATTCCGTCCATCAACTGTTGTTTTTGCATTAAATTTTTTAAAGCATAATAATAATGATTAGTATGCATTTTACCCATATCTTCATTCAAAGACACATCTATGCTGATTGTGAATGAGAGCGAGCAATCTTAGTTGCTCAAACGGCTCATAAATGCATTAGGATGTTCCTATTGAAACAGATGCAACAAATGTTATTGCGGGAATCAAATAGTCTGCTGCAGTTGAGGCTATTCCTGACAAAAGGAAGTTCCAGAAAGCGGCATGGTTTTTGTTCAGCAAGGTACGCACATATTTAGCATACAGTAATATTAGTACTGGAATCTTGTCATGACCAGCTTCAGTTCACAAAATAAGTCAAGTGGTGGTTATTTTATTGTGGAATAAAGCAATTTACCTCCTTGTTGGCTGTCTCTTTAATCGGGGTTTGTTTGTCATTGTTGTAAACCCTTACTCTCTCTAGGGAGTATACAGATGACATGTAGTAGACTATAAGGTCGGGCTGGAGAAGAATAAAAGGTCTGTAAGTATAAATATTCATTTTAAGTTTAGTGTATGAGGATGGCACAGCAAAGGACATCACACAGCACTGTTCAGTTCCCAGGTGACCAAACATGGCCGCCACATCACTTTCGTTGAAGACAGAACAAGTACACCCTGCCATGATAAGATAGGAAGTATAACAATTTTCCCTACAAATAGCCAAAGTTGGGCTGAAAGTTATACTTCACATTAACCAGGGCTCTAACTACCTCTTCCTCTACATGTAGACTAAAACCTCTTATCCAGATATGCAGACGAGCGCCAATAAATTTAAGATAGCTTATGCAAGTTAGGCACTAATGAATGTCATCTTCTGTTTTGTCATGAAAAAAGATCTCTCCGCTGCTAAAGGAGACTGATTTAGATTATGAATAGCTGAAGTGATTTGCAAAAATGGCTCCAGAGAGATAGAAGGAGACTCCATATACTCATGGCACTTGAGGTTTCTGCCCTTTTTGTTGAAAATTAATTTGTCCTGTGGGTTATCGGATTCCTGCTCAGCCAATGTACATTGCTCAGTCATCACAAATTTACTTAAAATTTAGTGTAGCTAAAGTTCATCCAGCAAGACAAAAGTCTAAAGTTAAAAGCCTCTAAAAATCTATTTCTTTTATACAGGCTTGCGTGATAATTGGAAAAAAAATGGAATCCATGTAGATTGAGGAACATTTTTTCTTTCTTTGCAGTGTAGGACGCCCAGCAGTGTGTGCACTCAATGAATTTCTTTCAGTGTTCTGGGGTGGAAAAACAGATTAAATTCAGAATATATTTCCCAGTATGCCAATTTAGAAGAATGTACCCTTTTTGTGAACTAGAGTTATACTTCATACAGCATTTGAGCGTCTAACAATTATAATCGTTGTACATGACTAAAGATGGTGAGTTCTGTATCAGTTTAATGATATATATTGCTATGCACAAGAAGTTAGCATCATTTTGTGAGCTCGGGGGCTGCATTGCTCTGAGGGGTCGGTGCAACGTTATTTCTAAAGAAGAAGGGAGAAGAACTGGAAAAGGAATGAAAGTGCAAACCACGATCTCACAGAATTCTCTAATAAACTCTAGAAGAGCATTATTTGGTTTCCCTATGCTGCACTATTTATTTCTGGCACACGAGCTCGTTTTGAACACAGATTATAAAAGTTAAAACGATGAAGTGCTCAGGCCCCTGTTCAAGAGCCAGGCATGTGCAACTGGAAGGAAATGAGATGTCGCTTGGCAAGCAAATCATGACACAGTGGACTGGAAATTTGAGATTAATAAACCCCTTTCTGTGGCGAACTAAATAACTTTTACAGTTTTATCCGGGGCTATTTGTTTCTTTGAAGATTTATGACCTGCGCACGCGATATGCATCTTATCTTTCAGCCTTTAGATTAAAATAAGACGGTTTTAAACTGTGCTCTGTCTGACTGACATAATCCGGAATTGCAGATGATCCATGCTTTACAAAAAAAAAATGCTAAAAGTGAACTTGCAAGCCAAATGAGAATGCAAGTGCGCATGTCAGGTGAGCAGGCAAACAATGCCTGCAATATGGCGGCCAGGCCTTAATCGCTTGTTTATCAACCGCTGATGGGCCCGCGCGGCTCTTTATCAGCCAGCTGCAATCTCCGCACATGCTTAGCGGGGAATTAGACCTCTCCTTGCTGCTTTATTTAATACATCGCTGCTCAAAGTTTGGAAAATAAAACCGAGCCCGCCGTCCACAAAGCTGCTTTTAAACGCCACCCGCTCCCCGCCTTTGAAAGCCGCGGCCTCAATCGAAAGTGGCAGCCCACATTTTTTAGGCTTCAAGCAGCTCTGTCATTCCCGCGAAGAATGTGTCTGCCACTTCAGCGGCTAGCTGGAGCTGAAAGACACGTGTACTTTGAATCCGCGAATCAATAGAACACTTAATGGACAATTAGGGAACAGCTGTAGGCCTGTCACAGGCCCATCTGTACGCGGCTCCGGCAGCCTCGGCCTGGACAGGGCGCAGAAAACAAAGTACATCGCCGCAGGGCACCGGCTCCCATTACAAAACCGCCCCTATCATGCCACATTTCATGTTAATACTGCATTCTTTTTCATTACAAATTTTAACATGTGTAGGACATTATGGAAATGGCGCGGGCCATTTGTCAGCCTAGATCATGCGAATTGATCAATAAATTTCGGCACTTTGTTGTTAATGTAGATAAATTTTGGCATTTAATTAGGCGGCGGGGAAAATGTGACTGCATTTAAGTGAACCAGATGCTACCTTTTCAGTCTCGGTAAGGAAGGGCAAGGAAAACACCGTGCAACCTTTTATACTGTCACTAAATAAACCCCGGGTAATTGCTGTTCTGAAAATGACACCATTGCTATAAGATGTGTTATTAAAATGGACACGCCTGTGGGGAAAAAAACAGGCTTCTTTTAGTCACCATAGCCAACAGAATTAGTTCTCGTGTGCAGCATTAAAGCAGGGGCTTGTTAAAAAAAAAAAACTGCTTCCGCAGAAAACTGTTGGCATAAGAAGACATGTTTACACCGATAGGTTGATAAAATGGATGTCTCTTGGTTACACACACAAAAGGTTTCAACATCTGCTGCATTAGGGAAGAACTGGTTTACTTCATCATGTGACTATAATGTACAGAAGACATAAGAAATGTCCTCGCCATTTTATGATATTGAAAAAAGGCGGTCTTTTTTATTGCCTTATCTGATCTGCAGTGCTACACTCTTGAAAGCTTTTCGCCGACCCATATGCTTATATGAAAATGTTTTTTTCTAAGTCTTTTTGTTCGGGCAGTGGGAAGTAATAATTAATGCACCCTGGAAAAGCCTGCAGGGGACCTGAGATGCAATCCTGGTCCAACAGCCAGAGGCCCCAGACAAAGCCCTCTGAAGGGTACTTTGACATGATAAACTGCTGTATCTCATTTGAGTGGGATGTAGAATACCTCATGGTGATGCGGCGTGTGCCCCCAGGACCAAAAACTGTTAAACTCACATTGTGACTAACTGCTGTCTCTCCACTGAACCAGAACCGAGCCCCGCTTCTATGAATCTTGGCAAAGCAGCCCCCAGTGTCAGCACTGCTCTTTTATCAGCACCACACCCCCCTCAATGTCCATTCCATAGGTGTGTAAGAGATGCTTTAAACAATGTAAACTTAGGATTTAGGTTTTAGCCACAAAAACTACATATGACACATACAGTCAGGAAATGGCAAAATAATTAATGTAGGGTATTCAATGACACTTTACAAGTTCCTTCTTTGATTACTTTGAAGGAGAATTCTGTCAACTCACTTGAACAAAAAAGGTCATTCCTTTCTTTTCATGTGCCTCATTTTCTTTTTTCTGTCACATTTGGGGCACTTATGGAAATCTGAACCCCAGCATAAAGGTTTCAGTATCATTTTCTGAATGGTGCTTGGTTGAGGGTCAGTTTGCGGTGTTGCGCTATACATCACCTCACTAATTCCCCCAACCCTGGTAGATGCTGAGTAAAGCAGGTGCCTGTAGTTTTGAGAACTGTCCTTTTAAAGTTGCGCTGCACCAAAAACTCCCCAGCATACAAACGAAGGTAAGTGACACGGCCGTGTATCCTAAACTGGTATAAATGCATCGGAAAACGAACATACGGGTAAGAAAGTAAGAACTTAGTCTAGTGCACACAGTGGAGTAAATGTCCGATAGGTGCTTTCGATGAACCACCAGCCAAGAGCAAAACAAAAAATGTAACCAACAATTATGCTTAACCAAAATGTTGTCAAGTATGCTTTTCTTTTTGGATCTATGTTGTATTACCAAATAAAACCAGCATTGGCAAAGTCAATAAGTCTGGCATTGACTTCCAGCCTTTTGGCTTTATTTATGCATCCTTAGTTTTGTCGTGTCATTTGTAAAATTTTATTGCTGGGAAGCTTCGGGCCCTTGCCAATATAAAACAAAAATTGGCTGAACTGTGAGACAAGGGTTTGGTCTTAAAAGCCCACATTGCCATATTATTCCCTGGCACTAAAGGGAACTATTTTGTGTGTGGATGTGCTTGACACGTGACCCATAGGGACATTGTCGTTTTCACTAAGTTAGCATGAGCACGTTGCAGCTTGCCTGCTGCTTTGCGCACATTACTACCAGCCGCGGCCGCTGCAGGTAAGAGCAGTGGGGCTGGCTGGGGGGGGGGGGGAAATTCTAGAGTCGACCACAAGGGAAAATTAAATAAACAATTAATTTTCCCTTGTGCCCCCCCTCCCCCCAGTCGGCCCCACCACTCTTACCTGCAGCAACCGCAGCTGCTTACTACACGTTTTTATTTTCACAATAATTTCTATGGCTGCTTAAATATGAGAACTCATCGCTGTGTTCACTCTCTGCATCTTCCTGGGATTTTGACTGTACATTGTGAGCAAGGTCAAGCAACAATGCCCATGGTTATTTTGTTCTGGCTAGGCCTTAGCCCTTAGACAAACATACTGATGCAGCTGTTGTTTGGATAAACGCACTTTGGTCTTATTAGAATACACAAATAGGTAGCACACACTTGGTGAAGGACCTTTCCAAGGAGAAGAGTGAGACAGCACCTATGATGTAGATCTACTCTCTATAGGCTAAGGTATGGGGTCTGCTGACAAAGCCCAGAGATCTTCTATTATATAATAATATTTCTTCTTAGCAAGGGGAGGGAGGTTAGGTTCTATTGTCTTTTCATGATGACATCCCCCTTCATGATTTATGGACTAGCTGCTATGCTCACTGTATTTGTACTATGCATTTTTCTGCTTGTTGTGGCACGTATACTGCATGTTAGGGCACATTAGTTAAATAACTATTTTAAACTGTTCTGTGTCTCTGTCAGATCTTATTGTAAACAAGTACAAGAGTGAGAGCGAAAGGGTATGTCTTGTTACCCTGATTCCTGAGAGATCTGGGAGAGTTGTGTTCTGGGGTGTCTAATCATTTGTTTCTCTGTGAGTGAGTAGGAGAGCAAGTGAGACACTATAGCTAGTCGGTCCTGGGCTCGTGGGTACTAAAGTGGTAGGAAGACCCAGTCCCTATACACCAAGGTCCTATAATCCTGCGTATAGTTCTGTGTTTGTGCAGAATCCCTGCAACATGGCACCACCGTTTGGTCTGGTACTGAGTAACGCTTGTGCTTGTCCACAATTTCCCTCTCACTGGTTTCCAAAGACGTCCGTGGTGGGGGGCTTGGCCTCCTATATTTGTATATTTCTAGGTTTTTCAAGCTTGAAATTGAATAGGTTTTTCTTTACCCTCTTTTGCGCTACAGTTTTCTTTGTTTCTTTCTTCCTGTCTTTATAGACATAGCACAACCGGTCGCTATTGCGGCACTTAACCACGCTATAGTTACTGCACACTTAACACATCATGGAGTCCCCAATGCGGGGGCTAACATTATTTTTGTTGTTGAGGCAGATCCAGCTTTCCACTTCAAGGTTTTCTATTCTTGGGTTACATTTCCCGCAGTAGATGGGAATTATAATTTGTTTCATGAATATACGAGGACTACTCCTCCAGCGGCTTATCGTCCTTATGCATGACTTGAAGTTCCATTGACGGCCTGGGAGCATACTATTTGGTTTAATGGCGCCCTTCCTCACCTGCTCACTATTGTTTGCATGGACCCCTTATCAGTGGATTGGGCCACTTGGCTGTTTTTGGCTGTTTTTACTCCACATCCCAATTATCTCAATGTAACTTGTAACTGTCGCAGAGCTACGTCAGTTATATACACAATTGCTTCATAGTCATAGAAGTGTCATACAGTATGTGTCACGTGCACTTCAAGTGGCTCCGGCTGGAGCTATTCCTCCACCACAAGGACATGGTGGTGGACTGGTGATTAGTCCTGTCATGAATAATTCGGTGATGGGCAAACCTCCACAAAACCGTGATGACTTGCCTTCTTGGCTTGCAGAAAAATTCAAGCATCTTTAAGCTGTTTTTCCACACATGACTCCTGTTGAAAAACACAGGACCCTTACAATGAGTTTGCTGAGTGGTCTGATTCCTGCTTTAGCTGACTGCACCATCTGGGTGACGGTGTTTGCTTCAGTGTATACACTGTGCTTTGGCACTCCCTCCATGAGCGTTCTTCTGAACGTTCTGAAAAAAGTACAGGATGAACACGGGGATGGTCCAGCCCTGGATTTGGGGATGAAATTAGTGGGAATGTTCCCTATAGTCTCCGATATGATTCTGGCCAACATTAAAGGTGAAGCCGTTTGCTTACAAGTACGTCAACGCCTAGCGACGGTGCCGGACGTGATTCGGCAGCAACAGTTACCGATTATAATTGCAATGTGTATACATCTTTGGGCCGCAATAGCTTGGGGATTCAACCATTTGTATATGCACAAAGCAAACCCCCTCCGGAAAAGGAGGGTCGTCCAGTCTTTCCTAAAAAGGCTTGGGATAAGAATCGGCGGCAGCAACAACAGAATCCTGGTTCACGTGCAGGCTCACCTCCCCCTGACACTTCTGAGAGTAGATACGATTTGCGCGACCGCTCTAAGATTAAGACACCTGAGAGTTTCTAGGTTCCTTATCCTCGTTCTCCAAGTTCCTTTCAGGAATCGTCAGATCAACAGTTCAGCAGGGGAGGACGTCAGGATCGCAGACAAGGCGAGTCTGCGCAAGCTAGATGTGACCCGCAGAGCCAGTTTGATCTAAAAGTCAAGCAGGATGAACCACCTCAATATTGACCCCGTTTCAGAAGAAGAAAGTTGCCGCTTTTACTGCAAAGTATGCCTCAGACGGTGAGAACCCTGTTCCTCGATAGGAGTTGGGCAGTAACCCTCCTCGACAGCTCAGTGCAGGTTACCATAGTGCGGCAGACACTCCACCAGCATCTGGAGGCGAAAGCAACTGACACTTTTATTACAGTAGAGACAGCTGATAGTCGAGTTGCCCCTCCTGATAGGTTTTATGAAATAATCCTCCAAATTGAGTGTGATATTACACGCCGGATTAAAGCAGTCTTTTGGGAAAATCTAACTTCTTCTTATCATATTTTATTGGCGGAGGTTGATTGGCCTCCCCATTTTGTCCCAGCTTCCTCTAGAGGAGAAGATGTTAATCTACCCAGTTTTTTACAATATGTGCCTGATGACGATAAAATGGCTTATACCCCAAAATGGGCTTTATCCTTAGCCTAGCTAAGATTGGGACCAGGATTCCCCGGTTCATGAGATTCCTTTGCGTTCTACACCTCAGCCCCAACCACAGTATCCAATCAACTGAGACGCCAAAGCATTTGTAAATGAAATCTTGACCCAATTGGAATAACAGGGTGTGATTGAACCCTGTGTTTCATCGATGAATAATCTTCTTTTTTCGATATTCATATCGTATAGTTTTAGATTATAGACATTTGAACAGTCATGTTCGTACTCTTGCGGTTCAGAACACACATAGCTCTGCGTTAGTGAACAAAATAGTTGGAAAAAAGTACAAAACCACTTTGAATATTTCCAACAGCTTCTTCAGCCACTCTTTGGCTCCTGAGAGCCGTGATTTGACCGCATTCAGTGGGTTGGGCAATCAGCGCGATATGCGAGATTGCCTATGGGATATAAGAATAGCACTGGTGTGTTTGCAGCATCTATAGTGTTCCTTTTGCATGAGATCGACCCCGATGTATTCTCGTATGTCGATGACATATACTTGACGGATGATGAACTACAGCATCAACTCTTGAGTGTGGACTGCATTATCACACATTTTGTGAACTTTGGTTACAAATTCAATTTTGCTAAATCTCACATAGCCTTCTTGGCGGTCCTTTTTCTTCTGTTACGAACTCAATAATGAAGGTAGGGGGTTGGCCCCCTACTTTCTAGAGAAATGTTCACAACTGCAGCCTCCATCTACGCTTAAAAAACTGCAATCTTTGCTGGGTTTTAAACATTTCGAGGGACATACATTCCTGATTATGCCCTGCGTATCACACCTCTTTACTCATTGATACAACCTTCTTTTTCATCTTCCGGTTGGCTTCCTGAACATACCTCAATTTTTAGGTCTCTGCCGTTCCGACCTGCATGCGACCAACTTCTTGTTATCACAAGACAATTCAACAAATTTGGTCATAAGGATTGTACCAGGGGAGTTAGTCTTTACATATTTGACGTCAATGAAGGGGACACAGTCCCCATTGATTATAAATCGCATTTGTGTACTTCGGCTGAACTGCGTTTCTCTTCTACAGAAATAATCTTGACAGCTGTCTTTGACAATTCTTTGCAAACGCAGGAGTTTTTACAATATGAATATGTTCATCCTCCTCCTTTATTATTATTCCCTCTTGATCAGTTCAAATGCATTATATACACTGATGAATCTGCGCAGCCAGCCATTGGTACTCAATATGCTTATTCTGGGAAACATCCTTTACCACGCAACCATTACAACGCGGTATGGTTACATCGTGGTTTTAACAACGCAAGTCGTTACACCGACTTGCACTGGAGGGCGCTGTAGGATAAGGAATAGTGTGAATTACTTTCCAACACCTTCCCTACTGTACGTAGACTGGAGTTGGAATAGTAATTCACACTATTCCTATGTCCAGCGCCCTCCAACGCAAGTCGATGTAACGACTTGCGTTGTTAAAACCGCGATGTAACTTACCACGTTGTAATGGTATGCGTTGTTACATCATACATCCACTTATTCTGCAGCCTGCACAATTATGGCGGGTTCGATTGTTGACGGGGATTTTAAATCCTCCTTGGTGCACACACTATCTCCTAGAGACTGCACGGCTCAATTGGCGGAGCTACGTGCTTTGGTTTTGGCTCTTGAATTTGCTGATCCAGATGTTTCTACACTTGTAGTGTGCAATTCGTTTTACTGTGTACAATTCTTCAATGACAATTTGTTCTTCTGGACACAAAATGATTTTCGTGATTCAAAAGGTAGCGCAAATAAGCATAAAACGCTTTGGGTCCGAGTGGCCGCTCTTAAGGAACGTTTGCCACTCCCACATGTTATCCATACTTTGGGTCATCAACGTGTGGGAGCACATGCTGTTGGTAATTTACTGGTTGATGAAGCAGCCAAATCTGCAGTAGCATTTGTTTAGTAGCAGCAGTCACTAGGTCTATGACTAAAATTGATGATGATATTCTAGCAGCTATTGCTGCGACGAAGGAGGGTACAGAGTTTATACAAGGTTTCCCTTCACCCTATACATATCACTTGTCATCTGATCAAATTCCATTTGCAACTATACCATCCATTGGGGATCGGCTGATTCCCAACGAGGACCGCAGACTTTCTTTGATCATTACCGCTCATGAAGGCGTGGCTTCTGCCCATGCCAGAGTAACATCAACAATTTCACTTTTGCAACAACGTTTTTGGTGGCGTGGTTGATATCAACAGGCACGTAAATATGTTCTTTCTTGTGACATTTGTCAACAGATTAAGCCTTCGACTGTTTCACATCTACCCCACACTCAACTGTACATTTCAAATCAACCGTTTGGTTGTATTTATCTTGATCACTGCGGTCCTTTAACATCTGATAATGCTTTTAAATATATCTTAGTTGCAGTGGATTCGTGCACTAGATTCCTTTGTGTTTCACAACGTAGTGCTGATGCTCGAACTGTTATAAAAGATTTGCGTGTCTTTATAGGGACTTTTGCCTGTGGCACCTTCCATTCTGACCAAGGTCCTGCCTTTTCCTCTGAGGCTTACCAGGATGCGATGAAGTCTTTGGCGGTGCAGGTGCAATTCTCGCCTCCATATCGACCTAAGCACAATTCTGTTGTGGAGCGGATGAACTGTGACTTAAAGCAATCTTAACAGTGAGAATATTAGGTACTGGTTGGGGCTGGTTCACTCATCTATATGGAGTTCAACGTGTACTCAATAATCTCCCAAGATCATCTCTAGGTGGGTGGACCCCATACAAAATGCTCTTTGGCATTAAAATGTTTGTGCCAGACCTTGAAGGTCTAGACGTTGTGGCGGCTGCCGCAACCTTTGACGTAGATAATGTGCTGTGTTACAGGATCTACAAGCGAAAGCCCATTTGCCCTCCTTCCACATATGCAGTGGTGCTGATTCCAGTTTCTGGCTGGCTTCCTAAAGTTGGAGATCTGGTCTGAGAGAAGGTGGAGAACAAAAAAGAATTTGGCCCATCATACCGTGCTCTGGTCAAAGTCCTGCGCTTAAAAGTCACCCGTACTGTGATTCTGCCTCCACTACCTCGTCGTAAGGAGAATCGTTACATTTCAATCGAGAATGTCAAGCGACACCATTTGGCCAAAACTGAATAGTATGCCCTCAAGCGTTCTACGCTGGGATATTTCCATGAATCCGTTGGCTTCTGTTTCCTCGACGTCTCCCCAACGAATGGAGGCGGAGGGGAATCTTCAATTGATTTGTTGCCTGTTTTAACTTCTACGTCTACAACTGTGGATAACAAGTATGATTCTCCTCCAGTTGAAGTTATATTTCACATTCCTGACCATACATTAAATTCACCTTCCAATGAAGAGCAACCTCAGTTGTTTCAGCTGGGGTCCAGTGGTTACTATATGGACCGTAACAGCTTTTCATCTGATATGTCTTCGCCGTCATCATCATCTATGGCAGAGCCCCCTTCAAGTACCAGTCTCTTCATCTCCTGGTTCAAAAAGACTTACCTGGTGCCACCCTGGACATACATCTGGATAGTGCTGACGATGGTGTTCCTCTTCATGTGGATTGGGTTCATGACTGTGTTTTTCCTGTTGATTAATGGCCATTACCTACCGAACGCTCTGCTGTGAACTTAGTTGATGGAGTTTTAGCCCCTTACACTTCATCACATATAACGAAACGAGATCAAGCCCTTGTTAATATTTCAGCATTCCCAGTTGATAGCATTGAACATTCCATGCGTATTTCGCGTTTCATTTGGAGATGTGATTTTGCCTAATATACACTCTGATGACTGGGAAATTCATGCTGTTCATTGATTGTTCTCTGATTTGAAATATTATACTGCTTTTGACACTGAAGATTTGTATTTAAATCCTGCAAACTATGCTGATTTGTTCTGTTGTCAACGCTATGGCCATAATTCTTTGCACAAGACCAATACTCAGAGACCATTTTTTAATTATACCCAGTGGGAACATTGCCCTACACCATTAAAGAGAAGCTCCAAGACCCAACTTAGTAAATTTATGTATTTTACTGGTTACAATCTTCCTGATCCTCAGTCCTATTTTTTCAAATTAAAGATACCCAACCAAACCAAATTTATGCTGACCCACAATAAATTAGTTTACTCCTTGTCCTTCATTAATGATTTAGCCGTAAAAGGTTATGAATACTGGAAGGACACGGTTGATTTAAAATCAATTTGGGGTACTAAAGTATGGCAAGTGCAGGGCACTGAGTCATTGCATTGCACATGTCTGATACCATCTCAGCTCATATTTTTAAATGAGACGGTACAACAGACTACTTGTTTGGGGTTAACCAGGGCCAAAAATGTAAATACTCCATCCATTACATCATTGGCACCTTATGAAATACCAACTATACAACTGCAGGCTTGACTCTCATGTTTGAGAATTGCACACATAACACTTCCATTATTGACCCTTTGGAATGGTTGCTTTGGCCAATAAGCTCCAATGCACGTCAATTGCGTTTTTTGAATACCATAAAAGGGTGTACATAACGTAGACCTGACCCTCATTTCCCACATTTCCCTGCAGTTGCCACATATTCTGTGGGAAAATTGTGTCAGCAATGGTTGGAGCATTCCACACTGTAATCTGTGAAACAACATCTTTCCCTTCTGTCAGGTGACTTAGATCTGGCTGATTTTCTTTTAGGTCCAAAGTCCCGTAGAGCAAAACATTTTGTTTATGCAGCATGTAATGAATTTTGGAAGCTGTCGCAGATGGAAGCTGCGGTGCGTCTGCGCCAAATTGACCAAGCTTATTTAAAAAAGTTCTTGCAGTTGTCGATAACAGCATTAATACACTGTCTTCTCGCATATATACGTTGGATAATATTGTATCATCAGTCATTGACATTGTTCAAAGTGTCTATTTTATACCGTGGTCAAAATCAGTTATGTTCTGTAATGCAATTTGCTTGGACCTTGCAGACGCTCAAAAGTGGAAAAGTACCATGGGATTATCTGAATGCTTCAGCCATTTAATTTAACTGATAAACAGAAATTAATGTCCATGAAAGATGCCACATATACATTGTTACATATTGAACAATTAGAACAGTTACCATTTTCTGTGGCAGAGACTGATTCAGCTGTATGGTTGATACATGGGGTTATTTCACTGCCTATATCACTCTTTCAGTTTACAGCCTACATAAAACACTATCCGGTGAGAAGATATGAGCCCCTAGGCAGTAGCTATATTCATGAATGAATAATGGTCATTGCCTTTCACTTTTAGATTTCAACGCGCAGTAAAGGAAGTTTTCCTTACAGGGGAGGAATGCGATTCCACAGTAGGACATTCCCTAGTCTGTAAACAAGTTAAACTCCACGGCACCTGTAACGTTTTGGCCTCTAATCTGGCTTGTTTTTTAAAAGGTACCCCTATCCCAGCTATTATTCCCGCATTAACTTGGCTTCCTAATGGCAGTTATCTTATTCTGAACAACCACGACTGCCGTGGCTTGCGGGCAGGTATCCCATATATAGTAACAGTTTCCCAACGGGTTACATTTTGCAGCAATGTCTTGTTTCCACCCCCGCATGGGATTGTAGATAGTTCACTTTGGCCTTCCATTTCAACTTTGAAAACAGATTTCAATAAGCTGAGAAGACTCAAAGCGCTATTGTTTCAACAAGGAATTACTCTCACATCAGCTCGAGAGACCTTCGAATTGCAGGTGGCGAGAACTGCAAGTGAGATTCACTCACTGCTAAACACGAATCTTCCACTCCATTTTGGAGAATTAATACACCAAATATTTAATACGTCTGCTACTGAGGGCCTTGCCCACTTTTTTAAACTTGTGGGATCTGGCCTCATCACCTCCTTTCAGACTATTTTTGGAGTAATACCAGCTTTTATTCATTCTATATTTTCTAGCACCTTAGGAGGGTTTCCTCTGGTGCTCCTGCTAATTTGCCATGCACTTGGACTTCTATTGCTTCTCTGAAATGGCTGCTCAATTTGTGGAGCTGCCAAACCCGGTCCAGTTGCAGCTGTATCGTAACCAGATGCACCAGCCTTTTGCTGCAATGCCATTACAAGCTCTTGACATCGACTACAGGCTCACCTTCCATTATGCCTACTTCACCTGCATGCAACCTGTGTTCCACTGCCTCCGGTGACCTTTTCAATGGGCCCTGGATGTCTGCCTCTCCAACACAACCCACGCAGCCCTGGATTACGAATTGTTAATGGGTCCGTTAAAGGCCCATGACCACGAATGTTCCATGGGTAAGCGCCTGGTGTGCAATCCTCTACTTGGACCAATGCCAGACTTGAGTACCTGTGCTCGGGCACAGCGCCTCTTGGATTCGAGTTTCATCAAAGTTAAAGCAGGTTGCCCTGATATGCTGCTAACGGCCTATGGATATGAGGAGCATGTTTGCTCGTTTGACTCGCTCAATTGGATGACATACCTCTTTACTATGGAAGGTTCAGACAACATATTGGAGTTTATGGCATTCCGCTTGGCTGTTTTTAAAATTTTGCAACAAAATAATTATATATATATGGTTTTTTTTTGTGTGCACACAAATTTCATAATTGTAATGAAACTGGAATGCTTTGCCTCTGCTTACCTCAGATTTTTGTTTTGGCATAGTGCTACTGACCTGGCTAAGGAGAGGGTGACACGTGGCCCATAGGGACATTGTTGTTTTCACTAAGTTAGCATGAGCACATTGCAGCTTGCCTTCTGCTTTTCGCAAGTTACTAAGCATTTTTATTTTTGCAATAATTTCTATGGCTGCTTTCACATGAGAACTCATCGCTGTGTTTACTCTCTGCATGTCCCTGGGATTTTAACTGAACATTGTGAGCAAGGTCTAACAACAATGCCCATTGTTTTGTTCTGGCCAGGCCTTAGCCCTTAGACAAAACATACCGATGCAGCTGTTGTTTGGACAAACGCACTTTGGTCTTATTAGAATACACAAATAGGTAGCACACACTTGGAGAGGGAGCTTTTCAGGGAGAAGAGCGAGACAGCACCTATGGTGTAGATCTACTCTCTATAGGCTAAGGTATGGGGTCTGCTGACCAAGCCCAGAGATCTTCTGTTATATATTAATATTTCTTCTTAGCAAAGGGAGGGAGGTTAGGCGCTATAGTCTTTTCTCTATTGTCTTTTCATGATGACATCTCCCATCATGATATATGTACTAGCTGCTATGCTGACTTTATTTGTACTATGCATTTTTCTGCTTGTTGTGGCACGTATACTGCATGTTAGGGCATGTTAGTTAAAAAAATATTTTAAACTGTTCCGTGTCTCTGTCAGATCTTATTGTGGACAAGTACAAAAGTGTGAGCGAAAGAGTATGTCTTGTTGCCGTGATTCCTGAGAGATCTGGGAGTGTTGTGTTCTGGGGTGTCTGATCATTTGTTTCTCTGTGACTGAGTAGGAGAGCAAGTGAGACGTTATAGCTAGTTGGTCCAGGGCTTGCGGGTACTAAGGTGGCAGGAAGACACAGTCCCTACACACCAAGGTCCTATAATGCTGCGCGTGGTTCTGTGATTGCAACATACTGCTTGTGAAAGGAAAGAATGGCATCACTCACAGTAATGTTAGCCAATGGTTGAAGTGGGCCGCATGCAGTATGATGCAGTGATTACACATCACATAAAACAGCACAATAAAGCTGCATTAATTTACCATTCCTTGAAATATGTACCAGACTACAACTCTATCATTATGCAAAAAAGGCATGCACAAAAACAATAAACAATAAATGTCTAATGTACTTGTTGCTACAATACTTTACTTGTAATACATTGTAAAGTTTGTGAAGACAACTATGCTGCAAGTCTTATAAACGTGAAGTCAGTTCAAGTCAATTACAAGATGTCACTTATGCTATTGTCATTGCCAGGCTTCTTCGCGTGGTCTATTAAATCTATTGAGTTGGTCGTGAAGGAATTACTCACATTAAGACTAAGAGAATGCCAGAACAGAAATGGCGCGGTCCTTGATTGACAACACTGCACACAATATGGTAAACATGAGCAATAGACTCCCACAGTGGCATAACAAAATCCCACGAGCCCCAGGGGGCCGCCTCAGCAAAAGTGCTAGTTGGTGGACCAGGGAGGGAGGCCCCCCTCCACATACTTTGCAGGGGGGGGGGGGGCACAAATTTTGTTATGACACTGGACACCCACACCATACCATGAGATGCCACGTAGACATGATATGCACCCACATGAGCATGGCTCACAGTGGTGAACGATGTACTCTTGTACATGCAGTCTTGTACTCAGGTTTTATCATACAAAGCCCACAAATGATGTAGCTTGTATCCAGTGCACATGGTCATGAAGTGAAGCACTTCATTCAATGTGTATATTCTCAATGAATTGTTATTCTCCCACTAACCTAAAATCATTTTGTACTTTACCTTCCACACTACAGAGTCATTCCCCTTAACGAGAGCTTGTTTATGAGATAAGATCACATTAATAATGGATTTCTTGAAATTGCCTTGCAGATTTCTTTGTGGCCATGGTATGTACCATCATCTAACCAGTGTCTCACCAAGTTGTATAGAGAAAATAATCCTGCTTAGCAAAGTCCATCATGAGGTTGAAAGCAGCAATTTCTGGATCACACCATATTAGAATCACCCCCCAATTCCAGACTGGAAATCTACATTGTGTGACAGGAATAACACAGTGAACCTAGCCACAATAGATGCCAAGACAGGCAGCTAGTCATATATCAGCAAATGTAGCAGCTCTTGTTTACTGCTTTACAGTTTACCACTAACAGAGACAAGCAAGCACTTCATAATGCCTGTAAGCCATGCCTGTCTATGAAAACGGACAATAGGACAGGTAAAATTCACCTGATACAGGTCTGAATCAATGGCACCAAGATAATGCAGCATCAACTCAGTTAGAAGAGATCAAAGCCTGGAATGCCATCAATGAGGCCATAATGATTTGTCAATCTGATTTTGAGGTCTTGATAAGGGATGTGGTGCCATTCAGCTCAAGCAACTAAGGGGCATATTATCAAGAAAAGGCGTTAAAATTATCGCCGCTTTAGCGGCAGAAAACTGCCGCTAAAGCGGCGATAATGGGCTTGATAATATGCCCTTGAGAATTCCCATAGAAGCCCATGTTCTGGTGTCAACATGGGCTACTATTGGAATTCTCTGCGGCATATTATCAAGCCCATTATCGCCGCTTTAGCGGCAGTTTTCTGCCGCTAAGCGGCGATAATTTTATGCCGTGCTTGATATTATGTCCCTAAATCTCCTGCCATCTTCAGAATGTCTGTAATCAAAAGAGGTTTGCTGAGTTCTCCATGAGCTTGTGCAATTGGTTGGCTAATTCATCCATGTGCAAGGCGACAGCCGAACATTAGCCCTGAGTTAGGAGATATGGACTTCTTCGTCCCAAGTAGTAAGGTTTGGTATGGTGAAAGATCATTGCACAGCATAACATAGTCCCAAGGTCATTCCAGGGGGTTTACTTCTCTTTAGCACACCATACACGACTGAATCTTTATTACCCCAGAAGATGGGTACAGAGGAACAGGCATAATGCCAATTGCTTTAAGAACTAGGGTTCTAAAGGTTAGAGAGAGTATAAGACAATAGTGACTTTGGGGATCTAGGGCTACAGACAAATGGGATAGTGGTAACAGAGCTGACTCCTAACTCTACAAGTGGGGAAAGGGTGTGACATAATGGCCAGAGCTGCCGACTTTGAAGATGGGGAACCAGGTTTGAGTGTCGGCCTAGGCTCAACATCCTGTGATTCTCAGTAAATCACGTAATCACCCTGTGCCTACAAAACATTAATGTGTCCTTAACTGGTACTCCAATACCTTTGGTTGAGTTTGTGCTATAAGCGCTGGTGTTGATAATTAAGTGCTAGTGCCGAGCACTGGAAACCACTGGCTCAAATTAAGCACTAATGAGAGTGGAATATGTGTGTGTGTGCGTGCGTGCCATGCACGTGTGTGTGTGTGTGTGTGTGTGTGTGTGTGCGCGTGTGTGAGCAAGGGAGTGCAGGGTCAAATTGATTTTTAGAAACCCACCACCAATGCAGCCCAATTCTGCAGATGCTGAATGCTTCCTATGCACACACTGCCTGCCTTGGTCAATATACCACTTTGTGTGGAAAAAAAGTTGTCAGCCAAGAGCAGAACATACATGGCAGATAACATGCATTAGATATAATAACAGGCAAATTTCAGGGCTTTTTGGTTTTGTATTCACTGAACCGTAACAATATAAATTTGTTCCTGGTTCAGGATAGCCAGCATTGGGCTAATAATATTTTTCTAAAATTGTGTTAAAAAAATGACACTTGAGATGGCAGATTTAGAGTTACAGTGGTGTTGTAGATGTGTCCCATTTACAGGAGCAGCTCATCCCCTAAACACTGGAAACTGGCCAGAGTGTACTTCTGTTAATTTTCTCACACACACCTATATATCACCTACTGGCGGTTGCCAGTAGGTAGTTATAGTTAGGACCTATTTTCCATAGGAAATCCGCAAAATTCTATTCCCAATAAGTCTGGCGCCGGTTGATGAAACTTCGCGAAATTTTGCTAACTTTTGGCCAGCTCCGGTCCGGTCCGCTCCTATCCTGAAAGTTTTGTGGTGATTCGTCAAGCAGGGGCTGAGAAAAAAGGGGGTCCCAAAACACGTTTTCCCCATGCAATTTCACATAGGACCTGTTGACGCAGCTACAGCCCGAACTGCTGAACGGAATTACACCAAATTTGGCAAAGAGGTGGTCCTCAGTTCAGACTCGTGCCTTTTGCATAAATGGTGTAAATCCGTTCAGTAGTTCCTGAGAAAATTAGAGTTAAAAGTATAGATATATCTATGGCCTCGGAGGATCCGCGCACCCTATGCGCACCCTGAGCGCACCCTCTGCGAACCGTGCGCACACCCGCCCAATCACGCACTGAATGCTAATTGGCTGTCAAGTGTCTGTCTACATTCGAAACCAGGAACTGTTGGCAGCCATTTTGTACCTCGGTAGAAGCAAGGCTGATTAAGTAAGGGAAATAAGTGTGTGAAAGATGTAAAGGGGGCAGGGAAGAAATACTCTGACCCTCTAGTGTTGCTTAGGGGGTCCCAGAAGGACCCCCCCGGGCCCCCTTTTTAAAAAAAACAAAAAACTGCAAAATGCGCGCAGGGTGCGCGGATCCGGACGGAAAAAAAAACCCCGAAGTGCGGGCTTCCGCGCTTCCTTAATAATTAGCCCCCGGTGGGGCCAAATCCTGGTGGCAAAATCTGTAAAAATTAATGGGGGGCCCAGGGGGGTCCCCTGGGGCTAGAAAATAGATAGGGTGGGGGGGCTGAGCGGCCCCCCCAAGCCCTGGGGACCACCACCCCGGGGCTTTATTGTTTGAGGTAGGGGGGCTGCGTGGCCCCCCTCCTGGAGCCCTCGAGGGCCCTGGGGACCACCGCCCCCCAGGGCCGGCTCCTACATGTTCCTGTGGTGCCCACCCCCAGGACACTGTTGTTTGCTATGAGAGGGCAGAAGTCTCCCGCATTCCCATAGTAAACTTCGTTTGGATTTTGAAAGAGAGAGCAGGGAAACATGCTCTGTCTTTCAAAATCCAAACGATATTGCTTTTCCACACGGGGAGCTGCATGTCAGCAGCTCCCCATGTGGAAAAGCAATGCCGGCTCCCGAAGGACGCGGGGAGCCGGCTGGGACCGTGAGGGCGTTGGGGCTCCCCCCACGGTCCCCAACGTGTTTTAATAAACCCCGGGGGATGGGGTCCCTGGGGATAATAAAAATTAGTGATAGGGGCTATTTTTTTTTTACGGTAAAATTAGGAGTCGCGCATCCTAACGCTTTGGGTGCACAATTTCTCTCGCATAGGGTGCACGGTTCCTAACGCGTTGGGTGCGCGACTCCTAGGGAAAAAAACTGAAATTTTGGGGAGATAAACATCACGCATATGACATATCGCGGAAGTGCGCAAGCGTCGCGTAACGTGCTTCGTACGTGTCCCGTATAGGCTTGGAGTCGCGACCGGTCGCAAAGCAATTGCGCACAAAAATACGTATCCAACACATACCGTACTCGGATGCTTTCACGCAGGGATCGAGAAAGGTGCGCATAAGGTGCGCGAATCCAAAATGTTAAAAAATAAATAAATAAATAATGTATTGAAAATATAGTTTAAAAAATATTTTAAAAAATATAATAAAACATTTTACATTCTGTTTCAATTTTTTTTAAAAAACACATTAAAAACAAATAATATTTTTTAATTTTTAAAAGAATTAATTGAAAAAATAAGTTACAAAAATGGTGAAATTAAAAAAAAAACATAATTAAAGGAATTGACACACTGAAATAGAAAGATTTAGAAATCCAATGAAAATCATTAAACATCATAGCTTTAGAGATGAGTTATAGATAGGAATTAGCATTTAAAAAACCTTTGAAATTCACTGAAAAATCCATAGGTTTCATGCACGTTATAGTTAGGAATTGGCATTTAAAAAACCTTAGAAATTCACTGAAAAAACCATAGGTTTCAGGGGTGTTATAGTTAGCTGGACATTTCCCTCGTACAAAACCCTAGAAATTCCCCCGTTATAGTTAGTTCAGCTAACTATAACTCGCGCCCCCGCAATACATTGCTGATGACGTCACATATTACATCACTCATGACATGGTCAGTGACATCACTGATGAAATCACTGATGACATCTCAAATGACATCAATGATGATATCACTGATGATGTCATTCATGTGATCATTTGATGCTTCTTGTCACACCCTAACATAACCTTTGATACACCCACTCTAAATTACATACTGCCACTCTCAAAACCATAGACACTCCAACACCAATAAGTACATACCCCATCACGGACTTTTAGGTCTAAACACTCATCCACTCACTCACCGTACAGTTACTCATACTTATGGTCACTCAGTACAGGACTATCATATGCACTCATACACATATATAGACACTCCCACACCGCTACTCATCCATAGAGTTACTCACACATATACTCAGTCATGCAAGTAATTAATCACACTGCCATTTACTCACCTATACAATTATACACGCACAAGCTCAATTACTCATACAAATACTAGCACGCCGAGATAGAAATGGACAAAGTCTTTTGCCATTTCTACAGCAAAGTCTTTAAGCATAGGACTAGCACAGTGCTGTCCTTGCCGAGCTGTAAAATGACAAAAGCCATTTACCACTCCAGGCACAGTATTACAGCTTTGAATTGGTAAAATACCAACCAAGCCAACCTGAAATGAGTAAAAGCAACCCCTGACACAGTTTTTCGCTCTAATTAGAGCTCTTCAGAGAGGTATAGCTTTGTCCAGACACAAGGGAACACCAAGTATAAGTCAAAAAAATACCCTTTCAGGCATAGAGTGACGAATAAATTATGCAAAAAAGAAGTAGAGAACTCTGGATAGTTCTCAAGTTTAGGTAGAAAGCAGCTCCTGTATAGAGCACTCAACACCAGCGACACTCTTGATCTGCTCACCTCAAATGTCTGCTTTTCTATCAAAGTCTTTAAGCATAGGATTAGCACAGTGCTATCCACGCCAAAATAGAAATAGGCAAAGTCTCTTGCCATTTCTACAGCAAAGTCTTTAAGCATAGGACTAGCACAGTGCTGTCCTTGCCAAGCTGTAAAATGACAAAAGCCATTTACCACTCCAGGCACAGTATTACAGCTCTGAATTGGTAAAATACCAACCAAGCCAACTTGAAATGAGTAAAGGCAACCCCTGACACAGTGTTTCGCTCTAATTTTAAATATATATATATATATATATGAACAAAATTCGCCACCATCACCGGTCTCCCACGGACCAAAGGACGAAAGCGGACCACCAAAAGTCAGTGCAAATTCCAATTTATTTCGTGCCAAGCAAATCTGCCATTACGCGTTTCAACCCTAACTCGGGTCTTGATCACATGACGAATTGCGTAATGAAATCATGATTTTTAAAGGGAAAAACACCAGGATGTGACGACACAATGTTAAAGTGCAAATGCATAGTAACTGAAGAGTTACTTCAATCAGCAAATGTTATTCAATTATAAATATACATATCACGCATTGAAACACAATCGAAAAATAAATTAAATTGTGGAAAATATACAAATATATAAATATATAAATATATATGCTGTTAAATACTAAAAACATGTGTTGTAAAATCACAATATGTTAAAAGCAAGCAACAACAGACATGGTTGGTTGAATAATTGGAAATAATTCCATGGTTTGTAAATGAAAACGACAACATAGCAATTAAAATCTCACCAATTGGTTCTAAATACAGCTAAAATTGCTAACTCATGATTTGTGAATATGTCTGTTCATTCGTTAATCTCAACCAGCTGTTGATGCGTGAATTCGTTTGTGCTGCTTGTATGCTGACCAGTCTAGCCCAAGTGGGCCTTCTTAAAATCGTGTCTGTCATCTAATATCGCAATATTAAAAGCCCTTTAGTCAATCATAAATATGTGCAAATGTGTGCAAAAAAGATATTTTGATAATTAAAATGTTACAAAAGAGGATCAGCTTACATCTTCAATTTCAAATGGCAAAAATGAATCATTATTTACATGCTTAATCATATATATATATTAGAACGTTGCTGTAAACATACTTAGAAAATGTGAACCCACATTATATAACGGAATCCCATGGTATGAATTCTATAAAAGGCATGTATGAAAATCTTCGCTGGCATTTAATCCCGATGGTTGTTTTGTATCCAACTCTAAGATGTATCGGGTTTCAAGTAATCGCAACTTGGCCTCTCGATTACCCCCACGTTTCAGTGGTAATATAGTGTCAATTACATAATACTGAAGATGAATAGGGTTGCTATCATGTTGTTGCTCAAAATGCCTAGCGACTGGGTATATCTGATCTTTGCAGTTGATTGCTCTTATGTGCTGGAGTATCCTCTTGTGGTCTGGAAGTTTAGTACTTCCAACATATTTAAGCCCACAGGGACACTCCAGCACATACACCGCAAACTCGGTCTTACAAGTCAGCCTTTTGTTTATTAAGATAGGGTTCTGCTTGAATGGGCTGCAGTATTGGGTTTTATTGCAGCCAAATTGACATGCCTTGCACGAGGGACATTTCCTGAAACCCTTACATTGTGCCAGCCAAGTGTTGGGGGCTGTCACTTCGGGGCTGTTCCTAACTAAGGAGCTGCTCATTGACGGTGCTTTCCTGAAAGTCAATGCGGGTTTTGCTGGAACAACCCTGCCAATAACCGGATCTCCTTGTTTTAGGTTCCAGTTTCGGTAAAAGGTTTTCCTAAGCTCCTGCTGTTGTTTATTAAATGTTAGAATAATTCTGGGTGATTCAGTGTAATCTGCCGGAATGCCCACTGATATATTGGATTTGGGGGTGAGTGCCTCTTTTCTGGATAGTTTCTTAACTCTGCTGATGGCCCCATCAATCAAATTCTTTGCATAGCCCCTAGCCAAAAATCTCTGCCTGCAAGCTTCCTGTGCAATTTCACATTCCGGGTCTGTGCTGCAGATTCGCCTAATACGCAGCATCTCTCCATACGGGATGCTGCGTATTAGGTGATGTGGATGGTGACTAGATGTGTGCAGAATTGTATTTCCTGCTGTAGGCTTTCTGAATAATTTGGTGGCCAACATATCTCCATCTATATAAACTTCCACATCTAAAAAACAAATCGACGTGGTGCTAATAGTTGAAGTAAATTGAAGATTTAAGCAGTTATTGTTCAAAGACTCTACAAATTCTTTAGCACCCAATTCGGCGCCTCTCCAAATCAAAAATAAATCAGCTATATATCGTAAATATACAATGACATGTTTCTCCATAATTTCTCTGTTCTCTCCCCAGAGGACCTGCTCCTCCCACAGCCCCATATGTAAGCAGGCATAGCTGGGGGAGAAGCAGGCCCCCATCGCAACTCCTCTGATTTGCTGATAGATCTGATTGTTAAACAGAAATACATTTTGTTCCAAGCATCCCTGTATCATAGTCATTAACATCCAATTGTGTAAGAGATAGTTCAATGGACGTAAATTCAAGTAATGTTCCACAGCTTTCAAGCCATCGGGGTGCCTGATAGACGTATATAATGATGATACATCTAAAGTAATTAGAAGCATCCCAGGACCCCATGTTATTTGTTCAATTTTCCGTAGGAAATCAGACGTGTCCTGCACGTAGGATGCCAACCCCCTGACCCAATCGTGCAAAAAGAAGTCTACGTATTTAGATGTATTCTCCATTATACTACCGATGGCAGAAATGATGGGCCTTCCGGGTGGTTTGTCACTACGTTTGTGAAGTTTCGGTATTAGATAGAGGGTAGGAATAACCGGGTGTTCTTTTTTTAGAAATCGATATTCATCAATGGTTATAAGACCTGCACTCTTCCAAGCCAACAATTTATGATAGTGTTCGTTCCAAGAAGTTCTGACAACATGAATATTGCTTTTTCTATAACACATATATATATTCACTGAAAAATACAAAGATTAAAGTGACATTATAGTTAGTTTTAAAAGCCAGTTTATACGAAATATTTTAAACTTTAAAAAAAAACACTGACAATAACCAGTTATAATTAACTGAAGAAACTATAAGTAACTTACGCTCTGCCATGCACAGTGTTGCCGTCAATTGTATCATTTTAGATGTCATGAATGATGTTATCAATGATGTGATAGAACATTTCACAAGTGATGTAATATGTGAAATCATAAGCAGTGCATGGCGAGGGCGTGTGTTAAAGTTTCTTCAGTTAACTATAACTGGTGAATTTCAGTGGGTGTTTTCAGTTTAAAAAGTTGTTTTAACTGACATTTTCAGCTAACTAAAACATCACTTTAACTTTGTTTTTTTCAGGTAATTATTTCAAAGTTGTTTCTTTTAAATGTAAAGTAAAATATTGTTACCATAACTAACTATAATGTCACTTTGTGAATGAACTTTTGGAAAAAAAAAGTCATTATCAAAACAAGTTGCTGCCTGTCAATCAAATCACCCAGTCACACCCATATCTATAAACTTTGAACCTTAATTTCCTTTTTTGTGTTCAAAATATTTTATTTAAATTTATAATAATGTAAAGACAATACAAAAAAACATCACCAAACAAGGTACTCATAGAAGTATCTTTAACATGAGCAGTGATATAACAGCAGTACTTTAAAAAAAAACAATTATTATATGAATTATATGTAACAGAAAAATACATATTATCATCAATGTAAATAGCAAATTCAGAACTACTTATAATAACCTTAACATCTTTATAAATCAAGGAATAAATAACATATTAGAAATACTTATTTGTAAATATGAAAGCTATATAATTGAACATTAATTTCAGAAAAACTACTGAACGGATTTACACCAAATCACAAAAAGCACACTTTGAGTAAAGAAAATGTGGTGTAATTGGGTTCAGCTGCTTTTCCTTATCACCGTTCAATTTTCCTATGAAAGTATTTGGGGACCCCTTTTTTCAGCCCCACTTAGCAGATCATCTCAAAACGTTCCAGGAAGGAGCTGAGGTAGATATGACTTAAAAAAAAGTTTTGTGAAAATTCTTTAAACCGTGTCAAAGTTATTAGCAAACCAAAAAATGATTTCCTATGGAAACGTTGTCCTAACTTGAACTACCCAGTGAAAACCACAACTGGATAATGGTTAACTGTCGATATGTACGTTTGAAAGTATGTTTAAAAAACCCAGAAATCTTACTGAAGAAACAGTTAAAGTACAGTTATGGTTCCAAATTAAAACCAAAAAACACTGGAATGTGCCGGTATGGTTAGGTTCACTATCCATTACATATACAACAGCCATGTAAACCATAATTCGCACTCCAAATGCAATCCTAGTGATCTCGCCTTTGATTTGACAGATGTAATAAAAAAAATACAATGTTAAAATTCAGATTACTTATCACATTAGAATTACCAGTACCTATGAGAAAACAATGAACAGAAGTTATGTTTGATATGTATCTTTATCCATTTATGTTGAGCTTTTATCTGTTGTTACTTGTTAGCTTTATTTTTGTGAGGTCATAAGCATTGATTTTGGTGAGCGAGTCATTTTTAACATATATGGTGTGCGACCACCATCTAATGAAAATGTTTTATTATTATTATTAATTTTCCATTGCATTTTTATTAAGGTTTGCAGACTCCGTACTGGGTCCACAAACCCAAATGGAATTTAAACAAGGGTGCAAGAGCCTTTGCCAAGGGTTAGCAGACTCGGAGACTCGCAGAGTTTAGAGCCACACTGAGGTCTGCGTACTCCATTTTAGGTTCTCTGGACCCCACAGTAAAAATGCCTTTTTTTTAATACTTTAATTGAATTGTATTTGCCCTTTCCCAGTGACCCATGAGTTCAGTGGATGGTCCCCCTTTTCCCACGTCAAATATTTCTCTATTGCGCCAGCCAGAAGCTTCAGGACCATAAGCCCAGCTGTGGGTTTGCTGACGCAAAAATGGATGAGGGGAATAAAGTTCCCTGATTAAATCAGATTTGATTATTTTTCAAATTTAGTCCACAAGTGGCAGAAAGTTACATTTACCATTTTAAAACACACTGGACTCGTTGCTGACCACCACAGAACTCACAGCTGAACAAAACTACTCAAACAGGGAATGAAGGTAGAACCTTACTCATGGAACTTGTTTGGTTTGGTGTAAATTAATTCAGTATTTTTGACACAATTACTTATCAGGCATTTTCAAATGAAAACAGTACAAGTACCATCAATGAGTACAATATATCGTTCCCCAACAGTAGGATACACTTAACTTGAGGCTGTGTATAGAAAGGAGCATCAACTTGTCTAAGTCAGTATTCAAGTAGTGTAAAAGGGGGGAGAGGGAAGTGGGGACTGTGGGGAGGAAAAGGGAGGATAATGATCACCGGTTGGTGGAGTGGGTAACGGTCAAGAACCAGCACTCAACAGATGCAGGTCACCTGGATTGTTTGTGAGCGACAGGCATTTTTCCTAGGAAATTGTTGGGTGAATAACAGAAAGGTGGGTTGGGGAGGTGGGGCAGTGGAGACAAGAACACAGCAGCCTACCGGAGAATTGTGCAAAATGACTGAACCGGTTACAAGTTGGCTTCAAAAAATGTACCCACAGAGAATAAAAAAAGGCTACCTGGTCAATAAGTTTGTAAATGATGCTTTCATAACTGCTCATGTTCATAATTTTGTTAATAGAACTGTGCATAATTTTGCAATAGATAGTGCCATGTCAAACCACTCCCATAGGTGAGTCGAATATTCAGGAATATCTGACCATAGGCTATGATGAATGTCACAGTCATGCTGACTTTATCCCTAAGAATTTTAACACAGGTTCATTCGGATGCATGTAGTTTCATCGGTCACCGGTACCATTCATGGAGGACTTTACAATAGCTAAATTTAAGCCTAGCCTCCCTGAGTCCTTTTCATGTAGTGTCAGAATGTCAGCTCAAATATCATCATCAAATTGGGATACGCAACATGCCTTCCCACTAGACCCAGAGGGCATCTGCTGTTGGTATAGAAAAATGACTTCAATTAATGGTACTGTATATAGACTGGAGATCACTCCTCGGAACCTACCCCAAGCTTTGAAGTCCCTCTGGATGGATGAAGTGGGAACAGAGTATGGTGCAGCATCAAGCCTGGAATTCACATAGTGAAACAATTGGTTATATATCCACACCTTCGAGAGGTATAACCCAAACTCCTCCTGAAGAGATGCAAAAGGTTTTAGTCGATCCTTGGTCTCAAACCCCTCAAATAAGTGGGCAGCTATATCTGCCCACAACCACCAGTGAAAGATATAAACATGCAGTGCCTCAAAGAGGTGCAGTCAAGTGTATATGAAAGTCAATCTTGAGGACTCCTGGGCATCACGACGTGCATGGTAGGTGGCGTGCACAGCAAGGGTAGCTTTCTCTAGGATCACTGACAGAATATCAGAAACACAAATATCCTGTGGACAGAATATCGTGTCAAAAATATCAAGGAACAAAATATCGAGAAGGTAAGTGCAAATAGATAAGTATAGATTTAATTTTCTTAATTCTATATCTACGTACCTTATGGATTTAAGATAAAGACTGAACCACCCTGTTGAGTCTCCCTCCGCACAGCAAAAGTGTCTGAGATTAAACTGTTACGCAAAACTTGAGCTGAGTATTTGGTGTATAGTCAGCTTATTTTATTATTATAATTACCCTACAAAGAAGCTGTGCCCTCTTCAACTCGCTAAATTAGATGATATTCAATCTGTAATCCATTTACCACAGGCACTTTACAAGCGCTTGTGCCATCTACTGCCTTTTTTATTTCTTCATCAGATTTTCTGCCTCCCAGTTCTGCTCCTTGCTCTTCCATGTGGGGCAAGTGAATAGGAATTTGTCTCCGAGAGTGTAGTATGCTCATTCGTTAAGTTATAATGATTGAAGAAGGATTTTGAAAGTAGGGGTTGGCAGCATGATTGACAATTCATCTCTGTGCCTCAATTAGATCACTAACAGTCTGTCCACCCTGCCCTCATGTTTGGAGTGTTACCTATGCAAACACTGTTAACTTGGGACATTTGAGTGGGTAGTAAGGAAATGAGAGTATATTTTGATCTTGTTAGAGGCTGTAGGAGATGGGTGGTCAGAGCTGTGTTGTAATATCTAATTAGGTCTCTGACAGTGGTTCTCAGTGTCACCTGTTCTTCCATACACTTTCTCTTCTGGAGTTCCGACTCTCTAGATACATGTCTTCCTGGATGCCCATAGTATCTGGTCAGAGGCTACTGAACTCGCATTGTCCAAAAGGTATTTCATGAGATGCGACCTAATTTTCTCTCTGGACCGTTTGTGTACCTAAGTATTCATGTGCAAGAAGCACATAGGGGGCTAAATTCCATCAGCAGTTGGACTGGGTTGTTGTCAGAAATGTCATCCTCTGGAACAGAGCACAAGGAAATAATGTACAAAGTTGAAGTCAAGGTGAGAAAGAAGTCAATGCAGTAAAGCAAGCCATGTACACGTGATACTAGTATATAGTCCCACCCCATGGGTGAAAGGGCCATTCCAAGTGGTGAAGTGACTGATCCTCCAACAGGTCTAACAGTAAGCCACAGTCTTCGTGTCCCAGTAGCCACCTAAAACCATCCTAGCAACTACTCACCTGTCAGAGTGTCTTGGATAATCGAGAGAAGCAAGACGTTTTAGGCCATTTGGGGCATAGACAGAACACAGTTCTCTGGACAGTGATTTTGTGACATCACAGTGCACTCGTCCATTCCTCCACACCCTCTGAACAGTTACAGGAAGTGGCTTCCAGAATAGTATTGCAACCACGCCTTTCGTGTAAGAGGCAGGGGTCGAAAGGTCCAGCCCAGACACAACTTCAATGGGACTCTAAGTCACTTTTCATACCTAGTTCCTCTTTAGTTTACCAGCTTCAGTAGGAGAGAGATGTGTTTACTACAGTAGCACAACGTCAGGTGATACTGTGGACAATTATGGCAATACTTTTAACGCTTGATGTAGAGAGTAAGCCCATTTACAATGAGGGATAGGATGCAAAGGTTCCTTTAAGGCGTTTGGCCGATATGCATGCTGAAGACTATGCTCAAGACCAGGGTTCTCCAAAGTCGGCCATGCCAGATTTTTAGCATATCCCCATTTAGATAAATGTAGTTATCTAAATGCATTAGAGAACAGATGGGACACTTTGCTCAGTCTTAAGCCACGTGAAGGGAAGAAAAAGGGATAAGAAAGAAATAGGTATGGGATACGGGATCAATTTATATGGATAAAATGTTGATTCAGATAGATGTGTGTTATGTCAAGGAGCAGACAATAGCAATAAAACAAAAGAGAGAGGCGCTGCATCCAACATCAACTTTGGTCAGTCAAGCTAAACATCCAATCATCACCATTTGACTTCCCAAATATAATGAAAGAGTAAAAAAAAAATTAGGCTCTCAAGCGATGCAGGAGGGGAAGACGAATAAGACATAAAAATAACAAGGTCTGAAGTAGGTATAATACTGGATTTCAGGCATCATTGAGTGTCAAAGTATGTCTAAATGAGTTTGTGGGCTGTTAAGGTGCAGAAAGGAAGACAAGATAGGTTGAACAAGGAGACCCCTATCCCCAGTTAAAAGATTTCTCAGGCAAGGACCAAGAACGTGAAATGGTCCACAGACAGGGCAATTGTCAATGGTTTGTACATGTATAGGACACTTATGTGGGGGAAGCGTTGTGTAGAAAGGGGGAGGGGTTGAGATATATTATTTAGTTTTATAACTCTCTGTTACACCTTTCCCTGTGCAGTGTCTTCAATGTGGGAATCACTCACATCTTTAGCGTTAATGGCCAAGACTATACTGTATCCCTGTTTCAGTCGCTTGCTATCGCTCCATCGGTATAATTGTTTTAGCCTCCTATCTTTTCCTGACTGATTTTAGCGAGTCCCTTCCTACCTTCAGGGTTCTCTCCTCTGCCTCTCGTCCAGCTGCCTCTTCAAGAACTGGGCAGAGACAGCAGTTTCAGTTGTTGCCATTGGTGGTGCGTCATGGCCCAGATGTCCAGGCTCTCTAGGAATTTGTCTAGGTCCTCTGGTCATCCGTTTCAAATAACTCACTATTTCAGCAATTTACTGTGATCTACATTGTAGCTGGTTCAAGAAGCCCTTATCTGATATCTTGTTTTTGGGGCCAAGGACTCAAGGGCTAGAACTTCTTTCTCTTGGCCATTGTTTCTTGAGAGAAAGCAGCAAAAATACAAACACTGCAGTTATCATAAGTGAAGGGAACGGCCTTTCTCTTCACAGCCATGATGATCTGTCAGGCTTGTTGACCACACAAGAGACAGACTAAGCTAGGTCATGAGGTACCCATCTTAGGTACTCGGCTCACTATGGGCTGTTAGAAACTCTAAGTGATGGGTAATGGTCAATTTCAGCATTGCAGGGAAGAAGGAGACCAAGAAGGCCAGAATGTCACTGCCTTTGTACCCTCTGCTCCAGACCTTAAGATCCGTAGTACTCCTATGAAGGAGCATGGTTCTGGACTCAAGTCTGTTGCCCTGTTGATCTGATCAAGCTGTCCCTCTCCTGCTGCCAGCCTAGTTCAAATGAGTATGATCTGAAAGGCAGAGCTGACCGCACAAACAAATTTGATCTAAGTGTTTGTGTGTGTGTAGTGCTCTTTTGCTCTTGCGTGGCATGTATGGAGACCTTAATGGAGGTGAGTTTCTGTGAGATTGACTTCATGGTAACATGAGCCATGGTAGTGGGATGTCATTCTCCTTGAACTTCTCTCTGCTTAGTAGGTACCATTTGTGTGGCTTGTGTCATGACATGAAACCAGGTGGTGTGACTCCAACACTCAAGAGTCTTGCAAGACTGTTGATGCAGCACCAAGACTTATTTCCCACAGTGCTATCTGTCTCAAGCTTGAGAACAGACGTAGAGTGGGGCCTCAGAGCACAGGAATGGGTCAGTATATACTCCCAGAAGGCAAAGGAGCAGGTAGGTGCATTCTTCTTATGGCTTGATGTGTGAGATAGAAAGAGTGCCAAACCACAAAAGTACAGGGGTTCTCAGTGCAGGCTCATCAAGTGGCAGACAACAGCATATGGGAAGGTTCTAGCATGCGGCTGAAATCTCCAACTCCATAAAGAAAGCACGCATCTTGGTTTGTAACCGGGTAACTTGATTGGTTCAGAGAGAAAGGGAGTGCCCCGTCTCAAGGACTTGCTTTAATTAAAATCAAAGGAAATGGCTTCTCTGGCAAGGTATCAGTTTTCTGTACACAAAAGAGGAACAATTATGGGCCACCAGGATACCTGGTGAGGTAATATCAAGGTCTGTATGGGGCTGGGTGTGGGGCTGCCACCAAGGGAGAAGTTCCTTAGTGCTGCGCAGGCCACAGACCCTGATCTGTTGTGTTGAAATCTTCACTGGGTGATGAAGCCACCGATTATAAATAATGTCAGGTGACAGTATTGATCGAATGTCTATGCCAGGGGCATTCGGGTTACTGCTGCAGCACCTCCAAGCAGCCTAGAGTGTGTTCGAAGTCCCGCCACAATTGGCTGCCAGTCAGATTGATGTGACATTGTTCAGTTTTGCACCAAGGGCCCGTACATTCCGCTTCTTAAACTGCAGTGCTTAAAACCTGCACAGTGCACCTGGTCACTGTTGAGGGTACAGGCAGCTGCCCCCCTCCTGGGCAATGCACCTTGCTGGACAACAGTAGGTGGATTGAGATCTCATCGAACAGCCCAGCAATCAGTGAGGACTAGTCGGGTGGTCCAGCGAGGACGTAGGGGAAACACTTCTCAGCTAAATGGGGGATCCTAGGCCCGAAATATCCCTCATGTCAGACATCTTTGCTTCCCCTCCATTACTACTGTATTGCAGATAAATGTCGTCACCATGATGTTAGGTGGAGTTGGATAAGCAGATGGTCAAGTCAAGTCAAAAGATCTTTATTTCGGTCATTAAGACCATAAAAGCACAAATAAAAAATACAGCACAGTTCATTCATTCAATTTTCCTAGTAAAGCTTTCTTTGCTCTAAATACAAACAGTTCGAAAAAGTTAATGTGCAGTACAGTATTTCATAAAATGCCATTAAAAATAGATAAGTACAAGATACAAACTTGCACTATTAAAATATTGCAAAATCAGCTTAAAAAGCACAAAGCTCAATAATAGAATAAGGTGACCTAATCAAGCAAAACCCAGCTTTAAAATAGCTCGACGTACACACCACATGGAAAATAAAAAACGTGAAACTGAGTACGCAGTAGACATGCTAGTGTCGTATTCCAGTATCCTAAAAGCCTGTATGCAGTGATTGGTTCCGAGGTTTCTGCATAACTGCAATAACCATCGGTGTCTCGCCTTCCTATGCCCTTGACAGAAGAATAGTACATGATAATCTGTCTCAGGTGCATTATTACATGCCGGACATCCCAAAGTTGATGTACCCCCCCAATTGTTTGTAAAAGCATGTAGTGGAAGTACCCCATGACTGAACTGTAAATAAAGCTTTTTTGGCAAGGGCTGGCTGGATATCGTCAAGGGCAGGCTCTAATCTATATTGGTTTTTTATCTCTAAAAACACTGCAGTCAATGCGCCGGTCGCAGAACACCCTGGAATTCAGGTGGGTTTGTACTCCCTGTAACTCTCTATTAAAGCTTTCCTAGATCAAGCAATTGTCTTCAGCATTAACCCACAGATCACCCATTCCCATGGCTGCCAAAGTATTTTGGATAAAGACTAGCCATGGGATTTTACTCATACCCTGTAGGCTCAGCTCTTCTCTATTTGCAGTAGTCAGAAAAGGATCCCCTTTGGGCAGCTTAATACAACACGGCAAAGACACTCATCACAGCAAATATATCACCAGAACAAAACACCACCACCATCAAAGGCCAAGTGCTCACAATTATAAAATTATTTCATTAAAATTAACCAAACATATGGTCTGATACAATGAATTATCATACAGTGTTAAAAATAAGTTAAAATCTTACTGACAATTCATACAAAAACATGATCATAGGGAGAACCTGCCTGAAAAATGGTTTCTAATAAAAATGTACATTAAATCAAGATCGATTTTTCAACATGCAGTTATTGCACAGAGTGCTTAAACAATAAAAAAAAAAATCAGAAAATGTCTGAAAATGTCTTCACAATCTACAGTACGCCTTCACACAGTTGGGTCGATGCTTTTCGGTGGGTATCACTGCTAAAACACCACCTTCCTCAGGACAAGAAACAATGTCACCCACACGGAATCTTGGATCTATACATAATCACAAAAGAATATTTATAAATAAAAAACAATTAGCCCTTGAAAGATGTAAAATAGAAGAAAACAGTGTTTATATCTTGGTGATACATCCAATCACATATATATCTCTTTCTCTCCAGCTCCACACAGATATAATTGGACACTACAAGGGAAAGTCTTTCTCCAGACAACCAAGGATAGAGGGTGCCTATCAGTCCACCCCCTTTAAAAAAAAAAAAAAATTCATAATGCATATACATCTCAGAGTGTATAGAGTCACATGATTAAACATTCCTAGTTATCTTAGAATATATACCTGTTGGAATATCCACTGACACATCCAATTAAGACTGCAGGAAATAATCCTTGCAAACCTGTGTCAGGGCAGAGGATTAATAAAACTCTCACTTGGGCATCACTCTTAAAAAGAAGGACAATTCTGTAAAAAATCATAAAGACCCTTATTACTTGAGAACCATAACTAATTTCTCTGGTCAGAGATGTAGGAAACCTAACAAGGCTTTACCTTACAGCTTTCTACTGTTGACGCGTCAACGATTAAAATGAAGACCACTATGCGCCTCTGTAAATAAGAAACAAAAAGGCATCATGCTCAAATTATCTCCTGGACTATATCTGGCTTACAGGTACTTAAAACTATCTTGATCCTTATAACTTTCTAGGACGTATACAGCGCGTAACTTCTTCAAAATTGAGTATTAAGATTGCTCTATCCTTATTTTTCCTTTTTTCCCCAAAAGATATACCTGCTCCAGGCTGCTCATGTTGGGTCTGAAATTTATAGACACAACCATATTTGATTTTACTTCAGAATCAGGACTCTAGAGCTAATTGAGTCTACAAAACTAGCCGATACCATATAAAGATTGCACTCGGCTATTACTAATCAAAAAGGAAAAATAAGGATAGAGCAATCTTAATACTCCATATTGAAGACGTTACGCGCTGAATACGTCCTAGAAGGTAATATGGATCAAGATAGTTTTAAGCAGCTGTGAGCCGGATATAGTCCAGGAGATAATTTGGGCATGATGCCTTTTTGTTTCTTATTTACTGAGGCGCATAGCGGTCTTCATTTTAATCGTTGAAGCGTCAACAGTAGAAAGCTGTAAGGTAAAAGCTTTTTAGGTTTCCTACATCTCTGACCAGAGAAATTAGTTATGGTTCTCAAGTAATAAGGGTCTTTATGATTTTTAAAGAATTGTCCTTCTTTTTAAGAGTGATGCCCAAGTGAGTGATTTATTAATCCTCAGACACGGGTTTGCAAGGATTATTTCCTGCAGTTTTAATTGGATGTGTCAGCGGATATTCCTACAGGTATATATTCTTAGATAGCTAGGAATGTTTAATCATGTGAGTCTATACACTCTGAGATGTATATGCATTATGACATTTGTTTTTTTTTAAAAAAGGGGTTGGATGGATAGGCACCCTCTATCCTTGGTTGTTTGGCGAATGACTTTCCCTTGTAGTCTCCAATTATATCTGTGTGGAGTTTGAGAGAAAGAGGTATATGTGTGATTGGATGTATCACCAAGATATAAACACTGTTTTCTTCTATTTTACATCTTTCAAGGGCTAATTGTTTTTTTCTTTATAAATATTCTTTTGTGATTATGTATAGATCCAAGATTCCGTGTGGGAGACATTGTTTCTTGTCCTGAGGAAGGTGGTATTTTAGCAGTGATACCCACAGAAACCAGTTGACGCAATTGTGTGAAGACGTACTGTAGATTGTGAAGACATGTTCAGACATTTTCTGATTTTTTATTGTTTAAGCTCTCTTTGCAATAACTACATGTTGAAAAATCGATCTTGATCTAATTCATTTTTGATTCATTTTTGACTAGAAACCATTTTTCTTGCAGGTTCTCCCTATGATCATGTTTTTGTATTGAATTTCAGTAAGATTTTAACTTATTTTTAACACTGTATGATAATTCATTGTATCGGACCATATGTTTGGTTAATTTTGATAAAATAATGTTATAATTGTGAGCACTTGGCCTTTGATGGTGGTGGTGTTTTGTTCTGGCAATATATTTGCTGTGATGAGTGTTTTTGCCGTGTTGTATTAAGCTGCCCAAAGGGGATCCTATTCTGACTACGGTCTATTTGGTGCCCTACTCCTTTGTGGTAAAGGGGCCCCTCTCACTTCTCTATATGCAGCCAATTCTGGGGTGCTCCATAGGCGTCGCCAGAATAGAAGGGGTCTGAGAGCAACATCCTCTGCAATTGGTCTGACCCCAAGGTCCATACGAAGCGGTGTAAGCAGTGGGCTTATGGGGAGACCCAACAGTTTCAAAACAAGTGGGGCTGCTCCTAGTGAAGTGATCTACAGGTGCCTAGAGATGTGTGATTGGTGGGGGCATCTTACAAAAAGTGAAGGACTGGCCTCATACACCACCTGGTGTCATGCTTCATCATAGGCCGACCTCGCCCTCTAAAAACTCTGTTTGATGGAGGGCGGGCATACACCTGACAATAGGGATGCACTTCTAAACTAAGTGGGGGCCCGTGGGTAATGAAAGTGATCTAAAAACCATTACAGTTGTCATAAAAATGAGTTTTAATAAATTGAGCAACTATATGGTGTTAAAAAAAGTGCGCGATGACTAGGGAAATAATTATCCCTTCACTGTGGTGTTTATGGTCAACATGTTTCTGCCCAATGTCCCATGCGGGTACATGGCATTCGTCAGGACCTTATATCTAATGGGCTCCGTCTTTATAATTAAATAATTAAAGATCAACCACTATATGGGGTGTGAATTATCGCTATTCCCACTGTTATGGGACTTCAAGTCTAGCCTGCAGAAAAAGAAAGAAAACAAACACAAAACGTGATATGTGGGTTCCCAACAGTTGCCTGGCAAAGGAATTCTCGATTTTAGATAGAGAGTCAGGTGGCCTCAGATTTCTGCCCCATACAAGGCCGCGCCCCTGGCTTGTGCTTTATAGATTTCCAACACCGGTCCAACAGTTTTGTGGGTACAGTTCCTGCGTACCTTTGATAACCCTCTGTTGACCGGGCCAGCTTTAAACATGCCTTCTTAATTTGTACACCCCAGTCCATTTTTTCAGTGAGCTTAATTCCCAGATATTCAAAAACTGTCACTCTCTCTAGTGGTTTCCCATCTAGACGGCGATTTGATGGAGTGCTTCTACCTGCATTGAATACCATGTATTTGGTTTTCTGCAAACTGATCTCCAACCCCCTATTTTTGCAGAAAAGATGGAAAGTGTCTAGAGCCCTCTGAATTCCCATCGGTGATTTTGATAGCAGGAGGGTATCATCGGCGAACATCAAGGCTGGTACCTGGGGGCGTCTATATCCCTCCCCTCAATCAAAGCCTCCACTAGGCCATTGATAAAAGGGCAAAAAAGGGTCGAGTCAACACACAACCTTGGCATACACCTCTGTCTATAGGTATGGAATCAGTGAGCTCACCATTTTTACCATACCTAATTTGGGCAAAGTTACGTTCGTGGAGTCGTTTCAGTTGGTAACAGAGATACAGAGGGGCCCCAAGTTCAATAAAATGGCCCACAATTTGTAGCTGGGCACCAAATCAAATGCTGATTTTAGGTCCACAAAGATCAGATAGAGGCTGCCACCCTCTATGTACACTGTCTTCCAATGCAATAGTTGTAACCTGAAGATTTGATCTATTTTGGACATCCTTGCTTAAAACCCAGCTTGATAAGGGCTAAGAATAGTGTACTCCTCCAACCAACTCTGGAGTCAGCCCTTCAGCACTCTTGCCTATATCTTTTGGCTGACATCTATGAGGCTGATGGGACAATAGTTGACAGGGAGGAGTGGTGAACCTTTTTTATGAATCGGTATGATTTCCGCCCCCACCCAGGTAGGAGTAGTGCGCCCATTGCACGCCCTAAGTGAATGGTTCAGTGTGAGGGTGTTCATCTGAAGTACCAATGGGGTCCAAGCCCGCGTTGGCGGGATATTGGGCTCTGGAATGGCCCCGTGCAGGTCCTCATCGCTGGGGTTACCCGCATTCAGGCCATTCAGGGGTTCATACTGGAAATTAAAATCACCGCCAAGAACTACCGAAGTATTATCAGGGATAGTAAGCAGAAAAGTTGTCAATTGGTCAAGGGTCGTTCGTTGACTCATGGCCATAACAAACTGGTCGAGAATAAACACTGATCAGAGCATTTCTAATATTTGTAGGAAAACTCAACAAAATACAAAGAATATCACAGGAAGATGTCTCTATCTGTTTTGCTGTGCACCCCAAGTGCACAGCACCCCAGGTACAGAGTCCCCCTGCAGGCCTTCCCCTTCCCCCAAATGTGGCTGCTACGCTAAAAGACGCATAGCCTAATCTGTGTGTGTCCACCCTAGCCCAGGTTTCCTGGAACATGCAGATCTCATTTTGTTCTATGAACGCCCCCCACTCCGGATTGTCCAGTTTGGAGGTGAGGCCAGCAATGTTCCATGATAGGCGTGCCGTTGTTTAGCTGAGGAGGGCCATTAGGCTCCCTTACCAATGGCCTTACACCATTACCGACATCAGAGTGATCGACTATGGGGGTTGGAGATTCTAAAGTCATCCACTGATGGCCATTAGATGCCTGTGTGGTCCCGAGAGATGGACCAAGTGTGGTTTGAGTACAAAGAGCCCCTTGCAACCCGTTACTTTGAGCACCTCCCACTCCATCAACCCCCTCGGTATCCTGTCCTATTTCCTTCCTAAGGTGCATTGGGTCTTTGAGAAGGCTCCCCCGTTCTGTAGGCCCCCCCCAAGGGCTCCTTCTGAGACTTTAGTTCCAGTATCGTGGGATATACTGGATTGAGTCAATCTACTGACTCTAAGGACGCAAATATGTTTGTGAGTAGTAAATTAAAAAATAATGGGCTTGGTTGATCCTGTCCCAGGATGGTACTTTGTTTAGTCTGCTGCCTAATCCCTGCCCCGTGAGCATTCCACATTCTATTTTCTAGCACAGTCCTGGGAGGTAGAAATAACCCAACGGGAAAGACCTTATACCCCCACCTGCCTTTGTTGGTTGCGGTCTAGGAGAGCCCTTACAACCTGGGGGTTTCTAAAATTGCTCACAATGCTATCCCCGGGTACATCTTGCGGCCTCTGGACCACCCAGAATTTCGTCCGCATCTTTGAAAAAATAATTGCAGTTGCTTAGCCAGCGAGAAAATACATTTTTCTTTAGTTCCAAGTGTGATTCCCTTTGCCCCATATTCAATTCCAGTACTCCAGTAAAAATCATGACACATGGGGTGGAGTCCGGGGGAAGATAAAATACATGGCAGTGCTGGTCTCGCCTCAGGTACTTCTGTTCGTGCAGCATACCCCTCATCAGCCCTATAATTTGTCCCCAAACGGGGCACCTTAACTCCAGCTTCTGGCAATAATGGACAAGATCTATGTTTATTACCAACCTCCATCCCCCTACTGGGCCCCTGACACTGTGCGCTATCCTTATCAGTTGGCTTAATAGAAGTAATCTTGTTTTATTTGCATCCCCCTGATTGTTCTGATTTAGTAGAGTGATGCTCAGGTTAATTGCAGAAGTGTGATCAGCCCTGAGGCAAGGAGGAGGAACTTGTAATACCTGCTGATTTGGGGACTCAACCACCCTTTGATTTGCATCTGTCTTACCCACCCGAGTCTCTACCATAGTTGTGAGCTTATCTACCCGAGCAATCAAAGAGTTAAGTTCGTCCTTTACAATTTCCCTTATTTGAGTCTGCAGTTCCATCACCAAGTTTGATACCCAAGTTGGCTGTTCTGTAACTGCAACTGAGTAGCCACCTAGCCCTCCCTTCCCAAAGTCACCATTCACTATAAGTTCAGTGGAACACTTCTTCCGTTTGGTCCCATGGAACACTTCTTCCGTTTGATCCCAACTCTCGGAGCAGGTTTAGATTTCCTCCATGGCCTCCATATTCACATCCATATTAGGTGTTTGGTGTACCAGAACACATGTCCTTGGCTGAGGCTTGTGGGAGTCAGAAACCACAGTTGGCGGTGTAGGTTGTTATCATGATTAGTCAGTGTAAAGGCTAAGTCCGGGGTTAGCGATAAGAGCCTTTCAGTCAGTTCAATTTCAGTTGACACCATTCCTATAGACCTCTGAAGCATCTTTCAATCGAAGTAGTTTGGTAAATTGTTGGGGATTGCAGGGATAAAGTCTATTTGTTCCCAGCATAAGCGCACTTCCCCATTATTACCGACAGAACGTTGGGGTAGCTAAACTACACGTTCTGCCCTGACACTGGCTCCAATTAAGGATAGAAGAACAGGGACAGAACTAGGATGGATTAACAGATCAAGGGTTACATACAGCTGGGGTCACTCACCAAAAAGAAGAAGAAGCGACTACTAGGCCTCGTTCAGAATAATAAAGCAGACAAGATCTAGGAGCCTGGATGAATAATTCTTGGGCCGGTATTTTCCACAGATAAGCCTAAAGGGGGTGGCCCGGCCCAACCCAGCCTCCTCTGGCCTTTGATGGGTGCAGATGGGCCGACCCTTGGCCCGGGCTTTGCCCAGGCATGGCAAGGCATGGCAAGGCATGGCCTTTTTAGAAGCAGGGCTTATCCCTCAGCCCCACGCTCTTCAATGCATATATGACCCAGCTGGCCAACATCGTCAGATCCCATGGTCTCAACATAGATTCCTAAGCAGACGACACCCAACTCATCCTCTCACTCGTGGATGACCCCAACACCTCCAGAACCAACTTCCACAGATGCATGGCAAGCGTCACCGCTTGAATGAAGAACAACTGCCTGCAGCTGATACAGACAAGATGGAAATACTGATCCTCAGCAACAGTAGCAATACATGGAATGACATGGTGGCCATCAGATCTAGAAACCGCACCCACTCCCTCCAACCATGCCAGAAACCTCAGAATCATCATTGACAACAAGCTCCCCATGAAATCACAGATCAACGGTCTCCTCCACCTGCTTACTCACTCTGCACATACTACATAAGATTTTCAAGTGGCTACCCCTACACACAAGACGCACCATGACACAGGTCCTCATCACCAGGGAACTGGGCTTTGGCAACCCCCTCTACCAAGTAATCACCGCACACTTCCTATACGGACTTCAGACCATACAGAACGTCACAGCCAGACTCATCCCCTGCCTTCCCCGACAACCCACATCACACCCCACCTCAGGCAACTCCACGGGCTCCCTGTACAGGAGAGATGCCAATTCAAGCTGCTGACACACGCACACAAGGCTCTACACAGCCAATGACCCATCTACATTAACCACCGCCTGAACCTCCACCAAACGTCGAGAAGACTACTCTCCACCTCCATCTCACTTGCCCATACTCCCTGCATCTACTGTAGCAGAATTGGAGAACACTCCCTCCCCCACTTCACAGCAAAGACCTGGAACAGCCTCCCCACGCAACTCTGGACCATCGCATCACTTTCACAATTCCAAATGGCCCTCATGACCTGGATGTTCGAATAAACCTCTGGGACCTGCGAGCGCCTGGATACCCTATCGGGTGATTACCCGCACTTCATAAATCCTGATTGATTGATTGAAGAAGCAAAAATAATAGTAGGCATATGTGCTGATGGGTTTAGGCAAAGGCTTTGCACATGCTTGATATGTGATATAAAATAGACATTTTTCACTGGAGGGAAGTAGTATTCCAGACAGTGTACCTTCTATCTAGATGGCAAGAGATGGTCCTTCCTCCACAGGAGAAAGCTCAACAAAAAGAATGAGAATAACTACTACAAGTTACAATAATGAGAGATGTAACCCAGCTGAAAAATGTGTAATGAACAAACATCTCTTCATAGGCCATAAATGTAATACGTCTAATAGGCCCAATATGACTAAGTAATGTATGTAAAAAGGAACAAAAACTTGCTGGCCACCTGCAAGAAATATAATCTCACAATGGTATAGAATTGGAAAAAGTGTAACAGTGAAAGAGTTTTCTAAAATCATATATGTGCATGTATGTATATATATGTATTCATATATGTATGTATGTGTGTGTATAAATATTGCACCCTTTCGATAGATCTGACATCACTGGAAAAGATGTAGGGAGGGCCAACACACTGAGTACAGCCACTCCAGATTTTTTCACGAGTGTCTGTTCTGTCTGAAATCCGCGTGCAAACAATGGCGGTCTCAGACAGAAAAACATTTAGGCTTTTTTGCACCAGATTCCGCATGTGATGGAATTTCCAGAATGTTATCAACCAGAAAATGTTGTCAGGTTTTGCATAGCAACATTCATCACGGGGTGCACAAACAGGAGTTTGCAGGGAATTGGAATATACCGACCCACTTGAAAACAGGGTGTCAGTGATTTACATTTGGAAGCGGAAAAGGCAGAAAAAGCATGTTTATTGAGTTGTACTTATAAATTGCCAGAGCAATGCCTCAAAGGCACATTATAGAACACATTATAATCTTACGCAAATGTAAATTCCATTCTTTTGCAGGTATGCAATAAGACACTCACTAATAAAAAAAAGTTTACATCTGCATGTGTTCATGTACCAACACGTCACTAGAAATATAACGCCTATGCTGAGCCTTCATAAAACACAGTATACCTTTTACTTTTTCCCTGGGATTTTCAGTCCTTAAAATGTAAAACCTGGGTAGCATCATCATGTGCAAGTGAAACCAACCAACTAAAGGTCCATCCACTTTTCTCCCTCACATCATATAATTTAAAAGAAAACCCCAACCCGTCAATAGAAAGGCGGGTTTAAAACTTAATGGACAATGATATACTTACTAGGATACAGTAACCACATCAAATTCTTTGATGAATAGAGATTTGACAATATATCAATACTATTATCGACTTTTGATTGATAAAAGGGTTTAAAATGACAGGTATGAACTTCCGTGCCTCTGTAAAGGTCAGAAATATAAATCTTAATTGAATTTTCTTCTTCGACTCACCAGTGCCTGCCCACCTCTGTCTCACAGGAGCTGCGCTGTGCTATTGGTTATCAGGCTCTAAACATTTCCATACTGGAAAATGAATGCACAGGCTTTTTCGATCACAATTTTATTTTCTAATTATTTTTTTCCACACATGAATCATGGTGTTGGATTGTGAAATAGCGAACTTAACATAGACATCGTGAAGGAGGGAAAAATTTGCAATGCACCCTGTGCCTAGTTTACCAGTTTTTTAGACACAGCGGAAAGAGCAGTTTTCTGCTCACAATTTTGATTCTGTAATTATTAATTTCTTTTTCTTGGTGCAATATGAATTAAAAAGATCTTAAAGACATGGGAGAGGGGCAGAAAGCACTGGAAAAAAGCAGGAGTAAAGCTAGAGACCATGTAGCGTTTGAATGGTGAGAGGAGGCAGAAAACTGGCAGACTGGACAAATCTTGTAGCCATGTTCTGTTTCAACTAAACCCCTAAAAATTGACTGCTAGAAATGGGGTTTCTAGTTGGCAGGGGTTTTCACCCTGTCCAAGAAGGGACCCACACTCTAGTCAGGGTAAGTGTAGTACAAATTAAAAGTTTGCCTGTGCTCACCCTCTGGTAGCTTGGCACAGAGCAATCAGGCTAAACTAAAGAGGCAATGTGTAAAGTATTTGTGCGCACACACACACACAGTAACACAGTGAAAATACCACAAACGTACTCCACACCAGTTTAGAGAAATAGCCAATATTTACCTGAGAAAACAACACAAAATGATAAAAATTCAACATACACAATTCAAGATATACAGTTTTAAAGATGAAATCAAAATGCAGTGTTTAGAAGTCTATAGCTCCAGCTGGGGCTTTCTGGTTGCGCTTGACTAGGACAAATCCAAAGGTTCAGTCCGAATGTGATGGAGCCCGGGCCAGATACAGCAATCACGCAGACCACCTTACAAGACCTTGGATGTGTCGGAAATCAAAGATGATGCATGGCACAGAGGAGGTGAGGCGTTGCAGATGTAGGTAAGTCATTGGTTCCTTAAGGCAGTGCAGGGTGGTTAAGACTTTAACACTTGGGGATGATGTGGTGCGCAGAGGAGGTGATGCTTTGGTTGCAGGTGCGAGACCTCGGTTCCATGAAGGTGACGCGGTGTCGATGATGCATTGATGTCGAGAGTGCAGTGCATCGATTCCTTGGGGTCAATTTCGAACCGCTGGGCTGAAGGTGATGCATCAGCCAAGAGCCACGCAGGGCTGGGGCTGCATCGGTATTGGAACGGTGCATCACAGACTTCGGTGAGGCGGTGTTCAAGACTCATGCAGTGACAGTTTTTCAGGGGCGCTGCAGCAAAGTCGGGGCTGCGTTGAGCAACAAGGTGGTTGCATCGCCCATACGCCGAGCGGTGTCCACGGTTTCAGTGCAGACAGCAGCGATGTGTTGATTTTGGAGGGATTTACCGAGTCCGAACTGATGCTTTGGAGTCAATGCATCGGTTTCTTGGTTGCAGCACCAAATTCACCTCCAAGCGCCCAGGACTGGAATTGGCACAACTTGGCAGTACAGGACTAACAGCAAAGGAGCCCAGCTGCTGGTAGCAAGATTCAGGTGAAGTCTTTGATGTCCCCGAGACTTCAACAACAGGAGGCACGTTCAGTCAAGCTGTTGGAGAACCTTAGAAAGCAGGAAGCAAAGAGTAAAATCCAGTTCTCTCACTCCCCTGCAAGAAACAGCAGGCCAACACAGCAAAGCATGCTGCAAAGTGGCAGTCCCTCCTGGCAGCATAACAGTACTTCTTCCTGGCAGAATGTCCTCAGTACAAAAGTGTTCTGAGTATATGGTGTCAGAGACCCAGTACTTATACCCATGTTGGCCTTCGAAGTAGGGAGACTTCAATGAAAGGTCTTTGTAGTGCACACGATTCTGGCCTTCCTGGCCTTGGCTCCAGACACACTACAGGGACAGGCACAGCCCTATTCAGGCACAAGTGTCAGCTCATCTACCACTCTAGCTCAGGAAGGCTCATCAGCCTGGTGATGGGCCATCGGGATTTGCAGGATACACCTCAACTCCCTTTGTGTGCGACTGTCTAGAGTGAATTCACAAAGCCCAACTGTCATCCAACCCAGACTTGTATTCTAGGGACAGGCAGAGGCACAGAACGGTTAAGTAAGAACATGCCCACTTTTTAAAGTGGCATTTTCAGACCTGCAATTTAAAAACCAAGGTCACTAAAATATGTTGTTTTCAATTGTGAGTTCAGAGACACCAAACTCCAATTTTCTATCTGCTCCTAATTGGAAGATATGTTAAAAGCCAGCTCCAATGCTAACCTATGGGAGAGATAGGCCTTGCTGTAGTGAAAAATAAATTTAGAGTTTTTCACTACCAGGATACCCTACCTTTTAGGTACACTGCACCATGCCCATGGGTCTACCTAGGACCTACCTTAGGGTGCCTTATACCTTGTGGAAATATGGATTTTTCTGGTCAGTTATGTCCCCTATCTTGGACCCCAACGGTCCCATGTGCATGTCACAAGTACATGTATGTTTCCCTCCAGTTCCAGTTATGAAGACGCAAACACATGTGCGTCCACCGTCAACATGTCCTTTGACAGATCCGCCATGAATAGGCCGGATATTCCATTCCTAAATATGAAAGGCCACCGGCTTTATATGGTTCACTTATGCCACTTTACAGTCCAGGCAAGTAGGCCCTGATTCTGTCATCAAAACTCCTCTTGCCTTCTGCCTCTGAAAGCTCCAGTCCGAGCCTGCATCTGTGACCATGAACTTTGTCTCATTCTCTGCGCGGCTCACGAAGCCTGACATCAGCCTACTCTCTGCCAAGAACTGTATTTCACCTTCGAATTATCTGCTTCCCCCTCAGCCGATGCATTCCTGCCTAGTAGTTTAAGTAAACATTCTTCCAGTTACCAAGCAAAAAGGCCCAACTTCTCTGTCCTCATGCAAGTAATTCATAGCCCTGTTACCATGGAATATTCCTACCCCCTCGCATTCAGTGTAGACACTTAGACGCTTGTACACGCACGCACAGTCAGTATAGAATAGATTCTGTCCGAGAGTCCTTCTTTTGTGGATAACATAGTTCTTTAAACATAGGATGTTAGATATGATTTGGGATTAGGTTGACTTGACCCCCCAGACTTCTCGTCTCCACATATAGAGCTAAATGTCAAGTCCCCGTCACCCCCTAGTTACACGTCAATTACACGTCATACTGCTGCGCGCGCATCTATGCCAAGTATTATCTTATAGATCCACCTATGTATTACATCATAACCAATCATGTTTCTTTTTACTCATTATTACACCCATTTTCGGTTACGCAGACCAAACGTCAATGTCCTTATCAATTGTTACGCCTACTGTATTCACTTCATTATAATGTATGTACTATAAAAGTTACTTCTTGTCAATAAAGTATGTACTTCACTTCCTGAACCCCCGTGGTGATGGAACTTGAAGCATCCGATTATAATCGATTATTGGAATAAAGCCCATTCCGAAACTCTAATATCACGGATTCTGCCTCTCATTTTACCGAGCTATTTTATAATGTTTCTGTATCAAATTCAGTCCCGGTAAAGGAATTTTTATTTACCACAACCTAATAAAAGGCAAGGTTAGGGCCTGGCAAGTAGAAGAAATTGCCAGGTCAAAATGGCAGTTTCAAACTGCACACACAAGTCCTGCAGTGGCAGGCCTGAGGCAAGTTTGAAGTGCTACTCATGTGGGTGGCTCAACCAGTGCTGCAGTCCCACCAGTAGCATTTGATTTACAGGCCCTGAGCACACAAAGTGCACTGTACTAGGGACTTATTAATAAGTTAAATATGCTAATCAAGGAGAAACCAAACATCATTACATTTTAGACACACGGCACATGCAATTTAGCACTGTTCAGTAGTGGTAAAGTGCCCAGAGTCCTTAAACCAGCAAAAATGAAGCCCAGCACACAGTCAAAAACAGGAGGTCAGAAGCAAAAAAAGACCAGGAAAACAACGCCAAAAGATGGCAGGTCGAAAATTGACTTTTTTCTGATCTCACCACCTTATTCTCAAAAACTAACAATTGTGATTAAATGTTCTCAACATCCGGGATTGTTGACCATCCATCATTAATTGCACCAAATACATTACGTTTTATACTGGGCACAAATGTCAACCTCCAGACCAACATAAACTGAAACGCAGCACAATTTCAAATCAGATTGCTGCGTGGAATCAAACCTTTCCTACCCGACAAAACTGTCAACAAGTGATCGCATGTCTAGTCCTAATAAGCTTAGACTGTGAGATGTTACCCAAGATACTACTCTCTTCCTTGAAAGCAGTTTTCCATGCTCCTGCAGGATGTCTCTTTGGTACTATAAAGTATGATCATATAATGTCAATTAAGTGCTCCCTGAATTATATGCCAATCAAAGCCGGAAGCACTCTTAGAATCACCTGTATTATGCATAAATATCTCCACTACCACACTTTTCAAATCATCTACCAAATAAACTGGCTCCAGTGGGTCAAGGAAGCTATGCAGCCTAAACATCTTAATTTCCTGATCTTCAGAAAGAGAAGGACCCTCAAACAAAGATGGTCTGGGAGGGAACCAAAGATGTGGAACTTCATCCTGCCTGCTATTAGAACTAACATCTTGCATGAAGAGTTGAAAAACATAATGAACACTCTTCTACTAAAGCAACACTTCATGATCTTATTTACTATCTTTGGCTGGTGTATACACCTGGATGGTGTCAACTTTATGCCTTCCCCTTGATCGTTAAGAACCATTTTACACAAATGTCTTTAAGTGCTCTACGAAGTGCCTTATATTTTGCTTTTCTTATAAATTTAGTGTAGTACACACGTGTAAAGCAATTGCCCCTCTGTTTCAGTCGAGATCGTGTTTACAGCTTGTGTAAAGTTCTCTACTATTCTCTAAGTCTTATCTACGTTAGTCAAGACAACAAATGAATAAAAGTGATACATGCATCTTACCTATGAATTGCCTCATTTCGCTAATAATCAGTGCAGTGGCACAAAACTCAAAGTGGTGCTTCAGGAATTTCAGATTAACGGGTTGTGTGTTAAGCATTTTTCAAAGAAGAGAGTCGTGATACCTGCGGCGATTGACAGTCCACAATAGCAAGGAAAAAGAATGTGGGGATGGATCTAAATAAAGCCAGCACACATTAGGAGTCCTCATGGTATCTTTAACCTGGCGTTGGTATAGACGTTTGGATTTGATTGTACGTTTTGGGTATCAGCCAGAACTGATTCCCATTTGGTTGGTCCCTTTTTGTAATGGCGCAATGAGTGCATTCTATACAGAAATAATCTTTTTTTTTATTTTTTATTCTCAGCGTTGGAAAAGCCAATGGGACAGGCTTTTTAATGTGGAGAGCATTTACCCATGCATCACCTGCATACAGTATTTTTGGATACTTGTTTTTAAATTGCATTGGCCCTTTGAAGTCAATCAATCATAAAATGTATTCGATTTGACAAGCAACTCATATAAGCACATAAATGACAATACATTCAATAAAATATGTCATGGAGTAAAATAACTTAATTTATATAAAATGATGGTTAAAAGGCTACTAAATCCTATAAAACCATGAGAAATAAAAGCAAATAAGTTAAGAAGCAAACTGGCAACTCGATAAGGGTGTTCAAATGTACATTCTTCCATCCTGCGACAAAGATAAAATGCATATGCAAAAGGAAGAAAAAAGCTATAGCAAGTCAGACATATTGGTTTCTTCAATGCTTGTTTTTTTAATTCATGTTTAAATGTCTTTAACTTCGGACATTTTAGTTGATAGCCCATTTTATTTTTGATTGTCATGCTTAAAACAATTAGTGATCATTTTTGTAAAATTCCTCCAATAGGCATATAGAAACCACACACAATAGAGTTATTTCATATACTCTTGACTTATAGTTACGTATAAGTATATGCTAGCACACATAACCACATTTACGATGTGATTTGACTCTCAAGTGTTCAAATTTTAAGAATTATTTGTGATAAATAGCTCTCCGTAGCATCACGAAATTACTAGCTACCAATCAAATAAATGCAAAGTATACCAAATAAAAACTAAACTAAAATTATGTTTTAAAATGGCATGCTCCGGCAGCAGTGTGAAACTGATTAAAGCATGCTCCACAGTAATTAATACTCTACATGGTCCTTTTACGCCACATAAACCCACAATCAAAGGAGACGAGAATCAATGGAAGTGCAGAAGCGGCGCGGCTGCGGGTCACGTGGCACCGCTGTTTTTCACTGAAAAAAAATCTTTACAAATCAAGAGCCTGTAAATTGAGCTTTCAACAGCTCAAAAGAGATAACTGCATAATGTCTCTCTCAGATCCCGTTTTAACCGAGGAATTCACTCCACTGAATATATTAGATTTCGGAAAGGCTACAATGTCAATGACACTATTGGCAGCTGTGTTAACAGTGAAGGGGCTGGCTTTGTGCTGCAGTACAGTTATTACATTTCTCCAGGGACCATGACTCAGTAATCAAATATTCATATATCTCTGTAAATACACACTGAACAGAGAAGACCATCAGACAAGAGCACAAGTGGTCTTTCATGGAGCCCTGACAAAAACCCTGAGAACATGCGCTCATGTTTTGCATCTCCAATGCTTTATGTAGTCTTTGGTGCCCCGCTCCCCTAAAAACAGAGCACAAATGATCTTACAGATTGCAAGTGCCACATACTTACAATTAAAATTATTCCACAGTTGCTTCATAGCTTCCTTTTTGAGTGGAGACAGTGAATCAATTCTTCTGTTCTTTGTTTACCATCAAACCAGTACATTTTTCCCATACAGATGAAGAAACCCAAGGCTGTGCTCCTATTAATACAAGAATTTGGATTAGCACGAAAACAGCAGCCCATTGCTTCAGCTGCGAAGGCCAAAGAAGTGTAGCCAGGGCAGCTTCAGAAGATGGAATGTGGCTGGTTAAGAGCTGGAAATGTTGACTATCAAAGAGCTGGTGTCCACAGGCTATCTAAAAGGAATTGGGTAGCTAGCTGGTTGTATGACACTGTATCAAGGCCAATAATATGAACCTACAATGATATATCATCCAGCATATTGTCTACACTACATCACCATGGAAAGTATCTAGTTATTATTCTTACCCCACATCTACTTACCTAGACTTACATTCACTGTACTGTTTAGGTCGGTTTAGAGGATGCAATAGTACTGTTAAGCAATATAACATATGCATTATAGTGGGGTATGCCAGATAGCTCAAATGCTTAAATAAATGAGATTACTTCCCTAGACAGAATAAAGAGCATGAGGTGTGGGCTATAACAATATTGAAAGAGTTAATCAAGTGCTGCCTGCTATGTTTCACTGTGCCCACCAAACTACAAAAAAAATCACTTCAAGTCAATCAATTATTTATGACATCATCTCTTTGTTAACAGCAACCTTATACACATGTATCTGACCATATACATACTGCTTCCTACAGTGTACCACCTTCATTTTGCACCTCATTAACCTATGTTCAGAATTTTATGCCTACAGCAAAGGTCATGCAGTTCGATTGATTGCAGCTTTGACTAAGGCATGCTCAGCAATTAACCATTTGAAAATGTATGATTATGCTGACTGTTGTGTCATCGTTAGCTCTGGAGCATGCAACTGACCTCGCCACACATGGAGCTCTGTAAAACACGTCTTTATTCTTTGGCATGCAACCGTTAACTGAACGCATTATGTCATACACTTTATTGACTTCACCGAGATACATCCCAACTGATTACGCAACTTTATAAGGAGTCCGTTGAGGACTACAAGGGTCCTACTGCACATGATCACCCAACACTACATCTCCCACTTTGTTAATTAAAAAGAACGGACAACATATGTACATTCGAGTTCCTCAGTAAGTCATTGAGAAGCTCGCACCAATCTTCCACAGAGTCCTACGAGGTGAAGGAGTTGCATTGTCATCTGGTATCGTAGATGTAGACTCAAGTCCTTGACTTGGTCACTCAGGTGGACTTCTCTCGCTCATGATGTTTGGAGTCGATGAACATCAAGGCAGATACTAGAAATGTGACAAGTCTTTTGTAATGGACTTTTCTGGTCGTTGAACAGTCACCATATGTCCTTTACTTGTCACGACTCTCAATGGATCAGCATCAAACAGAACATCAGTCTTGCGCTTCCGTTTTTGTTTGACTAGGATCAGGTCTCCTTTTCCGAAAACCGTGTCCCGAGCGTATCTGCGCTTACCTGCATAGGTCTTCATCTTGCTTTTGCGAGAAGAGTCTGTAACACGAATATCATCAGTGTCTATTACTTAGCCTGTGGTCCATTGTGGTAGCTTGGTCACAATGGCTCTCCTAAACAGCAAGGTGGCAGGTCTTTCACCTGTTGTAGAATGGGGAGTTTACTGATAGGCATGAAAGGCTGGGCATAAGGCTGGGCATAAGGCTGACCTGAGATCTATTCCTTCGAGCGCAGAGCGCTGAACTACATTCTTTAGGGTGCCCATAAATGTTCAACAACACCATTTGCCTGTGGCCAGAGAGGTGTGCTTTTCTGATGCTTGACATGCCAGTGACTAAGAAAGTCCTTAAACTCTGTTATTGAAGGGTGGAACGTTGTCAGATCTAAGAATGGAGGGAACACCCCACTCTGCTAAAATATCATCCAGCATCTTGATGACTTAGTCGTGGGTGGTTGATGATAAATCTTCCACTAAGGGAAAGTGTCAGTATTCATCAATAACTACCATGAGATGATGTCCATTGTTTAAGAGTCCAACGAAATCAACTGCAATTTTCTACAACACCTGTTGAGTAAGGGTAGACATATTTAGTGAATGCTTTGTTGTCTTGGGAGATAAGCAATGACACAGGTGACATGGTTTTAGTTCCTTCTAGACTCATTTATCAAGCTGAGGAAACCACACTCTGTCTACAATGCCACAATGTCCTTTGTGTGCCAGTTTGATGACTTGTTACCTCAAGCTCTCAGGTTTGACAATTTTCTAACCTTAGTACAATACCTTCTTGAGTAATGGAAAGTCCGTCTTGCACATTTTTGACTTTTTGATATTCTATGTCATCTGTAAGCGGTCCAGTATGTTTTCTCCATGATTGCTCTGCAACGATATCATTGAGTGTGAGCATGTCTGTCGGTGTTGGTAGCAGAAATTATTTTCTCAATGGATAGAGCTGCAGGGGTGCTAGACTTCACTATGAAATTAATAAACTCTTCAGCTGCTTTAGACATTGCACTGTGATGCTGTAATGGCACGTGTGAGAAGTAATCTGCGGGGTTTTGATCCTTCCCCGGGTTATGCACAACAGTGTAATCATACTCTTGCAAACGCAACCCCCACTTCTCGATGTGAGGGGGCATCTTGGCTTTCAGATTTCCAAAACTGGTGAGCAACGACTGGTGGTCAGTGATAAGGATGAAATGCTTTGCGTACAGAAGCACATGAAGATGTTCTGAAGCCCACATTACAGCCAGGCTCTCTTTTCCTGACTAAGAATAAGAACGTTCAGTCTTAGATAGACTTCTGCTAGTATAGGCCACAATGTATCTCTGTGCATTTGGATGTCCATGGTGTTGAGCAAGGATCACACCCACTACCATCCAACATGAGTCTACTATGATCTCAGTATGTAACTTTGGATCAAAGTAAGCCATTTCAGTTGCATTTTCAATTGTATGATTGATTTTCTTGAAACTTGGGTCACATTCAGAGGACCACATGAAGGAAATATTTTTTGTCAAATCTCTTAATGGGGCACTCACTGTAGCAAATACACGAATGCATCTTGATAGCAATACCTAAGAAGGATCGCAGTAAGGTTACATCTTGCGGGGGACAAGTGGATGACAAAGCTTGTACTTTTTCAGGATCAAGAGTCATTCCCTCTTCAGAGAAAATATTCCCAAATAATTTGAGCTTGGTATTGTGAAACTCAATCTGTCCTGCATCAGAGAGCAGACTGAAATCTAAATGAAAAGCAATCTGAGAGTGTCGCTGAACAACAGGACGTATATCCTCATTAATGTGAAGTTGAATCTTCATTGTCTTGAGTTTCCCTAATCCATGAAACAACAATGGGAATTGACTTACTATTTCAGAATGTGCATTTAGGTTGCAGTTGATGGATATCAGTCCCTTGTCAGCAGCTGTGCTGAAACGGAGTAAACATGCACTCGACGAAGTACCTTGGAGCACATGTATTGATGCTTGTACTGTTGTTTTCTTATGTCTCATAGTCGCTATGAATGACCCTTGACTTTGAAATGGCATAGAAGCAGCCTATGTGTACACCTCTGTTTTCGATGGCATTAGACGTGGTATTTAAGACAGTTCATTGTATTTTTCTGCCGGCATGATATTGATCGATGCACCACTGTCTACAATAAAAGTTGTAGGGCAGCCATTAACCTTTAGAGTGATTTTGGGGCACTGTTCAACACTGTATTACATCACGTGTATATGCCTGTTGGTGACCGCACCACGTGATTTGGTCTGAGGCATAAATCCTCACCATTGTCTTTATGGTGCCTCTGTGTGTTGCAAAATTTCTTAATAATTTTGTAATAATCTTTTTGAGTGTCCGTTGAGCTTTTGTTGTGAGAAAGTGTCACCTCACTGACTAGCTAAGCAGGCTCACACCACTAATTTCAAGTGTGTATGTGAGCACCATTATACCAATACGGTGGATATAGATCCGTATTTGTAACAACCTGTTGCATGTGCTTTTCCACCTTTTGTCTCCCTCTCCTCTAGGTGGAACTGCTGGCCTGTAACCATTCAGGTGCAGGTTCTTGAACTTTGAAGGGTCATCCTGTATTAGAAGGGAGGATCAAGCCCCTGAGAGGGGCACCAAGTCACTATTTATTGGTCCTGATAAAGTGCCGCCTGACCCTTGGGCTTACCAGGCACGTAATATGTTGACCACACCTTGTTAATAGCCATCCTGGTACTTAAAAACTACACAATGGCACCGCTGTTTTTACTTAGTCCTGGTACCCTTCTCCTATAAATAATTGTCTTTAGGATACCAGAGCCTATTTTAGATACCACTCATTTTGTTCACTTGTTAGACTCTCGTATAGCCCTCTCACATGCATTCACCTAACAGCGTCTTCAGATCAAAAGATCTCCGACAAAGAGCCCCCAGGCCCGTCAGGCATTGCAGCGCCGGCCAGACAAAGAGCGCCCAATGATGAAGCATGACACCCTAACAGGTGTGTGAGGGCGCCAATATCTGTTCTTCAGATCTCCCTTCGAGAGGAGTATCAGCCATGTGGTTCAATCCCTTGTAACCACCTGGCATATGAGGAACTACCCTGACCTTGATAATTATGGGCTACAAAGCCCTCCACGACCTAGGACCTGCCTACCTCAACCATCGATTCAACTTCCATCAACGCTCTAGACACCTGCACTCCCTTTCACTCACCCTCGCAAACACCCCGCATGGTTTGCAGCCACAGCAGTGGCCGCTGATTCTCCTACATCGCTGCCAAGACCTAGAATGACTTTCCCGAACAGCTCAGTACAGCTCAGTACAGCCCCCTCACTAGCAGACTTCAGAAAGAGACTCAAGACCTAGCTCTTCGACAGAGACATGGCACCCAGATACCCCTAGGGATGACAGTGTTGTGCTCTGTTTGATTGATTGAATTTGGATGAGTGGTGGAAAAGCTGAGAGAGAAGTGAAAGATGGAGTTTTCCTGAAAAGAAAATGGTATGTTTTGTAGCAAGAGTTGAGAGTAGTCATTTGAATCTTGAAGATGATTATGTGTGATTCTAATCTCCACGGTTCCTATGAGCTCCTACAATAAGCCAGAAAACTATTTAAAGTGAATAACATTTCCGACACAGCCATAAATATGCAGATACCCAAACATCTCTTTTTATTGTCAGCCTATTAGGGACCAAGAGCAACCTCATTAGTGTCAAATATTATACCCTGCAGGTCAAAACATTGGAGTCCAGTTAAGCCGCTTCTCAAACTTTGACCAGTGTTGCTCAGATAATCTGGAATCTCCATCCAAGTCAAAAACAGAACTTCAGAAACCCTAGTGGTCTTCAGGAAAAGTATACATCAAAGAGGGAGTGAACCTCACCAGATTAAAAACGTAGTGATGTTAGTAAACCAGTTAATGTGTCCTAAACATCTCCATGTCTCTCCCGTCCTGGGACAGGAGAGTGAAGGCACGGGGAGGAACATAACCAATGGGTTACTGACGGAACCCCCAGCCCTACCCAAACCCCATGGGCCAACCATACCCCTACTTGAGCTATAGACAAGAACCATGCCTCAAACAGAGAACTATCATAGGCCACAATGAGGGCTGTGAGACAAGAATGATAAGTTATTATACTTTATAAAGATTTGCACCTCAAAATAATTTTTTTAATTTTTTTTAAACAATGAAAATTGTGATCTACCACACATGGTCCTGATTAGGCCATGGACCCATAGAGGCCACCCAAGGCCAAAACATGTCGACCAGTTTTCTAGATGTTTAGGACACATTAACCGTCCTACAAACATTGTTACCTGTTTAGTCTTACCCCTACACTCTTTTACAGAAACAGGAGGTAAGTTTACTTCCGTCACCCAGATACCACCATTGTGTAACACCCAGACTATCTCCCTCCTGGTGGAGGTTTTGATTCACTTGGAGAACCTAGCACTCAGGTGAAGAGACCCGATGATGACACTATATCACCCCAATGGAGATAACATACACAGTTGGTGGTGACAACATGGTTGAGAGTCTATGAGTCTATAGACAGGTGAGGTTCACGCCTCCCTTGATATAAACTGGATTATAATAGGAAGCTGAGTGGACCTCTTCTTGCTTCTACATCCCCCTCTAGATTAAAAGGTCTTCTGAATAATACTTAAAATTCACCTATTCAATTTATATCTATAGTAGACTTTTGGTCCCAACAGTCTCTTCAGTCTTTCCTCCTTCTGACCTCTTTTCCACTTCTCCTGATCTCTCATTATAGGCTCCACTTTTCTCCTTTCCTCTACATTACACTTAAGTGTTCCTCCAGTTGCCATGTCTGATCAGTCCTCTCCAACATCTCAGCTATGTCTTTGAGTCCAAGGTCTCACTAGAATCCCGCTACTTAAATTACTCTTCATGCTTAGTTCGAAAACAGCATGCAGTCTTTTTGTTACTGCTGTTATTTTGTAGGTAATACCGGTTAATTTGCATCATTCTATGAGCCTTCTATGGACTAAGCCCATTTTTCCTCTTTACAAGAATTCTAGAACTCACTTTATTCCTACTTCTGGTTCTCCTGCCAATAAGTACTGTCCTCTGAAAATTCAGAAAGAAAAGTGCTGCGTGAAGCTATTTTTAGTCTGCATGATCTGTATCAACTTTGATCTGTTGCAATGTACTTGCCCTTTAGAGAATTATTGAATATGTTCAATTTTCCATCAAAAGCAATTCAGAGGCGTTGTGTTTAAGTCTGTGGTCTCAGTATTAAAGTAGGGAAACACTTTATGAATTCCGCAACAGATGGAGGCTTGGCCGAAAGAAACTTAAGGACATGTTTTAGCTGCATAATAAGTTTCCTGCCAAGAAAAAAAGTAGTTTATCCTAGATTGTGAGTTGTGGGGACAGAACTCCATGAAAACTCTTTGCACTCTGGGTGGCAAAGGCACCAAATAATTTCTGATCTTGTGTAGTCAATATTTGCTGCACATTTTGCTTGGGCATGCGCCTAATTAACACAGTGTGAATACTTCCACTTTCATACTGTTTCTTTGGCAAATTAAGTGGCCCCTTTGTATATTTTGACATTTATCTAAAATGTTACATTGCTTATTGTAATGAAACTGGAAGAGAAAATAGACACAGGTCAGTGAGAAAGGTCCAGCTTAATTTAATGCACTTCAACCAACAATGGTCAGTTCCAAATGCCCTCATATTTCAGTATAAACATTCCACTCCTGAAGGTACTATACCTAGATCTCTGGAGCACCTACTTATATTTTGGGTTTTATAGTTTCCAAATCATACCCTGTGCTTGGACTGCTTAATTTCATGGACTGCTCAACTCCAAGAGTTTGTGTTAGATCTCACTGTGCCCACCAAGTGTGTTAGTCCTTCACCTATTCCACCCTCACCTGTCTTCCCACAGGAAATGCTTAGTGTTTGTTTTGTTGTGCTCGTGTGCTTATTTGTTTCTTTACCGAGCAACACTTATTTAATTTTCCGATGCACTCTGGATTGTGCATGTGTTGGCCTTCACTTCTTAAGAAATGCCTATCTGCAAAAATTTAGTAAATTATTATTTTATTATTTCTGGTACAAAGACATTAGATCACATTGTCTGTTAAGCCTACATTATTATGAGTGAACCATACCAACTGTGTGCAAAGGACACCCTGGATTTGGAGACCAGTGAAGAGGTGTTAATGGAAATTTAAAGCGTTTGATTAATTCCTATGTCTCATGTGTAGTAAATGCCTCTATGGGTTAGATTAGTCATGATATTGGTAAAACCATTAAAGATATTACTCATATCTAGCCTGCTAGAAGAGCATTTCTCATAACCATGAGGAATGGGATTCTGATTTACAGGAAGTAGTTGGCCTAACGGCTAGGGCACTCGACCTTGGACCTGGGGGACTGGGTTCGAGTCTCGGTAATGACACTGAACATCCTGTGATTCTGGGCAAATCACTTAATCTCCCCGTGCCTAACAAATAATGAATGGTTGTCCTAATGTAACGTAACTGGTGTAAAGCGCTCTGATACCTGATTGGATTTGGGTCAAGTTCGCGCTATATAAAACTGCAAAAAAATTACATCATTGCAAAGTCAAAAACTGGGCCTCAAAATTGGCAAGTGCCCCTTCCTGATATATTTCCGACCATTCTTTGTCCACAGACCGGTCAACTATTACCCATGGTAAGGAGTATATTTGGGCAAGAATAGGTATTTAACTTGATAAGTAATAAAAAAGTCAGAATGCCCTATACCTATTGTCGCTGACCAAAATAAATCCACTCCAATAAAATATCCGGTCTCACTGCCCTTCTTTACCATTTTCAGAAAGGATCCCAAAAAGGAGATCGATTTACCAGGTCATCCTGCCAGGAGGACAAATTACGACAGACACTATATGTCCCATTACAAAGATATTTGAGATGACTGACCAAGCTAAGGAAGAATTGCTCACTGTTGATCCTTACAAACTCTCTAGCTGGATTCACTGTGTCATATGCTTTATTGGCAATGCAAACACTGCTATTTCACTGGAACACCATAAATGGCTTTTGATAAAGCTAGATCTAAAACTAGCAGACTTAGCCTCCTCGGAAACAGTTCCCACAGCTTTGGGTCTCCCTTTTGGAAATAGTTTGCTCAAGGAGTGATCTAAAAACATTAAAATATTTAATTTGATTGACAAGGCTTGGTGCTCCTTACACAAAGTATTTGGACAGCGTGTTTTTTGGAGGACCAACAGAACAGGGGACTGTTCTGACTGTCACATATAGTCTGATATTCGGTCCCAGTTTGCAAACAACATCGATCAATTTGGATTCCAATTGAATAGACCAGTCTTCTTCCATCAATAGCGTAGAGGATTTAAAAACAACTTCTACAGAGATCAAACAATGCCACCCCCAATAACGGGCAGTGTTCAACCAGTTCTTTAAATCTAGGAGTCCTATTGCAATATTTCTCAACAACTAGGAACTTATAACATCAGACCTATGGGTTCGACAAACTCTCTCAGGATTTTGAATATTTTTTTCCAGAAAAACAATTTAAACTATTTGGCCACCATCTGTTTATATTACTCCAACACACAAGTCTCTGATAAATCAAAATTTAGTTCTAAAAGAATGATAACATTTAGTTCTAAAGGAGTGATAAAGTTGTTTTAGCTTTATCCATCAGGATTCCTGAGCAACATGGTTTTATTCAAAAAGAAGAAAAGAGTATGTCCACTCATCAATCTCAAACAATGCAACTAATTTGTCTTAAATCACCACTTCAAGAGGGAGACAATTCTTCATCTAAAACATTTTCACCAACCTGCAGCCTATATTATTTGTTTAGACACTTATGTGTCCCTTCCTACTTTTTCCCCTCATCAGACATTTCTCCAGGTTTAGTGGAAAGATAAAATATATTTGATCCCCCATTCAATTTCTCTTCAGCAAATTATGTTTCACCATGTTGCTCAAACCAGTAGTGTCTCAGCTGAGATCCCAAGGGAATTGGTTGTTAATACATCTGCACAATACTCTAATAAAGGCCCAAGATATATCTGTCCTTTTTTCTCATCTACCATTTCCATTTGCTTAATGGTTCCCAAATCTCCAGGAAATGTCATCCCCATCTCAATCTACACTTCGAGGTCAACTTCAAGAATTAATCCAATTAGATAAGCTTCAGCTGATGACATGAAAGTTATGAGGCCTTCCTGGTTTGTCCCAGGACTTTCGCCTGAGACTTGCAGACTCATTGAAAATTCCTGGCTCCCCAGCACAGTAAGAATTTACAAATCTGCATGGTCAGCCTGGTATTGCTGGTGTTTGGAATCAAATTCCAATCCCTTTTCATCAGACATCTCATCTATAGCAAACTTGCTGGGTCATCTAGATTCTTCAGGTATGTCCTATTTAGTATGCAGAACTATCAATATTTTCAGGGTGGTGATTACTTTAACTCATCATTACATCACTGTGAAACGTGCTAGAGAACTTCCACTGATTTGCAGATTATTTCAGAACATTTGAATAAGTGTTCCTCCTTCTGCTAACTATTTTTCATTATGGGAAGTAAATTTAGTATTGAACCTATTCAAGGCCTGATCACTCTTACTTAACCTTGAAAATGTTATCAGCTAAGCTAAATATGTTGTTATGTCTGGTGTCTTTTAAAAGAATTTCAGATGTCAGAGCTTTGGATCTTTCAGCTAGGCAGTTTAATTTTTCTGGATTCTGTTTCTCTGTCTGCAGAAGAATTAAGACCTTTTACTCCTCTGAGGAATATCTTGATATTTGCATTGTGAGTGTTTTAAGGAATATGATCAAAGTATCTCTTATTGCAGAACATCTTCAGCCCAGCTTATATTTTCATTGATTAAACCTCATCCTTCTGTATCTTGTACCACTTTAGCTAGATGCGTTACGCGGGTTATGCTCCAAGCCAGTACTGTCATTTCCATTTTTGGCAACCATTTCTACGAGGGAGCTATGCATTCCAAGGTTTTCTGGGCAGGAGGTTGTTTGAAAAAACATTCGACGAGCACTTGATTAGTCGCCTGCATCAACTTTTAAAACTTTTATTGCAAACCTATACCATGTATTGTTTTTTGATAATACGTTTTAAACAAGCATAATAAGATCTTCTGGTCTTGCCATAAAATTCAAATTTTCCAAATATTCTCAATAGGAGAGTTCCAATTTTTGGAGGCAAGTAATATGACTCTTCTAATGTACTGAATCTTATCTATTTCAAAATTATTTTAATTTACTCTACCTATAGAACAGTCTTCACACACTTTTGTTGTTTTTTGTAGCTCTTCAGAGCCTCAGTCTATCTAAGTATTCACCAGACAATAAGGAATCGATTGTAATTAATTTCCTTTGCACCGTGTCTGTTCTTCATTATATTCTCATTCCTGAACAATCTGGAGTAATGTCAGTCACAAAAAAGAGGAAAGATTACTTAAACGTAGACTATTTATCATATGAATTATAATTAAGCCTCTGTGCTGTATGTATTAGTAGTTTTTTACCCAATGGGCATTGAATTTTTTTTCCTCCTTAACTTAGAACATGGCAATTATTTGTATTGCTTCTAGTTGCTATGGAGAATAAACAGGGAGAGACATGCACAAAACTCACCACACTAAAATGTTGACTTTTCTACAAAAACGATTGGGAAAAATCTGCATTTTTTTCCTTCGACTAGACAGCATGAAAGTGTAAGCTACAAGAAATAGGAGACTGTGTCCAGTGAGTGGTTTGCATGCCAGGACGGACCCCTGCATGTGACCAGAGGTAAACTTCATGCTGCCTTAAAACATGGCATGCCACTAAATAGTTGTATGCTTTGGGTAGCCTTGATTTTATGGAATTAAAGTGGTAAGGATGCATAGCACAGCACGGTTCACCAAGTTAGAATACAAAATGGTGGAACTCTCTTCAGAGACAATGAATCTCTACTAGGGAAATTATCCAAACCATTTACACATAGAGTACATCAGTTGCGCAGGCACACTTATGGGATTTTATACTTACTACCTCAATCCAATAAACATTTTGACATTGAATTAAAAAAACACTGAGCTTGTGGCATTCATATTGTTAATGTTCCACTTTCTGAGGAGGAGAGTGGAAAACTCTGAACCTTGCAAAGAGCCTCAGGTGCGAACTCTTAGATTAAGGGCAAGCAGAGGGGTGCATGCAACAGACCACTGCAAGTCAAGTAGACCCAAATGAAAGACACTTCAGATGAACCTCAGTTCTTAAAAGCTTACATGTATTGTTCTTTCTAACTAATTGCATACTTCATGGGGCATATGTTTTAGGGTACCATAAATGGCAGTATTTATGTGCTTACATCTTTGCAGGGGGAGTGAATAATACAAACAACATGGAGCGGTGGTGGGAAATATGCACACATCATAAAACACAGTCAAGAAGAAGACTGGTATTGAATACACTGAACTATTCAATATTAGTAATGGGCTAACTCCAAATCCCTAACGTACGATTGCAGAAATTGAAAAGCAAATAAGCAGATCCTAAGAAAATCAATTTTCTGGTAAACTACTGTCTAATTATGGATGGTTTGCAAACAGACAAAAACTGATATAGAGGTATTACTCAAACTTCTAACATCCGGTATGACCATGTTACGAGAGATTGGGCAGTCTCAGGAGCAGTTTGCTTTAGGTAATGGATATATTTTATCATCTCTTGAAGGTTTGGGAGCTTTTGCAGTGCAGGATCTTCTGCATCAAAGAAATTCAAGATTATAGACTGAATGCCAGTTAGAGCAGTCTCTGTGACTCTGTTGGGACGGACGTCTGACTGAAACTCAACAAGGAGATCATTTGTCACTAGGTCCTGAAATTGTAGAACAGTTCTTTTCTATCAGCTAAAAAGGCTAAGGAATACTGAAGATGGGTAAATAGGTTTTACGATCTGTAGTGTCCAAGCTAGGTTCCTAAAAGAGTCATTTCACTAAAATGTGCTTTTATATATGGGGATCAACTCACCAATATCCGATACCCTGACTGGACAATTTTTGCTTGGTGAGGTCTCCCTGAAAAAACAATACCTTAAACATTTTCATTATGGTAATTGCCACCTCAAGGAAATTCTTGGGGAAAGTAAAAAGTATAGGTCAGTCTATACCTCCAAAACACTGAAGATCAGTAATCTGTTGACATCTCAAACTGGAAACTAATCATGGATGGAATCAATTTTGTTTTAAAAAAACTCTGTACTTGAATGCACCAGTTTTCTTCAAAGTGTGCTTCAAAGGCACGCTGTTCTATTGAAGTTTGTTACTGAAGGAATTAAATCGATTTTGAAGAAATTATAGTCTCCAAGTTCCATGATGTGTACCAATGCATCGAGATGGGAGGATCGATAAAAAATATATGAACACTGTGGACCATCTTGTTTGCTCATTCGAGCTCATGCACCAAAACAGCTGCTAGAAATTATACATTCTACATCTAGAAGCTTCTTTTAAATTGATACACTTAAAAACTGAATATCTTTTTTAAGAATATCTAAAACTTCTAAAGTACCCTAATGTGCCAAATGTCACCTTTACACTGACTGAGATAAATGCACTTTTATTTGAAGGAGATCTTTCCAGACAATTTCATTGAATCTGAATACTAACACTATAGAAGGCCAAAGCATTTTAATATAAAATCAAAAGGTTACTGCCTGATTTAACTATAAATGCACATTTTAACAAGATGAGACCTTAGTATTTGATGCAAGTGTCACCCTTACTATTACATCAGAATAATACAAATATTTCAGTGTGTTCTTGCGTAACCTTACTGCAGAGTTTGATTAAGAGTTAGGTAAGAGTATCCATCTGGTCTATTCATGACTCCCACATTCATCCCTAATCTCAAAATGGATGTCAAGAATATCTAACTGTTTGAACTTGCTCAAGCTGTTAAATTGTGAAACAAGTGTGATGATAGCATGGCTGCCAGTACTGGTACCTGAAATCTTTCCTGCTGAGTATCTTGACATCCAATAATTGTTACAGAAGAGACCAACAGCCCTAGCTTAGGCACTGATCTACTTCAAGAAAGGCCACTAGTTTAGGGTTACATATGTCCCAGATTTCCCTGGACAGACCCAGCTTTCAGAGGAGAAGAATTGATCCATATGGTCTTGTTTCCACAGGTGCCTACAAAGTATGAAATAATGTAAGTAATTCAGCATTTTCTTTCAGGCATTTCAGGAGGTCAGCTGCATGCTCCCAGCAGAGTGGGAGGGCAGGGGCCACAGGGTGGATATCTTGCCATAGCTAATGTTATATAAATGTAGCCTTGCAAATGAAGAATTCAAAGCAACAAGTATTAAAACGGTTTTCAGTGTCTGACAGTCCCTCCCTCTCACTGTGAGTGGCAACATATACTTGGATACTTGGTGAGTGGCAGGAATATATCTCTATATATATATATATCTCTCTCTAATATATATATATATATATATATATATATATATATATATATCCTCAAAACAGGCGGATGCTGGCGTGCTACCAAACCAGCGACTCCTCGCGTAAATGAAGAAACTCTTGTTTTCACAATGCAGAAAAAGAAGCACGGCACTCCGAACGTGGATCCTGAAGTTTGTTTATTCAGGGTGAGCGCTAGTCAACCGTTTCGGATGCCGCTCGCAACCTTGTTCACAAGGTAGCGAGTGGCAACTGAAACACGTTTACTAGTGTTCACCCTGAATAAACAAACTTCAGGATCCACGTTCGGAGTGCCGTGCTTGTTTTTCTACATTGTGAAAATTAGAGTTTGTGTGTGTGTATATATATATATATATATAGATATATATACACACACATATATACACACACACACATATATATAGAAGTAGGACTAAAGGATAACCGGGATCAAGAAGTACTTAAATATAAACATATATACACACACATACATATGTATATACATACATATATGTATATCTTGATCACTGTCATCCTTTAGTACTACACTTCTATGTCTAGCCTGTCCTCGATTCTGCATCTCAAAATATGGTCACCTTACACTAATTTCACGCCAACCCAAAAGTATAGAATCTGTACCTGAGTACCTCAAAAGAGGTGGGGTGAAGCCAAGGAGTAAGACAGCGACTCAAAGGTGCTGCCAACATAAGTAGTAGGTTTAAAAATAGTTTCCTGGGCAAAGTATACAATCTGCAAAATAAAAAGAAAAGAAGGGTAGCATAGATTATTCAGGCCGAGAATCACAAGGACATAACTCAAGGCCCGCTTTACCGTGTGTGTATTTTGGATAGGAGACCAGGAAATAGGCTAGAATAAATCTGAACCTAAGCAAATTGACTCTCGGATGGCGATTTGATATAAAATATAGATAGGGCTCCATACGATCAGTGGTGACTAAAATTTGGTGGACAGTCGTTCTCTTCTTGCAAAGCTTTTCCCTTCTCCTTTCCAACAAGGTGAATAGATCGGTCTTTAAACATTCTTTAGCAGAAGCACTAATATCATGAAGAAGGTTTAGGCCTCCTCCATCAAATTAAATTGGTCTTTTACAAATTTCAGCTAAGGAATTTTGTAGGCATGATCACACCGAAGACAGTCAGTGATTATATCCTGTCTTACAAAGGTTTCACTTTTTGACCAAATGGAGAGCCATTACACGAGTGGCGCTAACTTAGTACAATCTTCCGAAAACAATAAGTCTACCTCTGCATGGCAGGCATAGGTGTGCACACTTATATAAATAGATAATACTCTCCTCACAAACGCATTCTGTCTGACCTGCAAGTGTGATGTGTCACAATACCCCCATATGCCTGCACCAAACATGACAGAAAAACATCGAACTTTATATATGTTGACCATCGCATCTAGGGGTTTAGAGCCTAGCTTACCAGAGAACCTAAACATTGCCTTTATGGTTTCATCAAATTGGATTATGCTTACTTTCATTTAATGTGCCCAGTTACACTTGTTATCAAAAGGCACCCTCAGATACGTAAAAGCTGGAACACAAAGGAATTCAGTCCTTTATATAATGAGATTTCAAGTTGCTAGAGACATGCCCAAAGATCATAGTGTGTCTTGGCTATATTAGTTGCCAGACCTAGATCACTCATAAAAAGGACAAATCTGTCCAATAATCTCTGAAGACCCACTACAGTTCTTGACAGTAAAACACAATCATCTGCACATAGAAATGCAGGGAGACTCCTAGCTCCCACTCTGGGAACATCCATCTCTCTTTGTGATAAAAATAAATTAAGCTCATTAATATATAGGCAGAAAAGAAAAGGAGCCAAGACACACCCTTTGCCTCTCACCATGCTTGATCTTAATCAGAGCGATGTATTCACTATAAGTTCCATACCTGATGCACTCAGTGACCTCCGTGTGGAGTTGGCCTATGCACAATTGGAGCCTTCACTCCCATTTATGGCATTTTTCCCTACAACCTCCCTCAAATAACCAAATCGAATACGGAGCAGAGGTCCATAAACGCTAAATGTAAGCAACTGCTTTTCGCCGTAGTATACTTACTGATAATTAACTGGAGGTTCAGGCATTGATCTACAGTGCCTAGATACTTTCTGAACCTGTACTGAACAGTGGCGGGAATACCTTTTTTCCGATACGCAGTCCTCTAATCGATCCATTAAAATTCTGCCCATACCTTCACTGTAGACTCAAAGAAACAGGTCAACAGCAGCAAAGCTCAGCTCTATCACCCTTCTTATAAATTTGGACAATGATGGAATTCGACCATAATTTAGGAGGATCTATGGTGATACAGTTCGTTAATACATTAACAATCAAGGGAGCCCATAAATCTATGTCGTCTTAAGTAAATCGAGTGGTACCTGGTGTCTTCTTTCTTTGTCGTTAATACATCTGATACTTTCCTGGCCACGAATGCATCTTTTGAGGCAAAGGTGGGGACTCTCACTTAAAAGGACTAAAGGATAAAGGTAGCTATATCATCTCATTTATGAGCAATCCTATTCAACTACCTACATAGAATGTACTTCACAAGACAGCGTATCTGGCAAATGTCAAGCAATTCTTCCTCAACTAGCCTTTAGTGGCAACTGTTAAAGGTGGACTGGTCTGAAGCTGTCCAAACAATCAATTATTTTGGATGGGTGTCACTAGGGCCTTGTCATAGATGCTGGGTTGGCCTGTATCACTCTCCCCCAAGTTGGTACTCTTTCACATTTTTGAAGATATGGATGTTAATCGATACACAAAATGTCTTCTTATCCAGGGTCTAATGCTAGATGACTGGTTAGCAGGTTCATGGATGCTCAAACAAATAAGATATGGGGTCTTTGGCTGTCAGAATTTGGTCCACGTAGCAAGTTGTTACGGTAGGGCTAGGGAATCTAAACTGTCTCGGTAGTTGAAGAAACTGAGCTCTACCTTCTGTTATAATACCTCATGTGTTCTATTTCAAAATGCCTTTCCGGATGTCTAGATTCTTTTTCTGTATGCCATTAACTTTGCTGTTCTGTTCTATTCTGATTTATGGGAAAACACTGTGCTTGCCCAGCAGCTTTGTCTGAAAAAACTATACAGAAGTTATATTGAAACAATAAAAAAAGAGTTCACTCAAAAGAGACCAAGAAGGACAAAACTGTGGGTCCACAAGCCTGTACACCTCATCAGTATCGTTTTTTTTTTCAGTGATTGTATCCACAGACAGCGAGGTTAGCAACTAGACCATTGCGACTGCCAATCAACATTAACTTCCAATCAGACTTTGTGGGAGGTGAACATTTTTTTTCCCACTCAGATAGGTAAGACCATGCAGATCTTTTTAATGTTCAGTAGTGCCCTCACTTGATACCATTAAGCAAGCGGAAGTGGCCATCCCTTGCTGTGGTCTGTCCCTCAGCCACCAGATCCCTCCTTCGTCAAAGGAGGCTTAAAAGTTTAAGCCCATCCACCAAGGCACTGTGCCCAAAAAGTGTAATAATTGAAGACTACTCTGTTAACATTCGAGTTCAGTGTTGCAGATTAAATTAAAACATGGGTCAAAGGCTTTATGGACATCGGCTGATCACTCTAATTTAAATATTTCAAATTCAGGAATTATTAGCTTATTCGCTCACTAGAAGATTCAAAATTATCTGGAACCAATGTAATTATTGCACATTTTGATATGATTCTTAAAAGATAGTCGATTCTTCCGCTTCTTCAGTTATATTAAAAAGATTTAAATCAGATGTTTCTAGCAAATATGCATCTTCAATTATGTCAAAGCAAAACAATCCTATTTCCCGCAATGGATATTTAGTCTGAGAGCTTTAAATAACTGCAGTATTCGTGGAATTAGTGTCAGACCTGGACCAAGAGAACTAGAATGGCTTTGTTCCTGGGTGTAGCACATAGAACATATTTCAGGTATATCAATTGCATACAGTTAATATTTTGGTTACACCCAAGCTGACTTGAAACTTAGACCTGGTATTTCATTCAAATGAAAAGGGACAGACATACGGCTATATGATATATGGCTCTATAGAAAAATAAATTAAGCAAGCAAAATGCTCATCTATTCACCTAAAACCAGGATGCATGTGATCAATGATATTAGATTATGTAATCTGCAGAGAATTTGCAGGAGTTTGCCCTTGTTTGGTATTTGGTTCAGCAATGGAACCTTTGGTTGTGCCACTTAGAAGTCATTGTGAGATTCATCCAATTAGTTGGCAGGGCAGAAGACATGAGATTTGATTATTTGTGGATTATGGTTTGCTTTTTGTAAGGCATATTGGCAAAGCCACACATTTGGCTATTTAGGTATTTTCTAAAATGTACATATAGTGTATATTCAAAAAACAGATTTGAGCATTTGTGGACCAATTAAGACTAATAACAATTTTTTTGTAGCACAAAGTCAAAAATATAACGAGGAATCCAAATTGGGGCCAATTTGAATCCACTGCAGAGTTTAAATTGCATATGCTAACAAAAAGTCAGTCTAGAAAGCATTGCAGATTATTGGTATCATGTACAAATCTTGTGACAAATAAACAATCTGAAATCTTAAAACTATATTAAGACGTGTGAAGGCATCAGTTCAAAGACAAAAAGTTTTCCATTCCAACTCGATCAATGGCACAACTAAACACAACAATGCACATTTAAGACTAAAAGTATATCTACTCACTATTCAATTTATACATTAGCTTACATCTGAATTGAGTTTGCTAGATGGGCTACTAAATTCTCAGATTTCCAGAGTAATACTTTCTTTTGCAATTCCTCCCTATACAAAGTTCAAAACACACACAAAAAAAAACGATTGAGTGAGATTAATACATGCAATACCATTATTAACCTAGATTATGTGACTGCAGATTTGAAATTGTTTCTTTCAGTGGTTCTGCACATTTTCTAAAGTACAGAGCCTAAATTATATGGAACCATGACCTGCATCTCAGTAAATTGGGATAGTGAGACAGGCCACGTAGTGGGGTAAAATTTAATGGGAGCAACTCTGGTCACTAAAGAAAAAGTTTTATTAGTTTAATGTTAAAATTATACATAAATTGTTAAAATATAATTTTGCTTTAAAAAATGGTCTACAAGACTCTGATGTTCTTGCATACATATGTTGAAGTTTAAAATACTGCATAAATATAAATTATATACTGCAACCAGAAAGTAACCAGTGTGACTCTTCAGCCATGAGAAATATTTTATTACAGATTTCAGATGGAGAACCTACTACGAAAATCAGTTAACTATCCATCCATCAAGTCTGCATTAGTACTTAGATTATTCTGTGGCATTGGCTATATTCCTAACACCACCGTCTTAAAGAATTGGCAATGCCTCTAGGCAGATGTGGCGATTGGGGCTGGAGTACAATGGGAAACAGCCTTTACAACGAGGTTTTAACCTCGTTGTGCCTTTACCACGCATTTTTTAGCGCGCATATTTTTACCGCGAATATGCATTTACAACGCATGCCAATACCACACATTTAAGGTGAGTTGGGGGTGTGTTGGGGTCTCCCCCACAAATACATTCTTTTTAAATATAAAAACAATGCGTGGTATTGGCATGCGTTGTAAATGCATATTCGCGGTAAGACACATGCGCGATAAAAAATGTGTGGCAAAGGTATGCAAAGTAATTGTCTGCGTTGTACCATCGTACAACTGAATACAATTCGGGCGGGATTCTTGCTGATAAATAAGAAATATTTTTGCCAAGTGCAAAGTGATGCATCTATGCAGGTTTGTAATATGAACCTCGGCCATGTGAAGGTCCATTAAGTGAGCCCCTTTCTGGGTGAGAGTGATAAGAATTGATAGAGGTATAACTGGTTGTAAAGGTCACTGATCAAACCGATATGCTCAGACTGCGAATATAAGAATGATAGGTTTGATAGTTTATGTAAGGGATTTCTTTTTCTCTATTTGTTAGTTTTTCTCATCTTATTCTTTTTTCTTCTGGTTACTCATATATTGATTTGAGGTAAATGGTTTAGAAAATACAGTATTAAGTTAACCTTTTACATTGTAGGAATTGTTAGTCTCGCTTGATGGTCTAATTTTAAATTCATTATTGACCTAGATTTTGTAAACTGAACAAATTGAGTCAATAGCATTTATTAGTAGTTTAGTTTCCTAAATTCCATGAATATTTAGGTGTGCAATGACAATAGAAGGATCAAGTGATGCATCTATTATGGCGTGGAAAGTGAAGGAGGGAAAGTACTGTTTGTTTGACTGCATCCCTCTCTATCTGTTTTACCTGAATTCTCTGAGAACACATCATATATCATTACTGGTTTAAAAAATAAGATTAAAACAGTAACCCTCTGAGGGGAAATCTCCGCTAAGCTATCAGTAAGTCTGTGTGTCTTCACATTTCCTAGCACTTTAAATATATTTTATTGAAACAGACCTTCAAACAAATCTTCAACTTTCAAAATGTGTCCTTCTGATATTCAAGGGAAAAAAAATAGTGATCGATATGGGAATTCTTAACATTATTTGCAATTAATGGTCCTGTGCATATGCCTTGATTTAATCATACTTCCATTCATTGACCATTTTATGAAGCTTTGAAGTGCCAAACTTCTCTGCTCCCTTAAAACTGTGACCTACCAATTCTGCAGCACCAGAGAAAGCCTCTGTGACTGCCATTATACAAGTCCTTGCTTTATCGTCAACACAAACCATAATGTCAAGTGGCAAATTTAGAGTAACGACCTGGACAAATTTATTATTTGCATAAATATGTGAGCCACTCATTGCCATGAGGGACTTTTAGTATTTTGCCATGTCCTATCCAAACCTACCATCTAAAAAGTCAGGTCTAGGCTGCTTTGCTGTTTATTATAGTCTTCTTACAACCCTAGATAACTTGGCCAGGGCTATTCCAGTCTAGCAGATGGTTTAGTGGCAATTTACGTTCTGGTATAGTAATTTGAAAAGTATCAAATGCAGTATTAAACATCTATTACCTTATTTCAATTCCCTCTTTCCAGGTGATAAAACAAGTAGTGACTGCCAGGCAGGACTAGAAACTAAAACGAACCATGGAAAAAATGGTCATCCCAGCTTGGTGTCCAGGTGTATGCTAATGATTCCCAGAAAATTCAAACCATTATGGTTGCCTTGTACCGGACATCTCTATATGCCCCTAGAAGTCGCATATCTGACTGTGCTTTCAGCAAAAAAAGACATTTGCATGGCTCTCACACCCTTTCTCTCTACCTTTTAAATGAGCGCAGAAATTATGCTAGCACAGTTTTGAAGTTTTATGTCACTTGTATTTTTTGGTTCTAACTGTAAAAACATCCAGACAATCTCACACAGAGCCATCATGCTGTAAGAGCACATTTCACCATCTCCCAAACGACTTAATTGCTTCTCAGTGCCAAGTTTGGTCCAATTTAACATTCCTACTATTAGTAACCCATTTACTGGAGCAAGTTATAAATTACCTGCCATACTACCTCTTTTGACACCAGGATGACATTTCCTTAACCATAGGCCACCTTTTTTCAGAACATTCTTCCATGATTGATTAGCTGTTCTTATTCTTGGCTACCGTTTCAAATGCTGGGTCCAGATGATTATTTTTTCATACAGGAAATTTTGCTACAATTCCCAGCAAAATCTGTCAGGCAAATTATACTAAAAAACAAACCTCTAAAAAACAAACAAATCCAATATACTAAATATGAATAGGGAGCCTCAGACCACACCTTAAATGGTTTTTGTTGTCCCTTCTCTAAATCAAACTTTAAACCACATGTAAATAAAAACAGGACTGAGATTTTTGGCCAGTTGCAGTGTCATTCAAAGCAATCGCCTCTTCCCACAACTATTCAATATACATTTAAACCCACTCCTTGATATACTGGAAGATGGACCAAATGTGATCTATTTAAGGCTGTTAAAAGTGTGGGACGGTTCCAAGACTCATGTAAGGCTAACTTTCAATTGGGCAGCATATTACTCTATTGTTAAAGGCATGCAGTTTATTAACGGTTAGAAGTTGTACACAAATGTATTTAATCAGAACACAAGTCCTTGCAGCTGGATAAAATCTCCCTAATTAAACCTTGTGAGGAGCATGACATCTGGTATGTGCATTGTGGAAATAAATGTAGGAACATGGGGTGTTTGTCCAATTGTTCCCAATAGTGTTTTATTGTGATCTATATAAATATATTGCTAAAAGATTCTTTACATACACCCCAAATTTGGGAACTAACTGAACACAAAAGCAGACTAGGAGCATAAGGTACAATAGATCAGCAGAGAAAGAGGAGATTGGGATTCTAGAACAATTACATTTGGAATAGATTAGATGAGTCTTCAGTACCTTGCAGAAAGACCGGGGAAAACTTGTCATGTATAACTATTTGAGTAGTTTGTTCGAGATTCTTGGTTAAATAACATTCATTACCAACCCAATGGAATGTATTAATCTATTTTTATTTTAATACATTTTTCTGTGTCATTTGAAAGCTTTACTAACCAAGTTGTAAAACCTTCATACTTCTGGAGCTTTCCTGTACTCAGCAGTGTGCTATACAGCAATAAAAAATTCAACCAAAATATAAAAACAAAAACCAACATATTTTCTTTAGCTTAGGAGAAATAGTTTTGCATCATGTTATGGTGTGCCCACTTCCTCGGAGGTAAGAGAGGCGTGTGTTTTACTCTATACACTTTAGGTTGGAAAGAAAACCGGAGTTCAAAGTCCAATTTTGGAATTGCAGAAAAATCACATTTTTAGAAGAAAATAAAATCAAGATGCTTAACACATTACAGATTATTGGTGCCTGATTAAGACGTATATGCTTATAAACACAGTCACCTCACAAACTTAATAGTTCATTCTCACAAAACATCTTGAGTTTCTAGTGTCCTCCTTATCGATATTCTCTGTTGTATATATCACATGACTAACAGCATAGTCTTCAATCGCTACCCTAGAGACAATACATCCAGTATTAAATCTCTTCTTACCTCGAGTGGACAAAAACGATGTTATTCAATGTGCGCCCAACTATTTGAAGGACCAGGCCACAATCAACTGTCAGAACTTCTATTGTGCATGATGGGACAAAGGGAAACAGTGAACACTGCCCATCAACAATCATAAAGCATACTCGTGTTTTTTTAGGTCTCGCCTGACCCAGCGCATGCGCTGGTCTGGCGACCCAGCGCATGCGCTGGTCTGGCGAGACTTATTGAGAGGGCTCCAAAAAGTGCTACCAGGCCGGCCTAGAGCCACAGTGCATGTGCGCGGGCGCGCGCGCCGCGCTTTACCGCGATTACTTTCCGTTTCGCGGCCGCACGGCCGCTTTGATGTTTGATCGTGATCGCAATTGCGATCACTTTCACTTTCACGGCACGGCCGCTTTGCATAGCCAATAGGTCTCGCTTTTGGGACCTTATAAGTATTTAGTTATGCAACTGTTGCATGGCTAAACACTTATAAGGTCCCAAAGGCGAGACCTATTGGCTATGTCAATGCTTGTTTTTCACTTCCAGGGGGGTCCAGTAGCAGCAGTCTGGGCAATCCAGGAGGTATGGGGCAGTGTGGCTTTAAACACAGGAGTTGTGTTATCATACCACTCAGAAACAGACTGATGCAACCAGGACTCCTCTCTATGCTGTGCATGAAGTTGCACTAACAGTTCAACTCCATGGTTCAATTGCAAAGGTCAATTTAGCCTCTTCTGAATGGCTAAAGGACAACACTATTTTTACAATGTCTCGTTTATGTTCACGCTTCCTCTAGAAGTGGCGCAAACAGGTGTGTGAGTGTAGGGTCCAATTTTTTTGATCTCTGATGACATGGTTTCTTCCATGGTCTACTTCCGGAGATCCCAAACAAGTGCATTGTAAATGCCAATACCCAAAAAAACAACTACCCCAATTCAAGCGATTCCCCACTAGCCCTTCAGCCCCATCTCCAAACTAGGATTCCTTCTCAAGTGCTATACCCTGCCAAGATTTGTGACTCAGACATGCATCACAATGTGTGAGGCTTAAGATCTGTATATGTTTATCAAGAGGCCTCCATCTCAAGCACGTCACGTCACCCCTCCCATTTCCTCAATTCTGCAGCATCTTGACACTGCCAGTAATGCATGAAATGCATTTCTGTAACCCACACAGGCATTCTGGGGGAATGGTACAAAATGCACAGATCTGATCCACCAATAAGTTGCTTCGGGCATTAGGTTCACAAACTGCAGGGATTTTTCAAATGAGAATACACTTCATAGGTGCTTTTATAAACGCATTTGAAATACCAGAAGAAAAATAAGTCTTTGTTTAATTCTTTTTAATGAAATCTAAACCAGATGTTACATATAGCCCTGCAGTTATAATAAAAACATTTTTTTTTTAAATCAGTCTCTGAAGGGTAACGACCAGTGCTGTATAGAGGCGGCTGAAGCCTATTTACAGACATTCCTTTCCTTCTAGCTCCTTTCATCCCAATTTATTTTATAGTGCCATTTCAAAACTGCAAAAGTCGGAGTTACATTCTCATAAAACCCAAATGTTGAGATAGGAAACAAACACTGCTCCCATCTACCGGGTAATAATTGGTTTTGCCCAGTTACATTAGTTAACATTAAAGCATTACAGCGCTAAAATAGTGTAAAAAAATGGCAATATTTTATATTCTAAGATCCAACACTAACGTTAACGAGCGGCCATTATAAAATCATATTACACGTCTTATGTAGTGTCCTAACTCACAATTTGGCTGGGATAATTGCATCAATCAGTATTACTGCTAACAATTACTGTCTGAAATAAAAAAGGACTCATCTTGGATAGTGAAACACAAAAAATGAAATTTAAACTCCATCTCCTAAAATTATATTGCCATTAACACAATTACAGTTGTGAGTTTTGCAAATGGCATCACGGTCCAGCTTATCCATTGTTAAAAATATTAAAATCTTTAAAAGAAAAAAAAACATTTTAGTGTTGCTTGTGTTTTTCTGCGGGTGAATGTCCTCCTGGAAAACTGCCCAGATTCAGTGATAAAGCGTCTCTAAAGCAAGACAAACTCATCGGTGTTAAATCTTTGTAATCGCGAGCTTTCATCCTGGCACAAAACGTGATGTTGTTCATGGGCTGGGGTGCAGTCAAAATCATAGTCCCTGGAATGACCTTTTACGAAGGTAAATAAAGGATATTTCTCTTTGGGTGAAGAATGCAGCACCTAGAATGGAACAACCAGAACATTAATGTAATGTATATAAAAACATGAAAGCAGTGCAGTACCAAATGTTATCTGTGCCAGCCCACATCACAATTGGATTACAGGCGAACACAGCTCTATACTGGATTATCACAAAGAAGCTTTCTTGACAAGAAACATCCGGCTGATGGACAATTTTCTATTAAAAAGAATTCTGATAAAATAAGTGCAGCTGCTGTAAGTAAACGGTTTACCAATAGCATAAGAAATAAAGCATACCAGGCTGGACTGGTCTAGTCTTTCCGCCTTGGAAATGTCTGGGCTTAAGAATAAGCTTTTAAACATTTGTTCTTGGGTCTGGCTTATGGGAGAGCTTCAGCTCAGTCCCACAAATGGTGAATCGCCAAGACCCGATGTCAGTGGACTTGCAGGGTAATTGCGGGGGTACGTCCTTCATAGGCTGAGTACGAATAGAACTTTAACATATCGGGCTCTATTTCTCGCGATCACCTGAGTTACACTGACTGGGCTTACATTTTCCTAGTGGTTGTGCCTGATTTTTTTTATTCAACTACAAGGGGATATTTTCTTCTGAGATGTTGCGAGGCTCATCACCCTGCCTAAGACATACGGGCTCATCAGGGGCCTTGTAATAAGCCTCATTAGTTGTTACTTTTCTTCCCCTTTACTTCAGTAGCCTTTGTGCTGTTTGCTTCAGTAGGCTTAGTGCGGTTCTGCAAAGATCAAAAAAGGGGGGGAATGGACCACTTGTACCTGTGTCACCAGGGTAAAAAAAGATTGGTACCTTTCATAAAAAACCCTCATACACATATGTGGGTGGGAAGGCGGTATATCTTGGTTCTCCGCCTAATCGTAACGTGACCGCATCATCATAGGGTTGTCTTTTGGTATGCTGACCTCCACCTGGAGGTGAAACCACTGGTATTACAGAGACCAAATAAAGGGGGAAAATAAAGTGCTCAGTGTGAAGTGAGGTTAACATTCTTTCTGCATCCTCATTTTGGTAAATTTATTGATTATGTGGGGATGTAGAAGAAGTTAAAACAAAGGGTGTGCATGTGTAGATCGTGCTACTAATCTTACACACTAGTGAAGTCCATATGTGAGGTCGACATGTTTCAGCCCCATTATGCCCAGCCGGGTCTAGGGGGCTTTCTTCAGCACCAGTGAAAGTGAGCTGTTGCTATTGCGCGGCACTTAGGAGTCGATTATATTTTAATCACTCAATGTCTCAGGTCAAAAAGTACCTATAGTTTTTTGGAAACAAAGGACAGAAAACAGTGAAAACAGTTCCTACAGTGCTTTCTGTCTTCACTTGCGAGATGCTGCAAAATTAATCGTTACAATGGGTCAGAATTATTGACCTCATGCTTTTCAGCAATTGAAAAGTATCTATTCATTACTACGTTACAACACAAGAGGTAGTTTTCAGAATTAAAATGACATTGTTCGAAAGAGGGGGGCATGTTGTGTCTCACGTTTGTATCAAAAGAATCTACGAACTAGGTTGTTGTGCCATCATGCTTCTATATAGTCGGTATGGGGAGAGGCAAATGGTAACTGAAATTTATGTTTAGTAACCCTTTTGAAGTGTAATGACTATGGCTTAATCAGCGTGCATTGGTTTGCATTAGAGTAGCACACTGTTGTTTGATGCGATGACTGTTGTCTAATTTAAAGGGCTCTCAACTCTGTTGGTAATAGACAGGATAGCGCACACTGATTTACGCATTAAAACTTCCATGAAAACAAATGATGGTTTCTAGTAGCAGCCGCCATTGGTGGTGACGTGGCCATATACTAAAAAAACGGCAGGGAAAAGTTGACGCATGACGGTTTCATTATTACAAATGCTCAAATTACCTCAGAATCCTTGTTGGGGACTTCCACGGGGGGACCGGCAAGATTCTCCCAGCTTTCTATCGTTGGGAAAAAGGCTGTTAGTGTTTACTTTACCCAAGTCTGGCGTAGGAGCTTTTCTTTTTTGCTCTCCTCACCTGCAGCTGCAGGAGTCCTTACTTGTGCTCGCTCTGGAATCGGTGTCCTCGGTGACGTGGGCCCGTTCCGAGCAGGAATTTATTGTAATTTATTGTAATTGCCATAATGTGAAGACTTGATGTGAAGTGCTTAGTATGCAAACAATAAAAGACGATATTATAGAGAGGGTACATATTTCCTCACTGTGATAAAAATCGTATGCGATAGTTGAGTAATTTTGAATAGTGAGTTCGGTTCTGAGAACACCAGCATTTTTTATGTTATGTCTTAGTGACAGTCAGGTTAGAATATTGTGAGTTTGACGCAGTGTTCCTAAATAGCCGACTTAAGGGCCCATGTCGTGTTGTGTTGTCGGTAAAAAAAATTATGGTGGGGGGGCACTATTTGAGGTCATCAAGTAATTAGTGTTATTGTTAATAAGGTATTATATATGGTGCCAGGGTATGTCGTCGTTCAGTCCTTGAACATTCGTCTGTAGGCGATGGACCCAACGTTGTTCTTTTTCATAAAGTACTTGTTCCGCATTGTGACTCTTGGTAGTGAGCATTTCGATAACTGTCCAGCTCAGTTAATCTATTGTGTGATTGGAATCAATATAGTGTTTACTCATTTTTGTTGTTGCTCTCTTGCATTTAATGTTGCTCTTGTGTTCGCCAATCCATAATTTAACTTTACAGCTGGTCATCCCAAAATACCTCAGGCCACAGGGGCACGTGATCATGTAGATCACGTGACTTGAATTACAATTAGTGTGTTGCCGCTGTGTCCATAATCAGATTTTCGGAGAGTTGTAAAGTTTTTGTTGCCGTAGTTAGCTTGCAAACTGCACAAGAGCCGCATGGGTAGTGTCCGGTAATTGGAGGCATGTTCCAGGATGCAGTAATGCTTTCCACTTGGGTTCTGGGTGCAGGACGTGTGTGCACCAGGATGTTTTTCAGGTTTCTTGTTCTTTTATTGACAAATCTTGGTTTCGGCCATTTCAGGCTGCCTGAGGTGAAAAACTTCCAGTTTTTGTTGATGATCTTCTTGACTGCGTTGGTTGCTGTATTGTAAGTTGTAACACAAGTGACCATATTTTCAGGGGGTTCCTTCGGCATTGTGTTCAAAAGGCAATCTCTTGGTTGGTGTCTTGCTCTTTTTTGGCATTTATGTATAGTTCCTTTTGGGTAATCTCTTCGTGCCAGTTTTTGGGTCAAGTCATTTGCTTGTAATTTATAGTCACTTAATTTACTGCAGTTGCGTCTGAGACGTAAAAACTGGCTGTAAGGTAGGTTGTCCCTTAAGGTTCTTGGGTGGAAACTTTTGTAGGATAGTAGGCTGTTTTAAGCAGTGGATTTGTAGTATGTTTTTGTCTGGATGCTATTGTTCTCTACAAAGATGGTAATGTCCAGGAAATCTATCAGATGCATGGGTGAATTTAAGGCATTCATCTCTGGTATTGATCCAGTTGATGAAGCTCTGTAAATTCTGACCAGTGTCATTCCAAAACACGATGATATCGTCAATATATCGCTTCCAGAATAATACCTTGGAGAAGAAAGGATTCTGGTCATTCAGTATGTGTGGTTCTCAAAATTGCACACGTAGAGGCCTGCCACCGATGGTGCAAAAGTGCTGCCCATGGATGTTCCGTGGCACTGTACATATAGTGTCTCATTGTAGTCAAATACATTTTCGGTTAAGGCTAGTCTGCAGCATTCCAGAACAAAATGCCTCGGTGTTTTATATTCCCATTGTACAGAGAACAAGATGTTCTCTAGAGTCTCTAAAGTCTCTTTTTGTGGGAGACTCGTGTAGAGGCTCTCTACATCCCGGTCTACAAGGTACATCTCGTCGCTGTTGAAAGGTAGTCCTGTCAGTTGGTTGAGCAGGTCCCGGGTGTCTTTCAGGTATATCGGTGTTTTTTGAATCAGTGGTCTTAGGAACTGGTCAGCAAACTGGGGCAATGGTTCCAGTACTGAATCTATCCTGGAGACAATGGGTTATCCAGGTGGTGGGAATCTGTTTTTGTGTGTTTTCGGCAATGAGTAGAAGCATGTTACCTTGGGATTCTTTGTGATGAGGTAATCTGCCTCATTTTGTGTGATCCACGAGTTGAATTCCGCTTTTTCCACCATCAGGTCTATGGTGCGTTGTAATCTGGTCGTAGGGTCTGTCATGATCTTTTTGTAGAATTTATCGTCGGAGAGGAGATCCAGGCATTGTTTGTTGTATCCATCCTTATCCAGCAGGACTATGCCACCCCTTTGTCCGCGGGTTTAATTATTATGTTGTTATTCTTCCTGAGTTGGTCCAGTGCCTGTTGCTCACATTTTGTGATGTTGAAGAAGGGTTTCTTGAAGGTCTTGTGAACTTCCTCTGCTTCCTTCATGATTGCTTGTACAAAGGCGTGTATTTCTATAGGTACCAAATGTTTGGGAGGGCAGAAGGTCGATTTGCATCTCAGGTTGGTGTCGGTCTCCGGTGTGTGGTCATCCTTCCCAGTGAAGAAAGCTTTCAATTTTAGTTTCCTACAGAATTCTGCCAGTTCGCATCGTAGTTTGAAGGTGTCCAGTGTTGGAGTTGGGCCAAATCCCAAACCTTTGTTTAGAATCTGTACTTGATCTTCTGTTAGGGTGGTGTTCATCAAATTTACTATTAGCGATTCGCTGAGCTTGGTCCTGGTGTCTCCTTGGACATGCTGCATGTCAGTACTTGGCGTTGCTGTTCGCTCCAGGTTACTCCTTTCCTTCTTCCTCTTTGGGGATTTTGGCCTCTTCCTAAAAAAGGCGATTGTTGCATGTTCTGAGGTCCCATCAAAGCGCCCCTTGGTGGTATGGGTTCATCCAGCCATGATAATTGGGTAAGCATGGTTGGTACAGCGTAGTCATCTTTAGAATATGGATGCATTTTCTCTTGTGAGAAATGTTTGAGATCTTTTTCCCAGTTTCTGTATCTTATTCTAGGTGATAAAATCTTTTGTTTCATTTATCTCGCGGTTAATTTCTTCCAATCTTTTTTTATACACAGAAATGTGTACTGTTGTATTTCACTTTGCCTCACTTATTTGGATCTTTACCGTTAGAGCCTCTGATAGTCTTGTTGCCGTTTTTATTATTAGGACTAGATAGTCCTGTGTGCATCACCACGAGATAGAAGACCAGTCTTGGAGAAAAATGCGGGGGTCATTATGTACCCAGAGGCCTCTTGGGACAGCGTTGGCGTGGAGATATTCTGTCATGATAAGGCCATGTATAGCTGTTTTGCCCTGTTCTCTTTTTGTTTCAGTTAGTTCTTCCCATTTGTTTGTTTGAGCCAGAGTTTGTGTTAGTACATTGCTTTGAAATAGAGGGGCTGCTGATAGGATTTCACGGATATCCTCATCAGTGTAACTGAGGCCTGGGTTATCTGCCATGGTTGTTCATGTAGTAATAAGATGTGTTGGTCGGAGCTGTTCCGATTGTAGTTGTATATTTTCTAATCCTTTCAACTGAGATTGTTCCAGTGAGGATATGGATAGTCCGTAGTAGTGGTTAGCTCCCACAGCTGCACGCTGCTTTCACCGTATTTAATCACAAGGGGGAGGGAGGGAGAAACAATAATCCATTCAGCTTCCAGATAGAGTACAAAGATCAAAAAAGGGGGGGGGCGGAATGGACCACTTGTACTTGTGACACGAGGGTCAAAAAAGATTGGTACCTTTCATAAGAAACCCTCATACATGTACGTGCGGTTCTGGCCTTTGAAAGGTCTACAAACTCGAAGATTGTTGCAACGCTTTCCGTGGGCATCTTTTGGCTGTATGATGTCACAGACTTGCAGCTTTGATAGTTGTCTTGCTTGTCACCAAGTCTACCAAGTTGGCCTGCTCTTTTTCTTCCAGTAGCATCCTCTTCTGCCTCGCTCTTCTATCTGACATCTACTGCCACCGAGTTGCAGCCCTGAATACAGGCAGCACAAGAAGTGGGCTACCATGAGCTGCTGCAGGTCTCTGGGGATGGTGTCCCCTGTAAGACTTCAAACGCCTCCAGCACTAGTCTGAGGGGGCCTGCCAACCCCAGCCTTTGCAGGATTAAAAATATTACACTGCCTACATCACTTCTCTGTAGAATGCTACCCTACACTGCTGGTTTGTTAAATGTCCCAGCAGCACTGTGCCCATCTGTTCCCCAGGGCTTAAAAACATTTAAGTATAGCCCTGCATGGCAATCATTCATTCGATCACTGATACATTCACTCATCCATTCATTCATTTAGCCATCAACTGTCTACTGACTCATTCATAAATCAATTCTCACATCCATCCACCCCACACCCAATCCATCCATCCACTCTTTTTGCTACACACTGAACATATCAATTCACTTCTCACTAATCCACTTATCCCTTCATTTTCTGTCCCGTCTATTCACTAATAGTCTTACCCATCAACTCGCCCAACCACTCACAGATTTAGCTATCCATCCACCCTCTTATTCACCAACCCATCCATCCATCCATCCACAAATACACACACACAAACTCACCCATTCATATATTCATCAAGCCTAGCAATCACACATTTACACACATTCACCCATCAATAAACAGACACTCTCACCAATGATCAAGTCTGATCCAATATCAATTTCTGTGCTCGTTTTGTTTGCACTAATTAAGTGAATTTTCTACTAGGACAAATTGAATGTTTGATTAAAAGTTTCAGAAGTACAATGGGCTTCCAAAGATATTGTCCAAAGACTGAGAAAGATCTTCACTGGCAACACCATGAATTTAGGGGGAACATGGCTAATTTGTCGCAACAGCAGAAAATGGCAACCTGTTGCATAGACCTGTCTTGATATCTGGGAATAATAGTTAAGGAATATGCAAATAAAAAACTCTGTCACCTGGTAACAAATTTAACATGGAGATGAAGGAATTGATTTTTACTATTGTAGACAAGAGAGATATGTGTTCAGTTGTATGTACATCGCTTGACAGTCTCGGTGTGTGAAGCAAGCGTCCTGAGGCGGAAGCCGGGACATTTAGAACAGATTAGTATTGTTGGAAAATAAATTGTAAATTGTTTTAATCTCACTTGTTATTTTAGTAAAGCTCACTCGTGTCTGCTTTTAACTTCTTAAATTCCGCACTTTCTGTTCTGGGCACTCGAACCCCCGTTTGGAGGCGTTCCGTTCCCGAGGGTACCGCCATTTTGGGTTGGGAGCCGGCCGAGCAGTGCAGTGCTCCGCCCCTCCCGCCCTCCCTCCTTTAAAAACTTGGCGCTTCCTGCCGGAGACTGACTTGACAGTCTCGGTGTGTGAAGCAAGCGTCCTGAGGCGGAAGCCGGGACATTTAGAACAGATTAGTATTGTTGGAAAATAAATTGTAAATTGTTTTAATCTCACTTGTTATTTTAGTAAAGCTCACTCGTGTCTGCTTTTAACTTCTTAAATTCCGCACTTTCTGTTCTGGGCACTCGAACCCCCGTTTGGAGGCGTTCCGTTCCCGAGGGTACCGCTATTTTGGGTTGGGAGCCGGCCGAGCAGTGCAGTGCTCCGCCCCTCCCGCCCTTCCTCCTTTATATGGCCCCCCTCACGAGGAAGCGCAGCGGACGAGCGCAGCGGGCGCGCCGACGGCGCGCCGAAGGCGAGCCCGTCTGCGCCCGTCCGCGCCGGACCCGCGCCCAGGGCCAGCCCCCCTGCTGCTCCCACGCCTCACCCCTTACCCAGGCTTGTTTACAATACAGACAAACTGCTAGCACTAAACATCGTATCTCCCGGTAAGGACTGCAACATTTGGGAACCTGGGACCAATCACCCTCCCACACTCTCCCACTGCCCCAAGTGCTCGTCACATTTGCTCAAACCTCTTTGGCTACCAATTACGCAACTAAGAGACCAGTTCACCTGTCCAATAACCAACCACCCCCTGACTAAATGCCTCCTCCTTAATACAAGGTCTCTAGTTAAGCATAGCTTAGAAGTCGCCGAGTACATTCAGGACGCAGGCATAAAAATTGCTTTCATCACGGAAGCCTGGACCGACGCAGCATCAGGTCCAGATATAGTTAAAGCCACCCCACAGGACTTTATCTGCTACACCCAAAATAGGGACAAAAGGAGAGGGGGCGGCCTAGCCATTATATATCATAAAGACATCAGAGGCTCCTTTCAACCCGGTCCCTCTGACCTAGAGGAATCTCTGCTATTCAACTTTACCCTTTCTAATCACCAGTCTTTCATAGGATGCCTTGTTTATAGGCCCCCGGGCGAGAAAACTAGATTTCTAGCAGCCTTGAGTAAATTACTAGAAGCTGTAGCCTGCTCCCAAAGATTCACTCTTCTGGGTGATTTTAATTTCCATCTGGAAAGCAAAACATCTCCCGACACCCAGGATCTTATTGATCTTTTGACTGGGATCGACATGCCACAGTTAGTAATGGATCCTACTCACAGAGCAGGACACACCCTAGACGGGATCTTCTCTAGTCAGCTCAATTTGAAAGTCTCCTCGGTCCTACCAGTGTTCTGGTCTGACCATTCAGCAATCCACTTCTCTATTCCTCTCACCATTTATGAAAAACCAGTCAACAAGAGAAACACCCCGAAACTAGCGAGAAAATGGAAAAACATCACTGGGGACTCGCTAGATAACACACTAAACACTACATTACCCCCCCTTCCGAACAATGTGGAGGAAGCAGCTAAGACCTATACTACCTGGCTGGACCGGGCTTGTTTATTCTTAGCCCCCCCTAAAACCATCCACACCACTCGGGCCAAGCCTGCCGCCCCATGGCTCACAGATCAAATAAGGGAACATAAAATAAGGTGCAAAAAACTTGAAAAAATCTGGCGCATGCACTATAGAGCAGCTGACAAAAAAACGCTTAATTCGGAACAAAGGCGTTACAAGGAATCCATCCTTCAAGCGAAAAAAGCCTTTCTCACGAGACAGATAGAAGAGGCAACCAATACCCCTAAAGAACTCTTCCTCACGGTCGCTTCCTTAGCAAACCCCAAACCTATTGAAATCCCAGCAAGCCTCTCACTCTGCGAAAGCTTGGCGACCTTCTTTCGTGAAAAGGTGGAAAACATCTTTCTCCCCTTAGATAGTATAGTGATGACCTCTTCACCGAGGGAGGCCCTTGATCCCGCCAGACCTGAACCCACGCTTCTATATTTCCCGCCCATCACGGAAAAAGAAGTGAGAAGTCGCCTACTAAAAATTAAATCAGGCTCCCCTCATGATCCTTGCCCCACAACAATAACTAAACTTGCACCAGACGCAATTGCCAGGGGTCTCACCCCCCTCTTCAATCAGATGCTGGAGAAAGGGGAATATCCCTCTAGTTGGAAGCAAGCCTCCATCTTACCCCTGCTAAAAAAAAACAATCTTGACATCACGGAGATGAACAATTATCGCCCGATTGCCAGACTCCCACTCCCGGCCAAAATAATAGAAGGTTACTTGAATACACATCTTAGTGCCTTCCTCAATTCGGCGGATGTACTGGACTCTTCCCAACACGGCTTCCGAGAGGGGCACAGCACGGAATCCGCCCTGATCAAATCTATGGAAGATATCAGGCAGGTGATGGATACAGGGGGCAGAGCAGCTCTGATCCTATTAGACCTCTCGGCAGCCTTCGATACGGTCCACCATAAGCTTCTGGTGGACCGGTTGAGGGCATGTGGAATTCAGGGTAAGGCTTTAAAAATCTTACAAGCATTCCTGTCTGACAGATCCCAGACAGTGGTGCTGGGCGGCCACGAATCTCACTCCTTTGCGCTTCCTTGCGGAGTTCCTCAGGGGTCTTCGTTAAGCCCAACCCTTTTTAATGTATATGTGTCCACCCTCGCCCCGGTGATTCGATCATTCGGCTTTCAACTCACGGCGTACGCCGATGATACACAGATTGTGGTGTCCCTCCTTCCCGGTAACACAGAAAATACCGCCGATAGATTCAGAAACTGCATGCTTGAAGTTGGCAGCTGGATGGCACAAAGCTGCCTTAAGCTGAACTCCTCAAAAACCGAGGTTCTGCTCTTTGGGGACAGAGACAACTTTTGGTCCCCGAGATGGTGGCCAGACGAAATGGGACCTCTCCCAGTTCCGGTGGACAAAGTGAGAAATCTCGGTATTCTGGTGGATACCTCCCTGACCTTTAAAGCCCAGGTGAATGCTCTTTCCTCCTCCCTCCATTTCATACTCAAAACCATCAGGAAAATATTGCCTTATCTTGAGAAGAAACACAGGAAAACAATAGTTACGGGTCTAGTGCTCTCACGCCTAGACTACTGTAACAGCCTGATGCTAAACGCCCAGCAGAGCGTATTAAGTAAACTCCAGCTTCTGCAAAATGCAGCTGCTCGCCTTATCACTGACACACCCAAATTTGCCTCGGTATCTCAGGAGCTGGTCAAGCTTCATTGGCTGCCGGTCCGTAAAAGAATCATTTTCAAGGCAGTCTGTATGGTCTTTAAGGCCCTCCACGATTCGGGACCTAGGCACTTGAAATCTCTTTTCCGCTGGCATAAACCAGCAAGAACCCTGAGGTCAGGACAACTGGCGCTGGTCACGGTCCCCAGAATTAAAAGAGCTCGCTGGGGAGGCAGGAGTTTTTCTCTTGGGGCCGCAGAGGCCTGGAATAAACTTCCACTTGCGCTTAGACAAATCCAGAATCTGATGGCCTTTAGAAAAGGTCTAAAAACATGGCTCTTCACTCAGTAAGCACGCTTCAACACACCAGTCTATCTTTCTAGCGCCAGGACACCTCCGGGTATCAGAGCGCTCTATAAATGTGCAAAATAAATAAATAAATAAATAAATAAATAAATAAATAAATAAATAAATAAATATGTTAAATTACATCAGTTACATCACTCAGGTAGTGACTGCAGGAATAAATATTGTTAAACAAGGAATTCCTATATGCAGCAGCAGAGGAAATTAATTGAATACTCGCAGTAACTGGGTGGAAGGGAGGGGTAGATTTTATACTTCTCCTTTAAGTGCAGCTAAACAATTGCACTTGTGTCTTAAAGACCTAAAGCCTCATATGATGCTTGCTGGTGACAGACCTCAACCAACATGATTGCTTAGGACTCAAGGAAAAGGAACAATATGAACAAGGTTCTTCCAGAAGAGACTCTACAGAAGTGTTGGCATGTTGCAAATTCCTGTTGTATTTCAAAGATATTACATTTGGAATTTTCTATTTCTGAGGATTCCTGGATAGCGTTTCTACTGAAATTATATGGACTGATAACTTTGGCATCTTATTTAGGAACTTTTGACGTATTACCAGTAGAGGAGGAATTTGTGTAGGATACGTCTTCAGAATCAAATAATGAGATGCTTATCTGTGTCAGTATCAAGGATCACAGGTCCAGGCAAATCACTTTGTGTCCTGTTATAAAGTCTCGCAATATGCCCCACAACTGCAGGGGTTATTCCAGATAGTTAGAAGGGAGCTACCATTAAGCCAATGTATGAAAACGAGCAAAAAACAGTCTTGCAAAATATAATTTATTTTGTATTTTAAATGGGTTAGTCATCTTGTAGACAAAAATGATCCTGGCTAGGTATGGCTATATACAACAAACTGAAACCATATGAACAGAGGCGTTTTTGCCGAGTATACAGTACGGTCAACCATGGCTTTGCCCTAAGAGCAATATGGCCGAAAATAGGTGAAGCATGCTAGCTAAGAGGTTATTTAGCGGCTTCATCGATCTTTAGGCAGCTTTTGATATGGTTGACAGGGAAGTGCTCGGGTCAGTCTATGGAGACTGTATAGTGATAGGCCTGCTGGCCATAATTCAAGTCATACATGACCATAAATGTGTTCAAGTAAAACTTGATAATTTTGGTTGAATCTATGCATGGAAGCATACTTTGAAAAAGAGAATGGCCTACAACAGGGATGTGCTTTGGCCCTAGCCTAGTTTGGGCGTTATCTCTTACAGTTGCCCAAGTCTTTCAATGATAAGGGCTTGTTCTATCCTGCCATCTATAAAATGACAGTGCAAGTCACAAAATGGGTTTTCGAACTCATTCTCAATCACAATTGGAAGGGTGCCTAAAAGGGGTTTCCTCTCTTAGCTATAATGGCATGTATCAATGGTTTGCAAACACAACTGCAAAATATTGACCAGTTGCTAACACCTCAAATGGGTTGGCAATTGATTTGCAACGGGAAGCTGTCCTTTTGAGACAGCTTGCACCTTGGAAATCATGTCGGGTGGTATGGGCGGAAGCAGTACAGTTGTCCGTGGGACCACTGTCTGCTTTACTTTATGTTTTCCCCACAAATAAACTTTTGATTAAGCTCCATCTGTCCCTTTATGAGGCACAGGTGCTTTAAAAAGAAAGTTATCCAACTGTGAATGCAGGAATGGAAGTCTGCTGCTCCTTGCAGGCCACCATCCCTGCTTATGTAGCCAACCACATAGGGTGGAAAATTGTGCCCTGACTAATTAATATTTATTATACAGTTCATTTTACAACATAATCTATTAGTACATAGGCCGCATTGCAAATTGCATCTGTTTGCAAACCAACTGTTCTGGGTCGGAAAAGAGGGATACTACATTGGGCCCCATGTCCTTTTCTGCTAAAACAGGAAAAGTCAACGTTCTGTGTCTGCTTTATAGAGTTGATTTTGTATTTTTAGGCTATTCATTCGTGGGCTTTCAGAGAAAATGAGATTTAATTCATTGTGAGCAGAATAAGTTCAATGTTTACGTGGAAAACTAACAAGTGATTACCTTTGGTGGTAAAAAATAAAAATCATTCTGATCATTATACAGCCGAAATGGGAACTGGTGAAGTCACAAAGGTACACTGGAATGACTCAAAGCAAAGCTACATTTTACTGACTACATAAATATTTTTGAAGAAAGGTCGTTTTAAGTAAAGGGTGTGCTACTTGAATGTAATCAAGGGTGCAGTGGTCCATCAATGTTCGCTTTCTTGCAGGTTTTTAAGAAAACAAAATCCTTCAGGTCTTCACAGGCAGAATTTATCAGTACAGCTGATAGAATTGACTGGGAAAAAGGTAAAGCAGCAATAGTCATGTGGTTGGTGGGTCTGACACTGAATGCAACCCTGTGAGCAGGAGGCTAGAGTGGAACTTAACTATTCTTTAAACAGCAGATCATTGCCACCCAGCTAGGTATGCTCAACGATCCAAACTATTGAGAAACTTTTCAAAGTTTCTTAGAATGCATTGATTAAGGGGAAAACACAGATTGGAAAAGGATCTATGCAGCATACATCTAAAATAATATCCATTTTTGAAAGTAGATTTCCCATGACAAAAGTGTTTCGGGATAACATTTCAATTGGGTTAATGCTGAGTAGGACCAAGGGTGCAAGGTATGTTTTGGGTGAAGAGTCAATTCGCTGCTAAAGAACGTACTTCAGCATTTGCATATCTAAGCAGTGCTCCATCAGGCACCTTTGTGGTGAACTATTCCGTTTGCGTGTCCATATAAACCCTATTTGAAAAATAGGTGTCTGTGAATGATATTGCTAAGACAAGGGAAAGCTGTTTGTGTGATGACAACGTAAAGCCAAATATTGTTCGCATTCTCTTTTGAAGTACAACTATGAAGCTTTCTGCAAACTATAGTAATAAAATATGGGCTTCAATCACACTTGAATGCAATACATCTGATTGGGTGTATGAAATCTTACAAAGCTGCTAATTTATTGCGGACATATTTAAGAAAGTTTTTCAAAAATCCGAGATAAAATAATGGTATTTTTAAATAAAAAATGACTTGTCAATTAAATTCACTTACATTTTAAGTTATATTTTGAATACATTTTAGCAGAAGTACACCTTACTACAAGAAAAGTTGCAGGGTTCAACCTAAATGTTTTAATTCGAGTTCTGAGAGGGAAGAGGATTATCTACTCCAAACCAAGGAGGTGATTAGCATCAAAACTGAGTGCAAGTACAGATACACAACCAAAAGTGATTTTTTTTTTTTTTTTTTTTTTTAAATTATTTTTATTGCAGGAATCAGTAAATCGTTACATGATCGGCCAACATTATATCTCAAACCAAAGCATTGAAACACAGCCCTCCATCCCCCTCCGGATGTTGCTTACACAGCCATTCAGCCCACAACCCTGGGGGTCGGGCGGCGAAATTCAATGGGGGCTCCGGAGGATGTCGGTTGGCCCGGAAGATCCATTGACCTTCATCTGCTTTTCTAAACAAGCCTATAACTCCAAAAGAACCCCCCACCCTCAAAACACCCCAATCCCAGGAAAACCCCTCCCCCCCCCCCCGCCATCAGCGCGCGGCATCAACCGCAACCGGATCTTCTAGAGGACCCATAGGGAAAACCAATAAAGCTGAGAGGTGCAACCATCTAATGGGACTCGGGGCGCGCCGCTTCCTCACGTTCGGCGTCGCCGGGGGCGCAATAATCCCTAAGGGCCTGCACTAGCATCTCCCACTCCAGCGCTGTCTCCTCGGCCTTCTCGTTACGCTGCCTCCAAGCTAGCTGGTATCTAAGCGTGCTCTCCCCTGCTGCCCACTTCAAAAATTCGCTGTGCCACCGGCTCCCCGTCGGGCCGGCCCGTGCCTTCCAGTTCCTGGTCACCTCCCGTTTAGCAAGGAGCAGCCCCAAATCAATGAATTTACTAGATATTTTATTCTTGGGGGTATGAGGGAACCAGTGCAGGAGACCCACCGCCGCATCCAACGAAAGGGATCGCCCCGTCGTCTCCTCCAGGGTCTTCCCCACTTCCTCCCAATAGGCCGACAGTCCCGGGCAGGCCCACAGCATGTGGAGAAGGTCCGCCTCCTGGGCCGGGCACCTGGGGCACTCCGCCGATGCCGTAGCAAAATATCGCCTGATTTTCACCGGGGTCAAATATGCTCTATGGAGCACATAATAATGGACTAATTGAAAGCGGGCGTGGCGTGTGCCCTTCCAGGCTCGCCGCACCAACTGAGCCCAGGTCGTCTCCGGGATCTCCCTGCCAATGTCCTCCTCCCATCGGTTTCTCAGGGTGGTGAGGGGAGCCAGCCCCTCGTTGAGCAGTCTACCGTAAAGGCAAGTGACCGCCCTTACCGTGCCCGCGGACATCATCACGTATTGGCACACCGGGGATAAAGGGGGTTCCGCCTGCCCGGACCGCCAGTGCGCCTGGATCGCTCGAACAAGGGCCGAGTGCAGCAAAAAGTCGCCGCGGGGAATCCCGAAGCGATCAATGAGCTCCTGGAATGGCAGGATCGTCCCGTCCTCATATAGATCACCGATGAGCTGCAGACCTGCGTCCTCCCAGGTCGCCAAGCGCGACCAATCACCCCCATGGGGCAAAGCCGTTAGCATCCCCAGCGGTATTTCGGGTGCATACGGCGTTCGCTGGTGGCCCCGGGCGTGAGCTCGGTTCCAGCACAGGCGAACGGTCCGCTCCTCCATTTACAAGTCCTGCAAGGCCAATCGTTGCCTCATCACTATGAAGGAGAGAACATGCCTGGCCATACCCGTACCCCTCCTATCCTCGGGGCCCCGGAACTCCCGAGCGATCTCCTGGGTGAAGGTCTGGAGCTGCGCCGCTAAGTAATACTTTTCGAATTCCGGCACCGCGAGCCCACCCTCCTCCTTCGGCCTCATCAGGGTCTTGAGGGCCACCCGCCGGCGGCCCGAGCCCCAGAGGAATCCGACTATCAGTGACCGTAATAGTCGAAACGTGGTCGGTGGGATCCAGATCGGTAGTGTCCGGAAATAATATAACATCCGGGGGAGCGCCACCATTTTAAGCAGAGCAATCCGCCCTGCCACCGAGAGCGGCAGCGTGGCCCAAAAGCCCATACTGCCTCGAAGTGCCCGGATGCCCCGGGCAATGTTCCCATCGAGGAGGCCAGAGGGTTCATGATAAACATACACCCCTAGATATTTGAAGCAGTCGGGTTCCCATCTAATCTCCCTACTTAAAGCAGGTGTAGGGGTGCCCCTGCGAATCGGGAAAAGACAAGTCTTAGTCCAATTCACTCGGAGGCCCGAGACCTCCCCAAACTCCGTGAGCGCCGTCGCAGCTCCCTGTAGAGCAGCAAGCGGGTCTTCTAGGAAGAGCAACAGGTCGTCTGCGTATAGTGAGACGTAGTGCGGGCCCGACAGGGTCCATAGGCCCGCGTAATGGGCCCCCGACCGGAGATGCAACGCAAGAGGCTCCACCGCCAGCGCAAAGAGCAGTGGGGACAGCGAGCAGCCCTGCCTCGTGCCCCGTTCCACCGGGTATCGTGAGGAAATCAGCGGTCCCGCCCGGACCCTGGCCGACGCCGAGGCGTACAGCACCCTGGTCCATCTGACGAAACCCTCCCCGAGGCCGAACCTCCGCAACACAGTGCAAAGGTAGTCCCATTCCAGGCTATCAAAAGCCTTCTCTAAGTCCACTGATAGGACAACCGGGCACGGGGCGTCTACAAGCGGTTCCCCAAGCAGGCGGCACAACCTGCGAATGTTCATGGTCGTGTTACGCCTGGGGATAAAGCCAGCCTGGTCCTCATGCACCAAGGAACTCATGTGCCCAAGCAGCCTCGTGGCCAAGATGCTGCTCAGTATTTTATAATCCACCGTCAGCATCGATAAGGGACGGTAGGACCCCGGATCGGATGAGTCCCTGCCGGGCTTGAGGAGCGGGACCACCAAGGCCTCACACATCGAGCCTGGAAGACGCCCCAGCCTCCTCGCCTCTTTATATACCACCAACAGCCTAGGGGCTAGGAGGTCGGCATAGGCCGCGTAGAACTCTACAGGGAGCCCGTCCAGGCCCGGGGTCTTATTTCTCGCCATCTTTTTAATGGCGCTACGGATCTCTCCCAGTTCTATGTCGGCCCCCAAGGTTTTCGCCACCTCCTGCTCCATTGTTCGAATCTCTAGGGGCCGTAAATAATTATCTAGCAGCTCAGGGTCTCGGCCAGAGCGACTGCGGTATAAGCACTCATAGTATTGCCGGTAGCAGCTCAGAATCGCAGGCTGAGTATACACCAGGGTTCCGTCTGCCCTCCGCATTGACGTTGTCAGTGCAGTCTGTCGCGTAGGGTTGGCCAGCCAAGCCAACAGCGCGCTCGACCTATCCCCCTCTGCGATGGACCGAACCGTATAGGCTTTATAGTCAAAACAGCGGAGCCGTTCGACCTCCGCCGCCACCGCCTCTCTCGCCTCCGCCGTGCGTACCTGTAAGTCTGGGCGCCCTGGGCGGCGTAATTCCAACTCGCGGAGTTTCCGATCCGCTGTCTCCAGGTCTGCGAGGATAACTCGCCGCACCCCGACCTGTTTAGAAATGCAGTACCCCCTCACCACCACCTTAAAAGCGTCCCACTCTAACGCTCTCGTGCTCGCGGTGCCACCGTTGGACGCGAAGTACTCCGAGATCGTGTCACCCAGATCCGCCTTGAAGACACTGTCCTCAAGGGTCTCGGGACGCAATTTCCAGGTGGGCACCGCTGGTACCCCGGGAAACCAGCGAAGGTCCAACAAGAGGGGGTTATGATCAGAAATGGTTCTGGTCAAATATTCAGACCGGACCGCCGCCGAAACCAATTCGGGCGAGCCAAGAAATCCGTCCAGTCGAACGTGCAATTCATGGAGGCTCGAGAAGTAGGAGTAGTCCCTAGTTGTGGGGTGTTGCGCCCTCCAAATGTCCGTTAGACCCCAGTGAGTCTGCCAGTCACGACGGTCCCTAGCCAAACGACGAACCGGAGAGTCAGGGAGGGGTGGGTGCGAGCGGTCATTGTCTACATCCACTACAGAATTGAAGTCTCCACCCAGCAGGATGGGCCCGGAGAGGCAGTGGGCCAGCGAGCCCGATAACCTGGAAAGGAAGGCAGTCTGGTCGACATTAGGAGCGTACACACAGCAAACGTTGAGGTCTCTCCCTCCCAAAGTCCCCGAAATGGCCACATAGCGCCCCTCTGGATCTATCACTGTGTTCGTGACTTGGAAGGGGACCCCAGCCCTAATCCAAATCAGCGCCCCTCTGGCATACGCGGAGTACGAGGTGCAAAAGACCTGCCCTCTCCATCTACGCTGTAGCGCCGCCCCTTCCGCCTTGTTCAGATGGGTTTCCTGTAGCAGCGCCATTTGTATCCCCCTACGCACTAAGTAAGCGTGGACCTTGTGACGCCTGGACATTGTATGAAGCCCCCGTACGTTCCAAGTAACACATTTCAGATTGGCAACCTCAGCCATTGTCCCATATCAGTCTCGCAAAGTCTCCCCAGCTGGGTCCCAACCATGCAAGGACATCTATCCTCACAGCACTGATGGCGGCCATTTTCCCCAACCAAAACTGAACAACCCAAAAATTAATCAACTCCCCATCCACCCTCCCCAGAACAGGACCCAAATAGCACCATCTAGTTCCCATCCAAACCACACTCGCTAACAACCCACTACACCCTACTAATCCTGCAGTCGCCACCACAGGAAGGCCTTAAGGGCCAGGTGCGGGCTGGACGGAGGCAATGGGCCCTCGTCGCCCAGGCCACCAGGACTAGAGCAAGCCCAAAACATTGTCACGAAAAAAAAACCCCAGGGGGCCAGTCCAGGGCACCCCACCCATCCTACTCCGATAGACAGCAACTCTTACCGTCCCCCGCCATCCCCCCGCCGGGCCCCCACCCAAACTGAAGAAGCACACCCTGCTACCCCTGTCCATCTAGGATGTCCTCCACCGATTGTGGTGTGATCTCCGGCGTATGACCACTGTCCGGCACAGATCCCTCGGAGTCCGTTGAACCCCCCTCGTCACCCGGGACCCCTTCCTCCACAGTGGCATCGTCCCGCGACCCAGACAGCGCCGTCAGCACCTCCAGCACTCCCCTCCGCTCCGTCGATGTCTCCACAGTTGAGGGACCCCCCGATCGGCCCCCAAGACCTCGAGGCCTCCTGGATCTCCGCCTCTCCTCGCCTCTGCCATCCGTCGAGGCGAGGAGCCGGGTCCACCTTTCCCCGCTCTATATAGTTCGAGCCAGTGACAAACGTCCTCTGGGGTGTCGAAGAACTGGGTCTTGTCATCAACAATTACGCGGAGCCTCGCCGGGTAGAAGAGCGAGTACTGGATGCCCTCGCTCCGGAGCTCGCGCTTGACCGCCAGGAAGGAGAACAGTCTGCGTTGAGTCTCATAGGTGTAATCCGGGAAGATGTTCACCTGGCTGTTCGCCACTTTGAATGGCCCGTTATGTCTGGCGGCATTGAGGATCAGGTCCCTATCCCTGAAGTGCAACAACCGCGCCACCACCGGCCGCGGGGCACGGCCCTGCTGCGGCGGCCTTGCCGGGACTCTATGGGCACGCTCCAGGGTGTAGAAGGAGGACAGACCCTCCGGGGCCACCGTGTCGCGGAGCCAGGCCTCCAGATACGCCACCATGTCGCCATCCTCGATCTTTTCCGGTAGGCCTACCACACGAATGTTGTTCCTCCTGTTACGGCCTTCCGCATCTTCCGCTCTCTGCTCGAGGACCGTGATCCGGGATAAGGCCTCTTTCACTTCCGCGGCCAGGGTGCGCTGTGCCGGCTCCAAGGTTTTCACCGAGCCCTCCACTTCCTTGACCCGGTCCGACAGTTTGCCGTGGTCCGCTCTAAGGAGACCCAGGCTCGTCGCCACCTGGGCAATGTCCTGCTGGAGGGCCGAGCGCGTGGTCGCTATTGCCTCCAAAACGCGGTCGAATTGCTGCTGCAGAGGTGCACCGCCGGCCTCCTCTGGGCCCCCGCGTTCCTCCTTGTCCTGGGTCTCCAGGTCCGAGACGACCGGGGCAGTCCCCTTGGCGCCTCTAGGTTTCCCCATGTCGTCGGCCGCTCTCCGTCCGGGCCCCGGAGCAGGCGTCCCCGAGTGTCGGCACCGGCTACGACTCCCTCGGGTGCTAGGCCTCAGGTCGAGTGCCGGAGATCCCCGTCTCCAGGGCCCGTTGGATCGTCCCAGCCGCGGCCCGCGCCACCACCGTGTCGTCCGGGGGCACCGCGGAGGAGGCGGGGACAATCGTCGCCGGGCCGGGCAGGCCCACACGGCCGACCGAGTCCCGGAGCGAGTGTCACCAGCTCTATCGGATAACTCGCGGCTCCAAAGGGTTGCGCCTCCCATGGGAGTGGGTCAGCCAGGAGAAAGTAGCCAAGTGCGATGCGGGGAGTGGGGCCACCGTCGGGATCCCCAGTTGTCCCCGCGCGGAATCTGCTACGGCGAGGGCATCCGTTCATCCGAGTGTAATCCCCAGGGAAAGAGACCACTCTGACCGATGTCCAGCTTCAATCCCCACCGGGAGATTGCCGAGCAAGGGGCGCCCCGCCGTCAGCGACGGTCCTCCAGTCTATCGGATCCGGCCAAGGGGACAAAGAAGTCCGGGCGCCATGTTGGGTCACACTCCGCAGTTCCCTTAACTGCGATTTTCACCGGGTCACCGCTCTTGCCGATCGCGCCGGGGCCCCCGGCAGGCCTCCGTCGGGCTGGTCACCAAAATGCGGGGGTCGGGGTGCCCCGCAGCCGCCGATTTACAGGATAATCACGGGCTCAGTCCCGGAGCCGAGCTCTCAGGCGACCATCGCCATCGGCGCCCAAGCCACGCCCCTACACAACCAAAAGTGATGGCATCCAATATTGAGTTCACAAGACAACAAGCTGGCATTAGCGTTCTTTTGTGGATTCCCACCTCATGCAAGCTCAGCTCGAAAGCAATATTTAAGATGATCAACCAGGGCTAATTTTCACTACCATTAATATGGAGTCATTCACTGATGTTGCCTTACATGACAAATCTACTACATACAGGATTCTATTATGTATGAAAAATCACCTAAAAGAGACATGCGTGAAGGTTAACTATAGGGTAGATTCCCCAAACCTGAAAAGAAGGTAGTAATCTACTCATCGCAGATTAATTCACAGGATTTTAGTGTATTTCTGTCTGAGGGATTCACATCTATCACAGGGAGAATTCATTGGAATTTATAAAAGTCTTAGTCTTCCACGAGAACTCGTCCTTCACTTAAATTTCCCTTGTGGATTGGGTGGGCCATCTGCAGGAATGTGTGCTTTACTTTTTTCTCAAGCAGAAAAATATCCTTGGTGAAGAAATATCTTCCAATACACCCATAAGAAATATCAGGTGAACTCTTGCACCTCATAAGTGCACTTCAACGTATTTGGCTGTAAAGTCTGTGGGCAAGAGAGGAGAAAAACACGAAGATAATGTCAATACTCATAACTGTCGGCTATTGTGGGTTTACTGTACCTTTTAAAGTGGCAAACTCCCTGTTCCTCTCCTGGAAACATCTGTATTCCCAACCCACTACTAATCTACTGGGCATGCCAGCTCAATCGTAATGGGGTTTAAACTAGTAAATTTACTTCAATTTCACTATGTGATTTCAGGAAACCTTTACTTCTGCAAGTCTTAAATGAATACAAGCAACCATGCGAGTGAGTGAGTTATTTGTTGAATATTTGAAACTACCACTAAACATATTGCATCTAAAATCCCTTCTTTATTTAAATAAGTGAATAAAAACTAACGTATTACGTTTTTGTGAAACCAGCGGGCTTCAATGACATCTCGAGGAAAGAAAGCATGTGCTGACTAAAACTACTGAAGTCTCAGACTGAAAGATACAGCAAACAGAGGAGCCACCCAAGCTTGGTGATAACATCTGCATATTTAGCAGAACAAATTCACCAGAAGTCCTGATTTTGGTAGTATCAGTTGATGGATCTTTCATAACGTGGAAGTGTGGTCATTCGCTCGCTCAGTGGGATTTCTTTTGGGTTCCAATCCTTGAATCTGGGACCATAAAGGAAAGATGGTTGGACAGCACAATATCAGCACTCAATAATAAGACACAATGCATTTGTCTTACCTGTCCACTCTTGTATATCTATGGTTCAGTAGCTGGTACAGTTTCAAACTGAGGTAGCCGTAGTAGGAGCAATATGTGATTTAAGGCCTCTAAAGTCAGTCTTCCATTTAACTTCATGTTTAGAAGCCAAGAATAGCGATTCTCCAAATAAAATACCAAGAGAATCAGAATTTCATTAAAGACAGAGGCTAACATTATGCGTTATTACTTTAACTCTGCTTCTCCCGCTTGGAGTACCTTTCATTGGCTGAGTTTTGAGGAAATAAGGTTTAGGGTTTATAATGAAGCAGACAGATTATCTTCCTACCAATGCTTGTTGGCCTGTTGAGACTTCGAATAGTACCTCCTTGTGGTTGGCCATTCACAGAATCAAAAATGTGAATAAAAGCAGACTTTGTGAGGTGTTTTTAATGGTCACTCCCAGGTCCTGGAACGTTTGGCAAATGCATGAAACTGAAAACAATCCTTTTTCAGAGTGAAAGGTTATTTTTAATTTTGGGTTAGTTCCCTGTGCTTATTTCTTGAATCTTGAGGCATGAAGTGAGGTGAAGGTTTTTAGGTCTGGCCTAAAGCTAGTTTAGCTATTTTGCGTAATAAAATAAGAAACCCTATGGGAAAAAAATTCAGAAATAAATGCCCGCTCTCCTCACTCAATTTTCTGTTCAGCGATCTTTCCCGTTTCGCTTCTGGTCTTCGCAGCATACAGCTGTGCAGCGAGTCGGTCCACTTCAGCCATCTGCCGTCTTGCAGCGTGAGTGGCGGCATTGTAGATCGATCACGTGCACATCCACATAAAAACGATACTTTTGGTGGGACAATACTTTCATTTTCTAAATGCTTTCTTTTCTATTCCTTATTTTTCCTTTAAGTATCTCTTGTTGTGTTTAAAGTGAGTCCTTAGGTAACTAGAATTCAAAGCCAACACTAACTTTTCACTGCACCAATAAAATCATATTTTCCCATGTGGTCAATTAAGACGGTCAATGGTTTACGTTCTACACCTGTAGTAAGTACACCTGCAAGACAGGAAGCGCCTGTACTGTTCCATTTAAATTATATGCAATAATTTTTGTTATATCAAAAATATTTATTATACTTATTTGGCCATCACCCTTGGAAAAGCAGGTTTTCCTTTTTGTGGCACAGTCTTAAAATGTAAAAAATAAAGAATTTAACGATTTGACCAGTTTCCATTGATCCTGCCTATTGGCTTGGTCATTGATTGTTTTACAGGTTCCAATAATAGTACGATTGCCGTGTTCAGCGATGAGTTTACATTTCGGGCGTACAGAGTCTTATTCTGGTATGTATTTTAAAGTGAAAGGAATAAACTTTATCCATCCTTTTTTAAATCGGATATTACCACATTTTAACTTTAAACGGTTTTGGTAAATGTTGATCAACGGCCCATCTGCCCTTTGGCCCTGTATGCACTATATCAAAATACTGCCACTAAAATACATATGAATCGACCTCTAAACCCGGCATGCTTATGTGTGCTCACACTGAACGCTCGCGCTTCAGTCACCATGCTGAAGCATTTCCAAATGCATTTTATTTTTTATTAAACACATTTAAAAGACAGAATCATTTTCAAGATGTTAGTATTTTTTTATTTGTATTTAAAACGCGCCGTTTGACGTAAATAACGGCGCTATCACCTTTGGATGCTCACCCGTATGTAACTATTTTGCGGCCGACGTCTATTTTCAATAATCATTTCAAAGCACAACCTCCAGCCAGCTGAGAAATGAAAGGAAATCTAAGAGCTTAGGGGATTTCTTTTTTTAACTTCAAATATATTTGCATGTGCTAATACCAGCTCTATTATAAATTAATATCTTTTGTTCAAGTAAAATGAGAAGGGCTCCTGTCCGCGGAGATTCGCCAATCTGGTATTGCCCCATCACTCCTACTTGCCTCCATTTAGGTTTGTGCTACAATCTTTACACAATTTGCTTTATTTCGACATAGAATGGATAGCCTCTCTCAAAGTACTTTTGAGAAGGGTTTCTTGCACTCGGGCCATTGTTTCGCTCATTTCTACTACAACAGCGCCACCTGCAGGTCACACACAGATGTCCAGTCACGGATATTTATTATTTATGACGATTGAAGTTTTTTTCCAGAGTACTGGGTATTAGTACACAGTAACAAGTATATGGATGAGAAAGTGTACGGCACTGCAGTGAAAATCAAAATTGTAATATAAAAATCTGATACTATCGAAGACGACTCACAAACGCTGTTACATTATAGCGCCTATATCAAATAGTGGACGAGGAGACGCGAATCATGTAGAGTTGTCGCACAGTCAATGAAATCAACGCGTTTATATTTCCACTACCGCAGAGAAACATTTCAATGCGCCACGTTAGCAGGGATTTAATTAATTCTGGCTAAGTGGCCTATTTCCTGATTTCCGTAAAGTGTTTAATGGCCGTGAAGACATCTATCCCGTATTGCGATTCGCTTTGCTTTGCTTTAATTAGTTCTTGCAGAATTGTGGGCTGCTCAAGAAAGCACAATTCGCCCAACTTCAATAGAGCAAAAGTCGCAAAAACAAAGAGTTTACAGACAGACAAAACGTAGAAAATCTGCAATGCCCGAAGCGAATGAGTCGCGGTCACGGTGCCGCTCAGTTCAGACATTCAGAGCTTTCACGGCGATTTAAAAAACATAAATACAGCGGGGTCTCATGACTTGATTTCATAATGTTTGCTGTGGCGGTCTGTTATCCGCACCTATCAAATCATACATCTACGACTTGACTACGTTTTGGGGCATAAAGGTCGACGTGCATATAATAAATAAAAACAATTTAAAAGAAAACACTATGACAATATTAAAACCAAAGCATATCATTTAAGTCGATGCAGGAAACAGCTGATGAAATTGTGCACAAGTATCTATCATTACTATTTTAAAAGTAAAATAACATTCTGACAAAACACAAATCCCGGCCAACAAGGTCACCTTTTAGCAGATGTCTCTAAAAGAACCGTGGGTCTGTTGTGCTGTTGCCTAGAAAGCACGTTTAAAAGAGCTCGGCGTTACTTAAGGGCGTCCCTCTATGTCTTCTATCACATCTGAAAAACATGTTTGACATATTAACGCTTTATAAGGATTCTGCAACTATGGTCTAAACGACAGAACCGTTTAGAACGATCCTCGTTGGCTATTGACGGGAACCTGTCATGGTCCAGTGGACCCCAGGCAGGAATGACCCGGCAGAGACCGCCCATTGCGCCTTTTTCACTGTCCGCCCAATCAGAGGCAGATTTATAGAAATCATTCCTCTACACTTGGGAATTAGCTCCCAAAAATAACATTACCACCCACTATTGGCCCTTGGCAACTGTGATGCCATGGACAGTAGTGTCCCTCTGGTTTCTACACTGGCGTAGCCTGCACAATGGTCTTCTTATTGTGTTTATGTTAATCATGAAAGGGTTCAAATATTTAGTAAGATATATATATATATATATATATATTCACTGAAAAAAACATAGGTTTCAGGCACGTTATAGTTAGGAATTAGCATTTAAAAAACCTTGCAAATTCACTTAAAAAACCATAGGTTTCAGGGGCGTTATAGGTAGCTGGACTTTTCACTCGTACAAAACCATTGAAATTCCCCCGTTATAGTTAGTTCAGCTAACTATAACTCGCGCGACCGCAATGCACTGCGGATGTCGTCACATATTACATCACTCATGACATGGTCAGTGACATCACTCATGACATCACTGATGACATCTCAAATTACCTCACTGATGACATCACTGATGACATCATCCAGTGAATGTGTGTTTTTCTGAAAATTACATATGTTTTATATATGTATATCTCAAGGTCGATGGAAGAATAAATGGGTATATAAGTGTCTAAATGGATGATTTGTTTTTGAAAAATTGATTGTATAACTGACTGATTAAGGGCATCTTAGTGAATACATGGCTTAGTGAGTAATGTTTAAATATGTAAATATCTGTATCAGTCTCTCACTTTGTGTGTAAGTGGCTGCATGGGTTGGTGAGTAGCTACATGAGTGTCTATATAGGTTATTAGTTGGTTTTTTGAGTATCAGTATGAGTGTCTGAGTGTCTGTATGGTTCGGTGGGGGGTATTACGTAGTGAATAGGTGCATGATTGAGTGACTCACTGTTTGTATGTGTTGAAGACAGCATGTGTAGGACTGTATGGGTGGATGAGTGTGTGCATGGGTGTGTTAGTGAGTGAACGACTGTCTCAATAGTGTCTTTATGAGTAACTACATATGTTTTAAACTAGTATATGTGACTTATTGGTGTATATAAGTGAGTATATGTGAGAGTGAGAGATTGAAAGAGTTCCTGTATGAATAAGTATGTGTTTCTATAGGTGATTGTTTAAAAGACTAAGTATGTGTAAGTTTCTGTAGAAGTAAGTGTGGTGGTGTGTGTATAACTGTATATGCAAGTAAATGGATGTTTGATTCTTTATTAGCATAAGTGCCTATGTGTGTGAATAACTCTATGGATGAGTGGCGTTGTGTTTTGCAACGCAACAAGGGTACCCCTAATATAGTTTCCTATCTCAGGGTTTTAAAGTAAATATTTATGAAAAATATATAGGAAACAATAATTAAAAAGGTATGGTAATGTACAAATTGTTCAATATTCAAGGTTAAACATGACTATCAAGAAAAGGGAATTGATTGAAAATTCATTCTTTAATGTTTTTTGTAGTGATATTTGTAAAATTATATCGTTTTTTTCCAAACTTTTTTTCCCCCTTATTTTTCCTTTGCTTTCCTTTTCCCTTATTCATTCAAAGCAATACTTATACAAGCAAATTATTATAGCGTCCTAACAAAGTTTATCTAAACCTTCCTTTATCAATATATGGTTTGTCAGACACTATACAGTTACGTATTCAATCATAATACAAATTTTGTCAAACAAAAATAATGAATAATGAACATGGCTTATTTCAGTCTACGCGCGTTTCGGCGTTCAGCCTTCCTCAGGCGGCCATGGTATTCAAAAATCCTAAGACATAATAAAGAAAAAGGATAGTCTATGACAATTTGTACATACCAACTGAATCAAGTGCACATTACATTAAAAAGGCCCTACATTGACCCTATACATATATACATATATACATCTATATACACTTTATTTATATAGCACAAACCGTAAGTTGAATATTAAACAGTAACCATCTCTAATTAGAATCAATGGGCTTCAGAGACAAAGATACGATTTTTATCCATTATAATGACTTATACATTTGATACTTGACATCGTTACTGCACCTGTTATGCCTTATTCCCCCTTTATGTGAATATCCATCTCCTATATTTAGTTTCAGGTTTAAGAAGTCTTCCAGTGCCTTTCTATGATCACATGACCACCCCACCGTAATTTTGGGAACTAAGAGACTTCATTGGTATGAACAAAATAAAACTGACTTCTTGTGTTCGCTAGCGGGTTTGTCAATCACTTGCTACATTCGCAGTTATCGTTTTAAGCTGCTATTGTTACCTTGTCTATTCAAAGAATGTCTGCATCCAAGGTTCCCTCTGTTAAATGGATATTGTATCCAGTTCTATCTTTTCTGATGGCGGTGTTGTTTGTCGGCGGGATATGTATCAAATAATCACTCAAGCAGTCACCGGGTCACCGACCATAGATGTACTAAAATAGCAACAGATAGAGCAGAATAGCGTATTATACTTTTAGTCATTATTCTAACTTTTATAGCTATTTCTAACTATTAAAGCGCCAGAAAGCACTTACTAGGGCAGCGGAAGTTCCGTATTCGTCCTAACGAGCTTCTCTGATACCTGGGGAGGAACGTGTTCTGAGGAGATCACGTACGTTCCTTCAGCGTATTATCACGAGCTCTAAATAAGAACACATAAAGCGGTTGGTTCTAATGCAGCACGCTTAGGCATGGTGTTCGTATAATACAATTCGTTAGGAATCTATCACAACTTACCCGGTCACATTAGTCTGTTACTGAGGCCCGTTATCTCGACTTGTTTCAAACGCTGCATCGGCGTGATTTGAGATTTTTTGAAATATATATCCGGATCGTCCGAACCTAGGAGCATATAGTTAATTAGATAAATCTGCTCGGTTACCGAATGTGCCAAAGCATACTCAGCATGCCGGTTCGTTAAAAAACCCGCGGAGCTAATTCGCCGGTGTGATCTTACAGCACTCACCTCTCAGTGTAAGTCCTCTTTCCCTTTACCAGCAGATCACCAAAGTAGAAAGGGGACTAGGTGTGAAAACACTCTACTTATACTCGGAACTCCTCGGTCATTGGTCAATTCCCGAGAGCATTACTCTTCCGCTTAAAGCGGCACTAGATCTTCCACTGAGGAGATGATGGATGTATCAAAGGAATTCCTGGCAATAATGGCGGTATTTCTGATCGTGAGGGTAAACAGCCAGCTTTTGATACACCCATGCAATCACTTTATTAATGGAATATTAATTATAAAAACTCCAACCCTATAGATGTGAAAATAGATAGTTCCTAATTGTTCATCCAGCCAATTATTTTCTCTTATACCGGAGAATTATTCGCTATCAAGTGTGCGGTTAATTGTTATATCGGATGGCTTGACTCCATGGTATCTCACTGTTCAATCCCTTCCTGTATGTGTCCAGAGAGAATATCCAAAAAACTTCTCTCCTTTTTCGGATTTCAGTTCCTTGTGTCCCACTAATATTGATTTTCTCGAGGATCAGCCATCGCATATCTTTAATGGTGTGACTGTGCTCAATGAAATGTTGGACTAACGGCGCTTGTACCTTCTTGGTTCTGATCGCTGACCTATGCTCCGTTAAACGGGTTGCCATTGACCTTGATGTCTCCCCTACATAGGTTCTATTGCAGGGACATAAAATGGCATATATGATGTTAGTAGATTTACAATTGGTCAGGCATTGTAGGTCTATTTTGACTCCATTTATGGAGTATTGTCTTACTTCTAGTGCAGAATCACAAGCCAGACATGACATACACTTGTAATTGCCTTTCAAAGCAGGTAGGCCTCCAATCATGGTCTGAATGAATGTGGGTGTATTCTTTGGCATCCGTGATCTTGTCACTAGATCTTTGAGGTTCTTATTCTTGCGATACGCAAACATGGGCTTAGGTAGATAGTCTGGTTCTGCTCTTGTTGCATTCAAAATATGCCAGTTAGCATTGATAATCTGGCAAATGGTACCATTCATTGTACTATGCCGTGTTACCATCACAAGCCGGTCATGTTGTTTGGGTGTTTTTTTGCCCAGTAAGCTTTGGCGATCGTAGTATCGAGCTCTCTTATAAGAGTCTCGTACCAATCTTTTAGGGTATCCTCTGGCTACGAATTTCGCTCTCATTACTTCTGACTGTTGATCATAATCCAAAATATTGGTGCAGTTCCTCCGAAGGCGGAGGAACTGTCCAAACGGAATAGTTGTTTTCTGCATTCTTGGATGGTAACTAGAAAAGTGTAACAATGTGTTACGAGCTGTGGGTTTCGTAAATAAATCCACAGATAGCATACGTCCTTCAGACTTGATGGTGACATCCAAAAATTCAATATTATGTTTGTCACTCTTAGCTACAAACCGAATGTTGGTATCACAAAGATTCAGCCATGATACAAATTGCGCTAGATCTTCCTCGCTGCCGTTCCAGATGTAAAAGACATCATCAATGAATCTAGACCAACTAGTGGTTGATTCACTGAATGGGGCCACTTCATTATAGACGTACCTGTGTTCATAGTGCGCCATAAAGATGTTAGCTACTGTTGGCGCACATGAAGCCCCCATACTTACTCCTTGGGTCTGCTGGAATAGCGACCCATTGAACTCAAAAGTGTTTTCTCGGAGCACAATACCCAGACATTCCAGTATGAATTGGGCCGGGCACTCTATATCGTAGGTCTCAATGAACCACCTCACGGCTTCCAATGCCTCCGCCTGAGGGATATTACTATAAAGGGCCTCAATATCCATCGTGACCAGAAGTTGGGTGTCCTGGTCAAAGTGGATTTGTTCAACCTTATTAATAATATCCGTTGTGTCCCTTATATAAGATCTTATTTTAGGGACATGTGGGCGCAACAGAGCATCAACATATTTAGATAATGTTTCTGTTGTTGATCCAATGGTGGTCACGATAGGCCTATAGGGGGGGTCCGTGGTGCTTTTATGTATTTTAGGGATTCCATATATTGAGGCCATCTTGGGTTTTGCCACATTCAAAAATGTAAACTCTTTTTCGCAAATGACCCCATCTTCCAAAGCATTATTTGTTAGATCTTTGATCATTTTGGAAACCCTTTTAGTGGGATCCGTCCGTACAGGTATATACTGATCTTTATTGGATAGCATAGTAGTCATGTTTGCTACATATTGGTCAGTATTCATTAACACTATGCCTCCACCCTTGTCACAACCCTTAATAGTTACATCCTTATTATTCTTAAGGGTGGACAAGGCTTGATATTCCTCCCGGGAGAGATTGTATTTAGGCACCGGGATGAATTTAGTAGCTGCCATCATTTTGTTGAACACCACGTGCTCAAAGATGGCGATCTCGGGTCCTACCTGTTCTAGTGTCGGGACAAAAGTAGATGGGGGGGCCAAGCCTGATTTATTAGGCGTAAGGGGTTCTTGATGTTCCCGTCCCTCAAAGAAGGCATGTAATCTGATCTTCCGGAAAAAAGAAATTAGATCTTGAAACAGTTCAAATCTGTTAGCTTTTGCATGTGGAACAAAGGAAAGACCTTTCGTCAACAAAGACTCTGTCTGATGATCTATCTCGTAAGTGCTGAGGTTAAAGATAGGTATCTGGTTCACTCGCGGCAGTAATGGGCATGTCTCGTTACTAGGACCTGGGGATCGTCCTGGTAAACATTCTGCCCTTGCGGGTAATTGTACGCTTGCTGGTAGTTGCCCCGTTGACGTCGTTGGTATCTGGGCCGCCACCTGGATCTTTGTCCCCCTCGCCTGGCTAAAAAACCGGGACGTTCACCTCTGCTATTACCTGCGACCCGTCGGCCTGAATTGCCAGCTTGGTATTGGTCATAGTTTTCCCCTTCAGAGTCCGTCGTGTCAGAAAAGGTGACTACTTTTTTAGTAAATCTATCAGCTGAGGGTTGGAATTGATCTTCATCTATTGGTTGTTGCTGATAAAAATTATCTGCCAGGTATGGGTACATTCTCTCTTGACTAGTATACCTCACATCTTTTTTAAGCTTTTCTGTCTTACGTTTCATCAGGTAGTCATGATAAGATGACATCTCGGTTTCCACTTCCTCTAACTTCTTTTTAGCCTCTTCTATTGCTTGATTACTTTTAATTTTGTTCTCTAATTCTTGGATTTCCTCCATTAATGTCTGTATCATCTCCTTTGATGTCTCAACTATGAGGATCATGAGGTCCCGGGAGCACCTATTGGCTATGTGAGACCAACGTTCAAGGAATTTCCTGATTTTAACAAAGAGACCTGGAATGTTTTTTACTCTCAAGCCGTGTGGGATAATTCCTGCTTTGAGATATTCTAGCATGAAATGACCATGCATTTCAATTCGTTTGGCTTTTTTCTTTAACGAAGTTAGTTTATTAAAGTCTTCAAAACCTAGGGAGCTAGTAGTATGTACTGCTTGGCCACCTAGGGCAAAATCCCCCAATAATGAGGCAAGATCTTCATCTGTAAACCCGAATGTTTGAAGCTTATCCATCTTTTAGCAATTAACAACATGGGGCAAACACACATGCAACCACTGAAATTGCCTAAAGGTGCAAAAATGATGTTGTATCCAATTAAGTCAGGAAAACTGCCCTAATCAAAAAAGAAAGAAAGAAACCCCAATGGGCTATATGATCATTTTATCACAATATGTCTGAGATGGCTGTGTTAAGAGTCACAAACATAATATTGAATTTTTGGATGTCACCATCAAGTCTGAAGGACGTATGCTATCTGTGGATTTATTTACGAAACCCACAGCTCGTAACACATTGTTACACTTTTCTAGTTACCATCCAAGAATGCAGAAAACAACTATTCCGTTTGGACAGTTCCTCCGCCTTCGGAGGAACTGCACCAATATTTTGGATTATGATCAACAGTCAGAAGTAATGAGAGCGAAATTCGTAGCCAGAGGATACCCTAAAAGATTGGTACGAGACTCTTATAAGAGAGCTCGATACTACGATCGCCAAAGCTTACTGGGCAAAAAAACACCCAAACAACATGACCGGCTTGTGATGGTAACACGGCATAGTACAATGAATGGTACCATTTGCCAGATTATCAATGCTAACTGGCATATTTTGAATGCAACAAGAGCAGAACCAGACTATCTACCTAAGCCCATGTTTGCGTATCGCAAGAATAAGAACCTCAAAGATCTAGTGACAAGATCACGGATGCCAAAGAATACACCCACATTCATTCAGACCATGATTGGAGGCCTACCTGCTTTGAAAGGCAATTACAAGTGTATGTCATGTCTGGCTTGTGATTCTGCACTAGAAGTAAGACAATACTCCATAAATGGAGTCAAAATAGACCTACAATGCCTGACCAATTGTAAATCTACTAACATCATATATGCCATTTTATGTCCCTGCAATAGAACCTATGTAGGGGAGACATCAAGGTCAATGGCAACCCGTTTAACGGAGCATAGGTCAGCGATCAGAACCAAGAAGGTACAAGCGCCGTTAGTCCAACATTTCATTGAGCACAGTCACACCATTAAAGATATGCGATGGCTGATCCTCGAGAAAATCAATATTAGTGGGACACAAGGAACTGAAATCCGAAAAAGGAGAGAAGTTTTTTGGATATTCTCTCTGGACACATACAGGAAGGGATTGAACAGTGAGATACCATGGAGTCAAGCCATCCGATATAACAATTAACCGCACACTTGATAGCGAATAATTCTCCGGTATAAGAGAAAATAATTGGCTGGATGAACAATTAGGAACTATCTATTTTCACATCTATAGGGTTGGAGTTTTTATAATTAATATTCCATTAATAAAGTGATTGCATGGGTGTATCAAAAGCTGGCTGTTTACCCTCACGATCAGAAATACCGCCATTATTGCCAGGAATTCCTTTGATACATCCATCATCTCCTCAGTGGAAGATCTAGTGCCGCTTTAAGCGGAAGAGTAATGCTCTCGGGAATTGACCAATGACCGAGGAGTTCCGAGAATAAGTAGAGTGTTTTCACGCCTAGTCCCCTTTCTACTTTGGTGATCTGCTGGTAAAGGGAAAGAGGACTTACACTGCGAGATGAGTGCTGTAAGATCACACCGGCGAATTAGCTCCGCGGGTTTTTTAACGAACCGGCATGCTGAGTATGCTTTGGCACATTCGGTAACCGAGCAGATTTATCTAATTACCTATATGCTCCTAGGTTCGGACGATCCGGATATATATTTCAAAAAATCTCAAATCACGCCGATGCAGCGTTTGAAACAAGTCGAGATAACGGGCCTCAGTAACAGACTAATGTGACCGGGTAAGTTGTGATAGATTCCTAACAAATTGTATTATACGAACACCATGCCTAAGCGTGCTGCATTAGAACCAACCGCTTTATGTGTTCTTATTTAGAGCTCGAGATAATGCGCTGAAGGAACGTACGTGATCTCCTCAGAACACGTTCCTCCCCAGGTATCAGAGAAGCTCGTTAGGACGAATATGGAACTTCCGCTGCCCTAGTAAGTGCTTTCTGGCGCTTTAATAGTTAGAAATAGCTATAAAAGTTAGTATAATGACTAAAAGTATAATACGCTATTCTGCTCTATCTGGTGCTATTTTAGTACATCTATGGTCGGTGACCCGGTGACTGCTTGAGTGATTATTTGATACATATCCCGCCGACAAACAACACCGCCATCAGAAAAGATAGAACTGGATACAATATCCATTTAACAGAGGGAACCTTGGATGCAGACATTCTTTGAATAGACAAGGTAACAATAGCAGCTTAAAACGATAACTGCGAATGTAGCAAGTGATTGACAAACCCGCTAGCGAACACAAGAAGTCAGTTTTATTTTGTTCATACCAATGAAGTCTCTTAGTTCCCAAAATTACGGTGGGGTGGTCATGTGATCATAGAAAGGCACTGGAAGACTTCTTAAACCTGAAACTAAATATAGGAGATGGATATTCACATAAAGGGGGAATAAGGCATAACAGGTGCAGTAACGGTGTCAAGTATCAAATGTATAAGTCATTATAATGGATAAAAATCGTATCTTTGTCTCTGAAGCCCATTGATTCTAATTAGAGATGGTTACTGTTTAATATTCAACTTACGGTTTGTGCTATATAAATAAAGTGTATATAGATGTATATATGTATATATGTATAGGGTCAATGTAGGGCCTTTTTAATGTAATGTGCACTTGATTCAGTTGGTATGTACAAATTGTCATAGACTATCCTTTTTCTTTATTATGTCTTAGGATTTTTGAATACCATGGCCGCCTGAGGAAGGCTGAACGCCGAAACGCGCGTAGACTGAAATAAGCCATGTTCATTATTCATTATTTTTGTTTGACAAAGTTTGTATTATGATTGAATACGTAACTGTATAGTGTCTGACAAACCATATATTGATAAAGGAAGGTTTAGATAAACTTTGTTAGGACGCTATAATAATTTGCTTGTATAAGTATTGCTTTGAATGAATAAGGGAAAAGGAAAGCAAAGGAAAAATAAGGGGGGAAAAAAGTTTGGAAAAAAACGATATAATTTTACAAATATCACTACAAAAAACATTAAAGAATGAATTTTCAATCAATTCCCTTTTCTTGATAGTCATGTTTAACCTTGAATATTGAACAATTTGTACATTACCATACCTTTTTAATTATTGTTTCCTATATATTTTACATAAAAATGAGTGGCGTTGTGTAACAGGATGTATAGGTGAATGAGTACATATGATGAGTGAGTACATGTATGAGTGACTGTATAGGACTGTTGGTGAATGAGTGGATGTGTATGTGGATCTTAGAATTACTGAATAGATTGTTGTAACTGATATTGGTATGTCCATTGTTTTGAAAATTGTAGTTTCTATTTTTGAATGTGTGTATCAAAGGTTATATTAGGGGGAGAGGAGGTCTGCCACTCTATCACAAGGATGATGTCATCAGTGATGTCATTTGAGATGTCATCAGTGATGTCGTGAGTGATGTCACTGACCATGTCATGAGTGATGTAATATATGACGTCATCAGCAGTGCATTGCGGGCGCGCGAGTTATAGTTAGCTGAACTAACTATAACAGGGGAATTTCAATGGTTTTGTACGAGTGAAAAGTCCAGCTAACTATAACGCCCCTTAAACCTATGGTTTTTTCAGTGAATTTCTAAGGTTTTTAAAATGCTAATTCCTAACTATAACGTGCCTGAAACCTATGGTTTTTTCAGTGAATTTCAAAGGTTTTTTAAATGCTAATTTCTAACTATGCCTACAGAGATAGGACATGTGAAGAAAGAAGACAAAACGCACAGAAAGAAAAAAAAGAAATGCAGAAAGAAGCAACAGAATCCTCAAAGACGAAGAAAAGCGCAGGAAGAAGGATAACGTGCAGAAAGAACAAACAGAAGAGCAGAAAGAAGCCTTGTTGCAAAATCATCCTGTACCCTCAACTTTTTCAGACGGATACTGGTGGTAACTGAGTCTGACTAACCAGTCCTAGAGCCAGTGCTATGTTAAAAGACACTCAGAATACAGTGAAAACACCTACACACACTAGGGAGCACTATGCGTTGGGGTCCCCCTGTGATCAGCATGACCTCCTCTGTAAGCCCCTAGTATATAATAGGGCAGGGGATTAAAACTACCTCTTAAAACGCGCCACAGGGCGTGTTTGCATAAGTCACCTCAGGCCCCGTCCCCTCACTTCCCCAATGTGTAAACACGCCCTGTGGCCGTTTTAAGTTGGGAGATTAAGTCCCCTTGAATCCTGAGGGTCCCTAGGGTCCAACTAGACCACTAGGTACCTCCAGTAAGCACCACAGAGCTGCGTTGCAGAGAGATGTAAAAAGGGGCACGGCCTAGACCACCTCTCTGCAATGCAGCGCAGTGGCGCTTACTGGAAGCACCTGGTGGGCTAGTTGGCCCCCAGGGACCCTCAGGATTGAAGGGGAATTATTTCCCCAACTTAAAACGCGCCACAGGGCTTGTTTGCACACGTTAACTCAGGCCCCGTCCCCTCCCTTCACCACTGTGTAAACATGCCCTGTGGCCATTTTTTAAGTTGGGAGATTAAGTCCCCTTGAATCCTGAGGATCCCTAGGGGCAAAATAGCCCACTAGGTACGTCCAGTAAGCGCCATTGCAGAGAGGTGTAAAAAGGGCCACGGCCTCCACCACCTCTCTGCAACGCAGAGCAGTGGCGCTTACTGGAAGCACCTGGTGGGCTAGTTGGCCCCCAGGGTCCCTCAGGATTGAAAGGGAATTATTTCCCCAACTTAAAATGCGCCACAGGGCGTGTTTGCACACGTCACCTCAGGCCCCGTCCCCTCCCTTCACCACTGTGTAAACGCGCTCTGTGGCCGTTCTAAGTTGAGAGATTAAGTCCCCTTGAATCCTAAGGGTCCCTAGGGTCAAACTAGCCCACTAGGTACCTCCAGTAAGCGCCACAGAGCTGCATTGCATAGAGGTGTAAAAAGGGGCGTGGCCTCAGAACACTTGTCTGCAACGCAGCTCCCTGGCACATACTGGAGATACCTGTTGGGCTAGTTGGCTAGGGACCCTCAGTATTGAAGGGGAATTAATTCCCCAACTTACAACTGGCCAGGGGGCGCGTTTGCAGAGTGCTGCAAGGAGAGGGCATGGCCTCCGGCGCGATGCCGGTCTTTTATTTATTTTAAGAAGGAGGGCTGTGTGGCCCCCCTTCTTTTTCTAATTTACGGGCCCTGGGGACCCCATCCCCCAGGGCCTGCACTGCACCCTAATTGTTTTTGTTGAAAAAAAATTAATTTGGCCCTCCCAAGGCCTTAATCGGCCCCAGGGACCCCAACCCCTGGGTCATGGCCTTTTTTTGTTTTTTTTTAATTCTTTAGGAGGGGGCTGCGTTGCCCCCCTACTCAGGCCACTTATGGCCCCGGAGACCCCATCCCCCGGGGCCGGCCTTTGTTTTTTATTATTTAAAAAAATATATATATTTATAGAAAAACCTAGGACATGCTGGACAAACCGTATGTACCTATCACCATGACAATTTGCGTGATATTCATTAAAAGGCGACTATGCATAGAATGAATCCACATGGAATGTATTTACACCGCTAGTGAAGCTCTGACGTGTCTGACACCCTACCGTGCCTAATCCCGGCGCCCCCGCCGGTGGGTACTCTCCAAGTAGACACCCTTGTTGTTTATTTATACAAACATGGGTAGCTATTGACGGGCACATTTAATATACACGCACACCAAGCCATTCAAAGGGGATTCGACAAAAATTCAACCAAACTATGCAAGAAACCCCCCTCACGGTTAATAAAACACACATCCACCGCCGGATGAGTAATACTTTTTATTTTACTTTCTGGAAAGGAGACAAACCTCACTTGAGAGTCACAGCGTGCTCCTGGCTGAGCCCAATGCTGTGTGACACCCACCAGTGCCCGCCGAGTGCCTCACACCTCTGTGTTGTATTCCACCAGCTAGTGCGTATGCTATGACACTCTCTAGCCCATGTGCACTGTAACACCACCCCGTGAATATGTCATGCCACACTTGCCTTCGCACGGGTTATATTGCCCCATCTAACGTGCCTTCCTCTATGCCTATGTTATAACGCACAGCGCTATGCCATACATATTAAAATCTGGGATCCATATCTTTGTCACACTGCATATGCAACGTTACACTCCCCAGCACATATTTTATATTACAACTTTAGAGACTAGTTAGGTTACACAACACTGCCCTGTGCATATTACACTCCAAGGCGCATATCGCATAGCATGCGCTAGTGCCTGTGCTATCTCGCGCTCTCCAATTAATCTGTCATTGCGCACAATGTATTGCATATTATATTTCACGGTTAGTACTTTGTACTGTTTAAGAAACCCTCATTCACGTTTGGTAAAGGATCGAGATTAGCGGTATATCTTGATTCTCCGCTAGATTGTCATTAATGACAATCTAGCGGAGAATCAAGATATACCGCTAATCTCGATCCTTTACCAAACGCGAATGAGGGTTTCTTAAACAGTACAAAGTACTAACCATGCAATACCCTGGTTCTCCCAGGACCAGTGATCCACTCTCCCATTGATTTTTGATATATTGAGATAAGGACGCTGAGTGGACCTAATCCCTTCTTTCTCCCTCCTATCTGATTTTTGAGTATTATATTTCACGCCCCGGTTCATCTTATATCACACTTTTTGGTGCATAGTTTATACCATATACTATATCTAGTTTTCATTTTCAATCGTGCTCTCAGGACTATGTTCTATATAACACTGCGTCCACCTACCCTTTTCACGGGCATTACATTTTGTGATGGGGGTGGAGGGTCAGGGGGTGTTTCTGCCAAGTGAGTCCGGAGTCACAGTCACAAACGTCCTCTTCTTCCTGAATAAAAGTGAGATTATGCTGCATACTTGTTAATATTTTAAGTAGTTCGCACAGACACACATTTTAAAAACAATAAAGTTCCTAATACCCACCTTCTCTGAACAGTTAGCTTGCTGCCCCATCCACCTCCTCCCTATCCTCTGTTGTCTGAACCCATGGACTAGCCTCATCCCTCCTGCCATGCATGGTCTGATGTGCTGCCACTGCCCTCCATTTAGCATGATGTACCAGTCCACTCCTCCAGCCCTCCATTGCCCAATTCTATGGCCCATCATTGACCTCCTGCTTAGCCTCTGTGCTTAGCTTGCTGCCCCTATTCTCCTTCCCCCTACCCTCCGATGTCTTTATGCATGCCCCTGCTCCATCCTTTTTGCCCACCATGTTCCATGGACCTGCCACTCCTATCTACTCTGAGTGTTCTGTTGAGCTGCCACTCCCCTCCCACCTGCCTAGCATTGTCAGATGACTGTAACCTGTCCCTGCCACCTCCACCCTGCCTGTCCACATGCCATGCTCCTATCCCCTTCCTCCTGTCCTCCATGATCCATTGTACTGCCACACCCTTCTGCCCTCCCTGGTCTGTTGTGCTGCAATTGCTCCTCCTGCCTGCCCGCGCGGTCCGTTGTGAGGCTCCTTTCCCTGAACTCTCTTGTCTGTGCCCAGGTCCTGACCCTCCCTTCTATCCTCCATGGTCCTTTATGCATACCCCTGCACCCTCCTTTTTGCCCATCATAGCCATTGTGCTGCCACTAACCATCCCGCTTGCCATGCATGGTCTTCTGTGCTGCCATGGTCCCCCCACCTTCCCTGTGGGGTCAGCTAGCTGCCCCTGACCCCCTCCCACCTTCCCTCCATGGTCTGTGTGTATGCCATCATAGTCTCATTGTTGCTCTCCATGGTGTGTCTTGTTTCTAGTGCCCATCCTGCCTGAACTCCATGGTCATCTTGCTGCTCCTGCCCTGCCCCCTTGCCCCCAGCCCTCTATTTCCATGTGCAGACCCCTATTCCCTCCCTCCTGGCTTGTCAGTTCCATTGTAATGCCCCTGATCCATCCCTCCTGCCCTTTATGGTCTGTTATACTGCAGCTTTCTCTCCTGTCTGTCCATTATGGTCAGCTAGCTACCATTGCCTCTGTTCTCTGTTGTCCATGTGCATGGTCCTGTCCCCTCCCTATTGCTTTCTATGGATTGTTGTGCTGCACTCCCGTCCCGCATGCGCTGTGTGGTGTATTGCGCTGCTGAAAACCCTGATGCCTGCCCTGTAGGGTCAGTTTGGTGCACCTCTCCATGTCCCTCCTGTCCTCTGTTATCCGAGTCCATGTCCCTACCCCAATTCCTCCTGCCTACCGTGATCCAATGTACCATACTTGGGAACATTTTGAACTTGGTAAGAGGGAGATTTTGAAAAAAAACTGGGGTATTGATTTTCCCCTTTGAGTTACATTGAGAAAGAGGAGATTGTAGATAGGAGACAGATCAAATAAAGATCATTTGAGCTTAAAAACATTGGACGTTTCCTGGCTGAAACGGGTCTGTTGGCATGTATGGTAGTACTGCCACTGCCTCTTCCTTCTGCCCACAATGGTCTATTATATTGCCACAGCCTCTATTGCCAGTCCTGTATTGTTGGTTTGTTGCCCCTGCCCCCCTTTCCACTGTCCTCCATAGTCTGTTGTGTTGCCACTGCCCTTCCTGCCTGCCCAGTGTGGTCAAATTGTTGCATCTGCACTCTCCTACCTGCCTTCAATTTTCAAAGTCCGTGCCCCTGGCCTCTGCCTCTCAACAGTATCCCAATGAACAACTAGATTGCTAACATTCTATATTTATTACAAAAGTGTGGAACGCCTGACGTCATCTTGATGTAATCAAAACTGTAATACCTAGAGTATTTCCTTTAGAAATTACATATATGAGAGGGTCTTATTTGCATCAAAATTATGGCTAGGGCTCTAAAAAACTAAAATGAGGACATATTTTCTGAGTTTTCAAATAGCGACAAAGAACTTTTAAATTATTTGTAACCTTTGTTTTTTTATCCAGTTGACCACTTGATTAAATGTTGGGGAGAGGATGTGGTGTTACTTTCAAAGCTGCAGACTTTGCAACTGGGGCACCAGGTTGGAGTTTCTGCTTCAGCTCAACATTCTGTGATTCTGGTCAAATCACTTAATCTCCCCATGTCTACAACCAAAATGAATTTGATCTTGTGTGATGTAACCAATGCTCATGTAAAGCACTCCAATACCTGACAAGTCTGCACTATATAAAACTGCAAAACTGCAAATACACAAAAAATAAGTGTTTTGCACACTTCTGTCATTGGGCTACATGTGGGCTACATCTGGGTGATATTTGTGCTGCATTTGGGCTCTTTTGTCTCTGGTGGCCATCTTGGGAGATTTATTTGTTATAAAGTTTCCTAATTTCCTCATTTACAGCAGTCTTCTCAGTAGGAAATGCTTTCAGTTTTTTACTTTGATTCCATCAAGAAGGAACTCTAGTTGCTCATTAGATCACTGTAGTTAAGCTACTGCTCAACACGGAAGTCTGCTGCTGGTATTAAAAGTGCATGTTTCAGTCTGCATATCAGAATTTTTTAATGAAATAGAAGAGTATTTGAGAAGTCACTCAAAATGTGCCCTAATGTTTCTTTCTTCAGCACTAATCATAATTTCTATGGCAAAATGAACCCCCTCATTGTGTTTCTTCTTAAATTAAATGTTTTAAGTGTTACCAGTTTATTCCAATCAAGAAGGCTTCAGGTGTGCCATACTTTTGTCATAAGTAAGTTAGTAAGCGCTCTAGTTGTTCTTAAGAACACTCTGGGAGATTCTATCATTGGGCTATACTTGGGCTACATCAGGGTGGAAATTAAAATGTTTTAAGTGTTACCACTTTATTCCAATCAAGATGGCTTCAGGTGTGCCATACTTTTGTCATAAGTAAGACTGTTAGCGCTCTAGTTGTTCGTTAGAACACTCTGGGACATTCTGTCATTGGGCTATACTTGGGCTCCATCTGGGTGATATTTGGGCTACATTTGGGCTCTTTTGTCTCTGGTGGCCATCTTGGGAGATTTATTTGTTATGAAGTTTCCTAATTCCCTCATTTACTGCAGTCTCCTCAGTAGGAAATACTTTCAGTTTTTTACTTTGATTCCATCAAGAAGGCATTCAGATGTGTCACACATCTGCCATAAATTCAGAATGTTAGCACTCTAGTTGCTTATTAGATCACTGTTGTAAAGCTACTGCTTACCAGTGAAGTCTGCTGCTGGTATTGAAAGTGCATGTTTCAGTCTGCATGTCAGAATTTTTTAATGAAATAGAAGAGGATTTGAGAAGTCACTCAAAATGTGCCCTAATTTTTCTTTCTGCAGCACTAATCATACTTTCTATGGCAAAATGAACCCCCTCTTTTTGTTCCTTTTTAAATGAAATGTTTTAAGAGTTACCACTTTATTCCAACCAAGATGGCTTCAGGTGTGCCATACGTTTGTCATAAGTAGGACTGTTAGCGCTCTAGTTGTTCTTTAGAACACTCTGGGAAGCTGCAGTAGAACACAAAGGAATCAACTGACAGTCTCTGCCCTTGTTGGATGTACATGTTTTACTGAGAATGTCAGACTTCATTCTCACATGACTGAGAAATATAATGTGAATTTACATAAAATATGTGTTAAGTCTCAGTTTAGCTTATAGATCACCTTCCAATCCTCTGTGGGAAAAGCATGAGAAAATATTTTTCTCTCAAACATGATTCATGATATCACAGCAGAAGGCTTTTTCACATGGTAAAATCACCTTAGAACACACCACAATTCCTAAACTGAGTATGGTACCATCAACAAATGATTTATAATGTAACTAAAGTCTTAAAACCTTCCATTAACTGCAATGCTTTTTAATGAGGTGCTATCATGTATATTGGTCCCAAGATGGCTGCCAACACTTCTTGGATGAAGTGCTAACAGCCAATCAGATCTCACGATGAGATGTGTGGTTAGGCTCCGCCCAGATATATATGTGATTTTACTTTTGATTTTCTCAGGAACTACTGAACGGATTTACACCGTTTAAGCAAAAGGCGCGAGTCTGAACTGAGGACTACCTCTTTGCCAAATTTGGTGTAATTCCGTTCAGCACTTCGGGCTGTAGCTGCGTCAACAGGTCCTATGGGAAAATGCATGGGGAAAACGTGTTTTGGGACCCCCCTTTTTTCTCGGCCCCCGCTTGACGAATCACCGTGAAATTTTCAGGATAGGAGCGGACCAGAGCTGGCCAAAAGCTTGGAAAATTTTGCGAAGATTCATCAATCGACGCCAATGTTATTCCAAATAGAATATTGCGGATTTCCTATGGAAAATAGGTCCTAACTATAACTACCTACTGGCGACTGCCAGTAGGTAATATATATATATTTAATAAAATCTCACGGCTTTGCAAGCACTGTTGAGTGCGCCTTCAGAACCCCTGGGGCTTTGGAATATATATATATATATATATATATATATATATATATATATATATATTACCTACTGGCGGTCGCCAGTAGGTAGTTATAGTTAGGACCACGTTTCCATAGGAAAACCTCAACATTCTATTTTGAATAACTTTGGCGCCGGTCGACGAATCCTCGCGAATTTCTCAAAATAGGTGGGGCGCTACGCTCCGCTCCTACCCTGAAAGTCTCGGGGGGATCCGTCAAGCGGGGGCTGAGATAAAAGGGGGGTCCCAAAACGCGTTTTTCCCATGCATTTTTCCATAGGACCTTTAGAACGAGCTACAGCCCGAACGGCTGAACAGAATTACTCAAAATTTGGCAGAGAGGTAGTCCCTAGGTCAAGGAAGTGCCTTTTGTAGGTTTGGTGTAAATCTGTTCAGTAGATTCTGAGAAAATAGCCTTTAAATCAATATATATATCTGAGCCCGCTTACGGTACGCTTACCGAACGCTTACGGTAAGCGTACGGTGGCGTGCGCGAGCGCGATTCTGATTGGCTCTTAGATCTTAGTAAACATTCGAATCGGCCGAAACCAGGAAGCGGTGGCCGCCATTTTGTGTATTTCACTCTGAAAAAAAAGAGTGAAAACAAGGAAAGGGGGCAATGAGGAGAGTTACAGACCCCCTAACATTTGTAAGGGGGTCAAAGAAGGACAGAAAAGTACAAAAAAAACATTTATTGATTTTAAAAAAAATCACGGGGTACGCGTACGGTAAGCTTACGGTAAGCGTACGGTAAAAAAAATAAAAATAAATAAATGAAAAGCAGATTTAAGAGTTTAGAAATTAGGGAGCTCTAAAAAGAGCTGTTGTGTTTATGAAGTCATTTTTTTAGTGGTACCTACAAGTAAGTACCAATGCAGAGTCTAAGGTTCAAGAGGAAGACTCTGTTCCCTTCATCATTGAAGTGCACACCATCTCCTCTATAAATGTCTTGCATGTCATAACGCAAGTTGTTGTGGTAAATGGCACCCATACCATAGTCACGGAGGAAAGCAGAAACAGATTTGTTGACGTGCTTTCTTGCTTTGTCAATCTGTGGACAGAAATGATTGGACCAGTTCCATTTTTGCCTTTGGCATATGTTGGAAAACACAAAGGCAGTTTTAGGGAAAAGTGTAAACAGTTGTGCAAAGGTGTCCTTCATAAGCATTTCCAGACCTACCCCAGTCAAAGTGCCTAGGTCATTGCCACCACAGTGCACTATTATGAGGTCAGGATGTTGGATTTGAATGAAGGATTTCACCAATGGCATCAATTGGTGCCACTTTAACCCTCTCTGGCCAATCCATTTAATGTCTACATTTGGCAAAGTAAGGTCTCTCACCATACCTGTTTTCTCTGCAAACTTTTCACTCCAGAAGACATAGCTGTGCCCTACAATCCACACTGTGAACATCTTCAAAGGAGAACTGGATGCACTCAGGAGGTGTCTTTCAGTAGAATGGCAATATGAAAAGAAAGACAGTTTGGAAATGGAGGCATACATATTTTTTTCAAAACAAAAAGAACTGATTGGCTGTTTCATACCATTCTAGAATAAAAACTAGGCTGTATGTGTAAATTAATAGAAGCATGTTTTGTATTGGTAAAAAAAAATGTGTAACCAAAGAACAGTACTATGGATTTGCTGTTAGGTTTGAAAAGTCAAGCACTCTTGCTCTGTGGAATTGAAACATTGTTTGGCGAACTTCTGACCTAACTCAACACAGCAGTGTTCCATGAGCTGTTGCTATGGTAGCAGGCAGAAGTCAAGTTGGGGGAAGGGTACTAGGCAGAAGTCAAGTTGGGGGAAGGGTACTTTTGGAAAAGGGTTGGTTTTCAACCAATAGAAATGTGTGATTACATTTGAAAAAAAGGGGGAAGCACTGAGATTTGAAACTTACAAGTATATGTGTGGAAAAATAGAGGGAAAGTTTGCCATTATCTGGTTCTGCTGAGAGGAGAGAGGTGAACACAACAGAGATCCTGGCTCTGATAATCTGCTGTTTGAGTGTCACATTTCTTTCACAACTAACTAATTTTAAAGGTGAGTTTACAGTTTGAGAGGGGATGTATGTGGTAACTTAAGAAATGAATAATAGAAATGGAAATTGTTTTTGTTGTAGTTACACATGGTGGTTTCATAATGTGTCAGTCTGTAAAAGTGATTTTCACTTGCCCCGAAAAAAAAAAGAGCAGTAAGTGTGCTTTCAAATTGGCAAAGAAATTTCGTTTTGGGACTAATGTGAAAACATGACTCTGTGTGCAGAGAGGAATTATAGGCAGAGATTTATTGCGTCTTGCTCTGGTGATTTCACAGTTGCATTAGATGGAAAGGGGGAGCGAATTTTTGGGGGAAGAAGCAGAGTCTTAGCACACACCCATGTGCTTGCCATGTATAGTCATGCACAGTATTTACAAGCGAGTGGGGTTTTCAGGTTTCAGTCTGTAATGCAAATACATTCAGCATCACTAAGGCTGGTTGCCCTTGCTGTAGTGTAGCAGTCTGGACATGGGCTTTTTAAAAAATCTGAAAAGTGGATTCATAATGTGACAGTTTGTAAAAGTGATTTTCACTTGCCCAAAAAAAAGAGCAGTTAGTGTGCATTCAAATTGGCATAGAAATTTTGTTTTGTGACTATTGTGAAAAGAAATGTAGTAATATATTTAAATACAATAAAGGAATTGTTACAGAGAATCGGTGAGATCTGTACAAATAAAACTTTAGAATTTTATTGGATTACCATTGGAAATTTAATCAAAAAAGAATTTTAAAATTACTATTTGGTCTAAAGGAAATGAAATCAGATGTATTTTGGAGTTATTTGAGATATAATATTGTGATTATACTTCTGAAACAAACATATCAGACGGTATTTTAAAGAAATAAGTATTGGTATTAGATGATATTTTTTTAGAATATTATGCATTTCTATAATGTTAAGTTTAAGTAAAAAAAGAATCAGGGCTTTTTTAATACAATCTTTGTGATTGTTATTTTTTTTTGCCCGCTGTAAAATGATGAATGCAATTGCTTTCACAATTTATAGTGAAATGCAATATATTCTGAAAACAGCAAAAATAAGGCAAAAATATTTTATGGAAAAAAATGTAAATATGTGTACTGTATTATAAAATGTTTTAAAAATATTAATACTTTTTTCTTTTTTTCCAGATAGATATAGAAAATTTTCGAAAACTACAAACTTTTTAAAAACTATTTTTAAAAAAAACAAATGAATAAATATTTTTTCAGTGAATATGGTAAGTCAATAATAATAATTGTAGTCTCTCAAGGACCTTGTAATGTGTTTATTGATTTTTAGTGTTTTTAAAAAAAAAAAAAAAAAAAAAGTACGCGCACCGTACGCGTACGGTAAAAAAAAAAAAAAAAAAGTTTTTAAAAACATATGTAAAAGATGAAAGATAAGGTTGGCTCTTAAAAGAACCGTTGTGTTCATGCAGGGACAGAGGAAAGGAAGCATGGGAAAATTATTCAAAGCGACAAATGTGTTGATCTATTTTGTTGTTCACTAGGGAAACACTTGTCTCCCTATAGCAAATTAGATCTTGACAAAATGTGCATCGAATATCAACCTTCCGAAATCGAGGGTTGATTTCCAGAGGGCCAGCAAAAGGAGATTCTCCCCCCACAGATGAAGGGCTCACCTGACCTGCAGAAGAAGGAGTCAGCCCTGCAGATGATGGTTCAGGCTGAGCTGCTGTGGATGTACTGGCTTGTCTTTCTGAAGAGTTACCTCCAAAAAGATGACCATGTGTCCTTCTGTGTACATCCTGGAGGTGTCTCTTCATGGTGTGATTCCCAAAGGAATACTTCCTGTTAGGATTACCTCTAGAAAGTACACGCTTACACAGCTTACAAGTCACTAAGGGTGCATTTACCTTTTGCTGGCCTTCAGGAAAAGTAAAATAATCCCATACATAAGAGGGCTTTTGTTTCCTCGATCTCTGCCTCAAGACAGTGCTGCTAGTGCTAGCCTCACTCTCAGAAGAGCTCTGCTGTTCTGCCATCGTATCCCAAAGACAAACCAGCTCCTTCTCCCAAGGGATCACAAGCAGAAATGAGGGGAATGGGTGTGGTGTAGGAGAGTTCTAGAACTGAAAGTAGTTTCAACCAATCAAAAGTTGTGTTTCATGATCACATGACCTACCGTACGCTTACGGTACGCTTACGGTACGCTTACGGCAAAAGTGCGCATGCGCGTAAAAAAGACACGCGCTTGCGCGCATGCGCATAACAGTCACTCCCGGCACTTCCGCGTAACGTGCGCGTGTAGCGTACACGCGTACGCGTCCCACGCGGAGTACGCGCGGCTACGCAAATTGCGTAACTATACGCAAGCAGCGTAGGAAAATTACGGACGTTGCGTAAACCGTACGCTTACCGTGAGCTTACGGTACGCGTACTAAAAAAATAAAAAAATAAATAGAAAAAAAGTACTGCAAATAAATTTTACATGTTTATTTTAAAAAATATATAAAAAAAAAACATATTAAAGAATTTTAAAAATTTAATCATAGTCTTTATAAAAGGTAAGAAAATTAAAATAAAAATATGTTAGAAAAAATAGAAGAAAAAAAAAAATTAGCATTTAAAAAACCCTGCAAATTCACTGAAAAAACCATGGGTTTCACACACGTTATAGTTAGGAATTAGCATTTAAAAAACCTTGCAAATTCACTGAAAAAACCATGGGTTTCACACACGTTATAGTTAGGAATTAGCATTTAAAAAACCTTAGAAATTCAGTGAAAAAACCATAGGTTTCACACACGTTATAGTTAGGAATTAGCATTTAAAAAACCTTAGAAATTCAGTGAAAAAACCATAGGTTTCACACATGTTATAGTTAGCTGGACATTTTACTCGTAAAAAACCAATGAAATTCCCCCGTTATAGTTAGTTCAGCTAACTATAACTCGCGCGCCCGCAATGAACTGCTGATGACGTCACATATTACATCACTCATGACATGGTCAGTGACATCACTCATGACATCACTGATGACATCTCAAATGACATCACTGATGACATCACTGATGACATCATCCTTGTGATAGAGTGGCAGACCTCCTCTTCCCCTAATAAAACCTTTGATACACACATTCAAAAATAGAGACTAAAATTTACAAAACAATGGACATACCAATAACAGTTACAACAACCTCTTCAGTAATTCTAAGATCCACATACACATCCACTCATTCACCAACAGTCCAATACAGTCACTCATACATGTACTCACTTATCATATGTACTCATACACCTATACATCCTGTTACACAATGCCACTCATCCATAGAGCTACTCACACACATAGTCACTCATGCTAATAAAGAATCAAACATACATTTACTTGCATATACAGTTATACACACACCACCACACTTACTTCTACGGAAACTTACACATACTTAGTCTTTTAAACAATCACTTATAGAAATACATACTTATTCATACAGGAACTCTTTCAATCTCTCACTCTCACATATACTCACATATATAAACCAATAGTCACATATACTAGTTTTAAACATATGTAGTTACTCATAAAGACACTATTGAGACAGTCATTCACTCACTAACACACCCATACACACACTCATCCACCCATGCAGTCCTGCACACATGCTCTGTTCAACACATACAAACAGTGAGTCACTCATTCATGCACCTATGCACTACGTCATACCCCCCACCGAACCATGCAGACACTCAGACTGATACTCAAAAAACCAACTAATAACCTATATAGACACCCATGTAGCTACTCACCAACCCATGCAGCCACTTATACACAAAGTGAAAAAATGATACAGATATTTATATATTTAAACATTACTCACTAAGCCATGTATTCACTATGATACACTTAATCAGTCAGTTACATAATCAATTTTTCAAAAAGAAATCATCCATTTAGACAGTAATATACCCATTTATTCTTCCATCAACCTTGAGATATACATATATAAAACATATTTAATTTTCAGAAAAACACACATTCACTGGATGATGTCATCATTGAGGTCATCAGTGATGTCATTTGAGATGTCATCAGTGATGTCATGAGTGATGTCACTGACCATGTCATGAGTGATGTAATATGTGACGTCATCAGCAGTTCATTGCGGGCGCGCGAGTTATAGTTAGCTGAACTAACTATAACGGGGGAATTTCATTGGTTTTTTACGAGTAAAATGTCCAGCTAACTATAACATGTGTGAAACCTATGGTTTTTTCACTGAATATATATATATATATATACCTACATATATATGTATATATACCTACATACCTATATATATATATATATATATATATATATATATATATATATACACACACACACCCATATGTACACACACATATATATATATATATATATATATATATATATTCACAGAAAAAACCATAGTTTCAGACACGTTATAGTTAGGAATTAGCATTTAAAAAACCTCAGAAATTCACTGAAAAAACATAGGTTTCAGGGGTGTTATAGTTAGCTGGACTTTTCACTTGTACAAAACCATTGAAATTCCCCCGTTATAGTTAGTTCAGCTAACTATAACTCGCGCGCCCGCAATGCACTGCTGATGACGTCACATATTACATCACTCATGACATGGTCAGTGACATCACTCATGACATCACTCATGACATCTCAAATGACATCACTGATGACATCACTGATGACATCATCCAGTGAATGTGTGTTTTTCTGAAAATTAAATATGTTTTATATATGTATATCTCAAGGTCGATGGAAGAATAAATGGGTATATAAGTGTCTAAATGGATGATTTGTTTTTGAAAAATTGATTGTGTAACTGACTGATTAAGTGTATCATAGTGAATACATGGCTTAGTGAGTAATGTTTAAATATGTAAATATCTGTATCAGTCTCTCACTTTGTGTATAAGTGGCTGCATGGGTTGGTGAGTAGCTACATGGGTGTCTATATAGGTTATTAGTTGGTTTTTTGAGTATCAGTCTGAGTGTCTGCATGGTTCGGTGGGGGGTATTACGTAGTGCATAGGTGCATGAATGAGTGACTCACTGTTTGTATGTGTTGAACACAGCATGTGTGCAGGACTGTATGGGTGGATGAGTGTGTGTATGGGTGTGTTAGTGAGTGAATGACTGTCTCAATAGTGTCTTTATGAGTAACTACATATGTTTTAAACTAGTATATGTGACTATTGGTGTATATATGTGAGTATATGTGAGAGTGAGAGATTGAAAGAGTTCCTGTATGAATAAGTATGTGTTTCTATAAGTGATTGTTTAAAAGACTAAGTATGTGTAAGTTTCCGTAGAAGTAAGTGTGGTGGTGTGTGTATAACTGTATATGCAAGTAAATGTATGTTTGATTCTTTATTAGCATGAGTGACTATGTGTGTGAGTAACTCTATGGATGAGTGGCATTGTGTAACAGGATGTATAGGTGCATGAGTACATATGATGAGTGAGTACATGTATGAGTGACTGTATAGGACTGTTGGTGAATGAGTGGATGTGTATGTGGATCTTAGAATTACTGAAGAGGTTGTTGTAACTGGTATTGGTATGTCCATTGTTTTGAAAATTTTAGTCTCTATTTTTGAATGTGTGTATCAAAGGTTATATTAGGGTGAGAGGAGGTCTGCCACTCTATCACAAGGATGATGTCATCAGTGATGTCATCAGTGATGTCATTTGAGATGTCATCAGTGATGTCATGAGTGATGTCACTGACCATGTCATGAGTGATGTAATATGTGACGTCATCAGCAGTGCATTGCGGGCGCGCGAGTTATAGTTAGCTGAACTAACTATAACGGGGGAATTTCAATGGTTTTGTACAAGTGAAAAGTCCAGCTAACTATAACACCCCTGAAACCTATGGTTTTTTCAGTGAATTTCTGAGGTTTTTTAAATGCTAACTATAACGTGTCTGAAACTATGGTTTTTTCTGTGAATTTCAAAGGTTTTTTAAATGCTAATTTCTAACTATGCCTACAGAGATAGGACATGTGAAGAAAGAAGAAAAAATGCACAGAAAGAAACAAAAGAAGTGCAGAAAGAAGCAACAGAAGTCCTCAAATATGAAGATAAGTGCAGGAAGAAGGATAACGTGCAGAAAGAACAAAAAGAAGAGCAGAAAGAAGCCTTGTTGCAAAATCATCCCGTACCCTCAACTTTTTCAGACGGATACTGGTGGTAACTGAGTCTGACTAGCCAGTCCTAGAGCCAGTGCTATGTTAAAAGACACTTAGAATACAGTGAAAACACCTACATACACTAGGGAACATTATGCGTTGGGGTCCCCCTGTGTTTAGCATGACCTCCTCTGTAAGCCCCTAGTATATAATAGGGCATGGGGATTAAAACTGCCTCTTAAAACAGGCCACAGGGCGTTTTTGCACATGTTAACTCAGGCCCCGTCCCCTCCCTTCACCACTGTGTAAACACGCCCTGTGTCCATTTTTAGTTGGGAGATTAAGTTCATTTGAATCCTGAGGGTCCCTAGGGTCCAACTAGCCCACTAGGTACCTCCAGTAAATGCCACAGAGCTGTGTTGCAGAGAGGTGTAAAAAGTGGCACGGCCTGGACCACCTCCTTGCAATGCAGCTCAGTGGCGCTTACTGGAAGCACTTGGTGGGCTAGTTAGCCCCCAGGGGCCCTCAGTAATGAAGAGAAATTATATCCCCAATTTAAAACGTGCCATAGTGCGTGTTTGCACACGTCACCTCAGGCCCCGTCCCCTCCCTTCACCACTGTGTAAACGCGCCCTGTGGCTGTTCTAAGTTGAGAGATTAAGTCCCCTTGAATCCTAAGGGTCCCTAGGGTCAAACTAGACCACTAGGTACCTCCAGTAAGCGCCACAGAGCTGCGTTGCAGAGAGGTGTAAAAAGGGGCTTGGCCTCAGAACACCTGTCTGCAGCGCAGCTCCCTGGCGCATACTGGAGATGCCTGTTGGGGGTGCGTTTGCAGAGTGCTGCACGGAGGGGGCATGGCCTCCGGCACGATGCCAGTCTTTTATTTATTTTAATTTTTTAAGAAGGGGGCCTGTGTGGTTCCCCTTCTTATTCTAATTTATTGGCCCTGATGACCCCATCCCCCAGGGCCTGTCTCCTAATTATATTTTTTTGACCCCAATCCCTAGGGCCGGCCACTGTTTTTTATTATTTTAAAAAAATATTTATTTATAGACACACCTAGGACATGCTGGACAAACCGTACGTACCTATCACCATGACGATTTGCGGGATATTCATTAAAAGGCGACTATGCATGCAATGAATCCACGTGGAATCTATTTACACTACTAGTGAAGCTCTGACATGTCTGATGCCCTACCGTGCCTAATCCCGGTAGACACCCTTGTCGTTTATTTATACAAACATGGGTAGCTATTGACGGGCACATTTAATACACATGCACACCAAGCCATTCAAAGGGGATTCGACAAAAATTCGACCAAAACTATGCAAGAAACCCTCCTCACGGTTAATAAAACACACATCCACTGCCGGATGTGTAATACTTTTTATTTTACTCTCTGGAAAGGGGACGAACATCACTTGAGAGTCACAGCGCGCTCCTGACAGAGCCCAATGCTGTGTTACACCCATCATTGCCTGCCGAGTGCCACACACCTCTGTGTTGTATTCCACTAGCTAGTGCATATGCTATGACACTCTCTAGCCCATGTGCACTGTAACACCACCCCGTGAATATGTCATGCCACACTTGTCTTCGCACGGGTTATATTGCCCCATCTAACGTGCCTTCCTCGATGCCTATGTTATAACGCACAGTGCTATGCCATACATATTACAATCTGCGATCCATATCTGTGTCACAGTGCATATGCAACGTTACACTCCCCAGCACATATTTTATATTACAACTTTAGAGACTAGTTAGGTTACACAACACTGCCCTGTGCATATTACACTCCAAGGCGCATATCGCATAGCACGCGCTAGTGCCTGTGCTATCTCGCGCTCTCCAATGAATCTGTCATTGCGCACAATGTATTGCATATTATATTTCACGCCCGGTTCATCTTATATCACACTTTTTGGTGCATAGTTTATACCATACACTATATGTAGTTTTCATTTTCAATCGTGCTCTCAGGACTATGTTCTATATAACACTGTGTTCACCTACCCTTTTCACGGGCATTACATTTTGCGATAGGGGGTGGAGGGTCAGGGGGTGTTTCTGCCAAGTGAGCCCGGAGTCACAGTCACAAACGTCCTCTTCTTCCTGAATAAAAGTGAGATTATGCTGCATACTTGTTCATATTTTAAGTAGTTCGCACAGACTCAATGTTTTAAAAACAATAAAGTTCCTAAAACCCGCCTTCTCTGAACAGTTAGCTTGCTGCCCCATCCCCCTCCTCCCTATCCTCTGTTGTGTGAATCCATGGAATAGCCTCCTCCCTCCTGCCATGCATGGTCTGATGTGCTGCCACTGCCCTCAATTTAGTATGATGTACCAGTCCACTCCTCCTGCCCTCCATTGCCCAATTCTATGCCCCATCATTGACCTCCTGCTTAAACTCTGTGCTTAGCTTGCTGCCCCTATTCTCCTTCCCCCTGCCCTCCGATGTCTTTGTGCATGCCCCTGCTCCATCCTTTTTGCCCACCATGTCCCATGGACCTGCCACTCCTATCTACTCTGAGTGTTCTGTTGAGCTGCCACTCCCCTCCCACCTGCCTAGCATTGTCAGATGACTGTAACCTGTCCCTGCCACCTCCACCCTGCCTGTCCACATGCCATGCCCCTATCCTCTTCCTCCTGTCCTACATGGTCCATTGTACTGCCACACCCTTCTGCCCTCCCTGGTCTGTTGTGCTGCAACTGCTCCTCCTGCCTGCCCCGTGTGGTCTGTTGTGAGGTCCCTTCCCCTGAACTTTCTTGTCTGTGCACAGGTCCTGACCCTCCCTTCTATCCTCCATTGTCCTTTGTGCATGCCCCTGCACCCTCCTTCTTGCCCATCATAGCCATTGGTCTTCTGTGCTGCCATGGCCCCTCCCACCTTCCCTCCATGGTCTGTGTGTATGCCATCACAGTCTCACTGTTGCTCTTCATGGTGTGTCTTGCTTCTAGTGCCCATCCTGCCTGACCTCCATGGCTATCTTGCTGCTCCTGCCCTGCCCCCTTGCCCCCAGCCCTCTGTTTACATGTGAAGACCCCTACTCCCTCCCTCCTGGCTTGTCTGTTCCATTGTAATGCCCCTGATCCGTCCCTCCTGCCCTTTATGGTCTGTAATGCTGCAGCTTTCTCTCCTGTCTGTCCATTATGGTCAGCTAGCTACCATTGCCTCTTGCCCCTCTGTTCTCTGTTGTCCATGTGCATGGTCCTGTCCCCTCCCTCTTGCTTTCTATGGATTGTTGTGCTGCACTCCCGTCCTGCATGCCCTGTGTGGTGTATTGTGCTGCTGCAAACCCTGATGCCTGCCCTGCAGGGTCAGTTTGGTGTACCTCTGCATGTCCCTCTTGTCCTCTGTTATCCAAGTCCATGTCCCTATCCCATTTCCTTCCATGATCCAATGTACCATACTTGCGAACATTTTGAACTTGGTAAGAGGGAGATTTTGAAAAAAAACTGGGGTATTGATTTTCCCCTTTGAGTTACATTGAAAAAGAGGATATTGTAGACAGGAGACAGATCAAATAAAGCCCATTTGAGCTTAAAAACATTGGACGTTTCCTGGCTGAATCGGGTCTGTTGGCATGTATGGTTGTACTACCATTGCCTCTTCCTTCTGCCCACAATGGTCTATTACATTGCCACAGCCTTGAAGGAGGGTAGATTTTGTATCACAGGGGGCCCCTGGCCCGTTCTGTCCACACCTGAAGTATGAGACCCTTGTCCTTGCCCTGCCAGCCGCATTTGTAGGCCGTATTAAATTGACCAGCGGGTCCTGTGTTGCTATATAATTATCCTGAGACATCCTTACCACTCAGCCAGCATAAAACCCCTGTGTAGGCCCTTCTGTTCAATATGTAGGCCTCTTTGTTAAATTGACCATAGCTCTGCAATTTTAGTGTATAGCAGTCTGAAGGCAGGTCTGCGAGGCCTTCTGCTCCAAACTAGTAGCCCCCACCCTACCCGAGTGCTCCGTGCTCGGTATCAAAGTTCAACATCCCACTGAAGCTGTCGACATACAGTAGGCTGCATCCTGGACTGGTACTTGCTTCCTGGGCAGGTTTCCCGCTTTTAAGGAAGTGGCAACCGCAGAGCGTCAAGTTAGGAGAACTGAGGAGATTTTGTACATGAATATATTGAATTCCCGTACAATACCCATTATTTTCTGCTTGCTCTATGGAACTTACGATAAGCGATTGGCCTGAGAGACTGACCTTTTCACCCAGTCCATTGTCAGCATTAAGTGGGTAAATGACGAAATGTCTGGTAAAATCTGCAGACGAAGCTTTTGGGTAGCATACGTAGGTAGATGTAGCGTGCAAAGGAGCCCACAAAATGATATAAAAAGGGAGCACCCACAGATATCGACGGACTACCTCGCCGTCTGTATGTAGGTTAACAGGCTGTGCAGGTTTTCCCCAAGAGCTGGGAGCTCTTGTCTTCCTTTGCTTAAAATGTCTTGCTCTGCTTTGCTTGAAGTATCTTATTCTATTTTACCTATATGAAATGTCATGTTATGTTTAACCATTGTTCTCTTTACTTTTGCATTTAAAAGATTTTGTATTGTAATTGCAGGAATGCTTGCTCTAAGAGTAAACGTGAGTGTTCCTAGGTAACATTTTCCTTGGTGTAACTTGTTTCTCATGATGCATTTATAGATGTGTTTTCTCTCTCTCTCTGTCAGTACATTAATTGAGATACAGAGAATATCATGACAGCTGTATGATTATCTGGATTCTGTATTTTGTACTTTATGTCTCTATTCTGCGGTTTCTTTGAAGTTGTATCTTCTCATTAAACTGCCATTGTATTCTGCCACCAATTCCATGTCTCATATGTCTGTTTTCTTCATTTTTGGAGCAAGCGTTCCTAGGCACCCCGGCTCAAATTAAGGTGCCCCTTTTGTCCCTGACTCACTCTCCTGCTCAGTTCTGTGGTGGCTCCCGGGGCTCTGGGGACCGCCTCTAGCTTCCTTGACCCGTAATAGATCTTCCCTCCAACAGCCTCTCTTGCAAGTCCTGTATTGTTGGTTTGTTGCCCCTGCCCCCCTTTCCACTGCCCTCCATAGTCTGTTGTGCTTCCACGGCCCTTCCTGCCTGCTCAGTGTGGTTAAATTGTTGCCTTTGCACTCTCCTACCTGCCTTCAATTTTCAGAGTCCGTGCCCCTGGCCTTTGCCTCTCAACAGTATCCCAATGAACAACTAGATTGCTAACATTCTATATTTATTACAAAAGTGTGGAACGCCTGACATCATCTTGATGTAATCAAAACTGTAATACCTAGAGCATTTCCTTTAGAAATTACATATATGAGAGGGTCTTATTGGCATCAAAATTATGGTTAGTGCTCTAAAAGACTAAAATAAGGACATTTTGTCTGAGTTTTCAAATAGCGACAAAGCACTTTTAAATTATTTGTTATCTTTATGTTTTTTTATCCAGTTGACCACTTGATTAAATGTTGCACTTAGGGGAGAGGATGTGGTGTTACTTCCAGAACTGCAGACTTTGCAACTGGGGAACCAGGTTGAAGTTTCTGCTTCAGCTCGACATTCTGTGATTCTGGTCAAATCACTTAGTCTCCCCATGTCTACAACCAAAATGAATTTGTGCTTGTGTGATGTAACCAATGCTCATGTAAAGCACTCCAATACCTGACAAGTCTGCACTATATAACACTGCAAAAACACTAAATAATAAGTGTTTTGCACACTTCTGTCATTGGGCTATATTTGGGCTACATCTGGGTGATTTTGGGCTACATTTGGGCTCTTTTGTCTCCGGTGGCCATCTTGGGAGATTTATTTGTTATGAAGTTTCCTAATTTCCTCATGTACTGCAGTCTCCTCAGTAGGAAATGCTTTCAGTTTTTTACGTTGATTCCATCATGAAGGTATTCAGATATGTCACACATTTGCCATAAATTCTGAATGTTAGCACTCTAGTTGCTCATTAGATCACTGTAGTAAAACTACTGTTCACCATGGAAGTCTGCTCCTGGTATTAAAAGTGCATGTTTCAGTCTGCATGTCAGAATTTTTTAATGAAATAGAAGAGGATTTGAGAAGTCACTCAAAATGTGCCCTCATTTTCTTTCTTCAGCATTAATCATAATTTCTATGGCAAAATGAACCCCCTCATTGTGTTCCTTTTTAAATTAAATGTTTTAAGTGTTATCAGTTTATTCCAATCAAGATGGCTTCAGGTGTGCCATACTTTTGTCATAATGAAGACAGTAAGCGCTCTAGTTGTTTTTAAGAACATTCTGGGACATTCTGTCATTGGGCTATACTTGGGCTACATCTGGGTGATATTTGGGCTACATTTGGGCTCTTTTGTCTCTGGTGGCCATCTTGGGAGACTTATTTGTTATGAAGTTTCCTAATTTCCTCATTTACTGCAGTCTCCTCAGTAGGAAATACTTTCAGTTTTTTACTTTGATTCCATCAAGAAGGCATTCAGATGTGTCACACATTTGCCATAAATTCAGAATGTTAGCACTCTTTTTGCTCATTAGATCACTGTAGTAAAGCTACTGCTCACCAGGGAAAACTGCTGCTGGTATTGAAAGTGCATGTTTCAGTCTGCATGTCAGAATTTTTTAATGAAATAGAAGAGGATTTGAGAAGTCACTCAAAATGTGCCCTAATTTTTCTTTCTGCAGCACTAATCATACTTTTTATGGAAAAATGAACCCCCTCATTTTGTTCCTTTTGAAATTAAATGTTTTAAGAGTTACCACTTTATTCCAAGCAAGATGGCTTCAGGTGTGCCACACGTTTATCATAGGTAGGACTGTTAGCGCTCTAGTAGTTCTTTGGAACACTCTGGGAAGCTGCAGTAGAACACAAAGGAATCAACTGACAGTCTCTGCCCTTGTTGGATGTATATGTTTTACTGAGAATGTCAGACTTCATTCTCACATGACTGAGAAAGATAATGTGAATTTACAGAAAATAAGCTCTCAGTTTAGCTTATAGATCACCTTCCAAACCTCTGTGGTAAAAGCATGAGAAAATATTTTTCTCTCAATCATGATATCCCAGCAGAAGGCTTTTTCACATGGTGAAATCACCTTAGAACATACCACAATTCCTAAAATGAGTATGGTACCATCAAGAAATGATTTATAATGTAACTAAAGTCTTAAAACCTTCTATTAACTGCAATGCTTTTTAATGAGGTGCTATCATGTATATTGGTCCCAAGATGGCTGCCAACACTTCTTGGATGAAGTGCTGACAGCCAATCAGATCTCAGGATGAGATGTGTGGTTAGGCTCCGCCCACATATATATATGCTTTTAAATGCTATTTTCTCAGGAAATACTGAACAGATTTACACCAGACCTGCAAAAGGCACTTCCTTGACCTTATGGCTACCTCTCTGCCAAATTTCAAGTAATTCTGTTCAGCCGTTCGGGCTGTAGCTGTGTCTAAAGGTCCTATGGAAAAATGCATGGGAAAAACGCGTTTTGGGATCCCCCTTTTATCTCAGCCCCCGCTTGACGAATCCCCCCGAGACTTTCAGGGTAGGAGTGTAGCGTAGCGCCCCACCTATTTTGAAAAATTCGCGAGGATTCGTCGACCGGCGCCAAAGTTATTCAAAATAGAATGTTGCGGATTTCCTATGGAAACGTGGTCCTAACTATAACTACCTACTGGCGACCGCCAGTAGGTAATATATATAATTCACTGGTTATCTCTAGAACCCTAATATGAATTAATGTTTGATTGATGCAATTTTTTGCGTTGTACGAAAAAAGACACTAGTCTGAAGAAAGACATATATTTTTTTGCAAGTATTTCTTTTATGTCAACCTTGATTGCTGGTTGCTAAGTAACTTGGGGGTTTGTTTCACATGCACGTAATTAGTATATAAGCATTGTTTTTGAACTTGGTCTGACACAGTGAGCAAGGCGGATTCGTTCGCCGAAACGCGTCTGGGCCACAGCTTTTTGAAATAAAGCAATTTCTTTGACAAACTTCACCCACGGAGTCAGTGCCTGTTTCGTATGTATGGAACGCGGTTTGGAGCCAATATTAGAGGCGTTCCGGTGCCTCTTACACTGACCCTCCTCGATTTGGCGTTTTCCGTTCCCGGAGTCAGCTGTTGGATTATCTTTGAGAACAGAGAAAACGGAGAACCCCCCGCAGCCTGAACCACGGAATACCGTACGCGGTTTGGATTCCTTAAATGGGAGTGTCCTGATTCTCGTGATTGTCGGAGGACATACCGGGATACAGGTAAGCCTATTGTGGGATTCGCTGCGGTTGGAGATATTCCGCACAAGTGGCTGATGGGAGAGGTAGTCCTGTAGGTTCTCATCTACGGGCTGTGGGTGTCAAGGACATATAATATTTCAATTTGCAATGGCCGAGGATTGGATCAAGGACCGTGAAGAGGCAGCGCTTGACATTTTTAGTGAAAAAGATAGCCATGATGAAACACCGTCAACTAGTGGCAACGCGCAATTACCAACTGCAGGAAGCAACTTAAAAAAACTACTTGGCGAGTTGGAGAAACTTCGGAGACATGAAATAGCCAAATGGTGGGAATGCACATCATTAAAGAAATACCTCGAAGTGAACCGTATTCCGAGGGGGTTGAGGATTTTAGTATCACCAACCTATGAAAATCCGGATCCTGCCATGCTACAGGAATGGGCTGATAATAGTGCCCAATCATCTCGTAACATGTTACAAATACTTATCAAATACGTCACAACAGACAGAGATAAAATTCTGATTCAGATTAATGAAATACTCAAAGAACTCGAAGAAATAACTAATCAAGAGGAGGTAAATAAAGGTCTAGCTGAGATAAAAAATCGTGTTTTGAAATACGAACAAATAATCAAAGAAAGGAAAGCCAGCAAGTTTCAGCGCGATAGAAACGACTATCTACATGGCAGAATCTATACTTTTTCAAGACGATTTGAAAATATACGTCGCCAGGAACTATCGAAAACAGTGGCAGGCCCATTGAGTCAACGGGAGCCAAGTGATACAGATTTAAGCTCGGAAATTGAATCGGAACATGAAATGAGTGGTAATAAGGAGCAAACACATCAAGCACCTAACCTATCCAGGAACTCGGTTTTTTACGAGTAGAGCGTTTGATGAGTCTACGCCCAAGACCTCAGAGACAGGCGTACCCCATCAAACAAGGCTCAAAATCAAGGAGCAGAAGGAGAAAAAAAAATCGGAGATGGGGCTACAAAAACACAGCAAAGAAACGTATACAGACGGAACAAGAGGAGATGAGCAATAATAATGTTACATCGGACAACGCAGTGGTAAACTTAACTGACATGGTTTTGACTCAAGATGAAGAAAAAAATTCTGGCTTTAGGACTATCGTATTGCAAGACTACAAATTTTGATTATACTCAAATCAGGATAGACCTTTACCATTTTACACGGAAATTAAAATTGCGCAAACATTTCTTCAATACTAAAGAAAAGATAAACATAAGAGATCAAGGAATATATCCAGAACCAGATATTTTATCTGTAGCGGATTTATCTTTCCTGAGAGACATGGTGGAACTTGAGAAGGAGTGTCTAACAGTGGTACCGAATTTGGATGACGCAGGAATCAATTTGGATCTGAATATATCAGCTTCTGTAACAACACCATTTCGACCCAAATCTATTTTTAATCCTCTAATGCCAAGGGATAACATCGATATCTTTGCGGATAAAATGATTCAAAATCTTAAAGTTTTGGCAACTGAAAGCAGTAATACATTTAACATGGTAAAAAGTATGGAACCAGTTGGATATTCTAAAACAATACAAAAAATCAAAGAGCGTCCAGACATCGTAGTACGCTGGTCAGACAAAGGTGGCAACATTGTACCTTGGCCTTTAGACATGTACAACAGGGAAGCATTAGACCAACTATCGGACAGGAACTGCTACACACGGATCAGTGCCACAAATATCATCAGTACTAAAGAAAAATTCCACGGATGTTTGTATGAATGGAAACAAAAAGGGCTAATAACCAGGAATGAACTTGATTTTCTAAAAAATGATTATCCTGTAACACCACAGCTATATTTGTTACCAAAAATTCATAAGAATGCTGTGTGTCCCCCTGGCAGACCAATTATATCTGCCATTGGAAGTTTATTTGAAAATACCAGCAAGTTCATTGATTTCTTTCTTCAGCCATTTGTACGGACTTTACCATCTTACACTAAAGACACTGGTGATTTTCTCACTAAGATTTTTGATTTTAAATGGCAGGAGGATTATTTGTTTGTTACACTAGATGTACAAAGCTTGAACACCAGTACAAGACATCAGAATGGTATGAGAGCTATGAAACTCTACTTAAGTAAAAGGGATTTGAGTCTACATGATCATACAGCTATGTTGTTACAGATGGTGGAGTGGTGTTTAACAAATAACATTTTTCTATTTGACAGGCTATTATACAAGCAGTTACAAGGTACAGCCATGGGTACTTGCTTCGCCCCCAGCTATGCTAATTTGCATATGGGCTGGTGGGAGGAGCAAGTACTCATGAAAACATGTAACATTCAATTGAGTGAAAATGTTGTCATATATCAACGTTATATTGATGACATTTTCATGGTGTGGAAGGGCAGCAAATTAAGTGCTATTGACTTTGTTAAGGTCATAAATACTAATGAACTAAATCTCAAATTTACAGGCACTATAGATAAAAAATCTATTGTGTTTCTTGATTTAGAACTTTACACCATGAACAAAAAAATACATTCGCGCACACACCGCAAGCTGACTTCAGGAAATGCTATTTTACACGCTCGGAGTTTTCATCCTGTGAAACTCATTGAGAATATTCCCTTTGCAGAGTGCCTTCGTATGAAGAGAAATTGTAGTACTGTTGAGAGCCTTACTGAATCCATTGATAACCTGTGCAAAAGACTTAGCAATAGAGGTTATAGAACAAAAACTCTGGAACAAGCTAAGAAAAAATGTTCGAATATCCCAAGACAAGATATTTTATTTAAGAACAAAGCAAACAGCACCACGTCAGGAGAAACGAACAAACAGACACCTAGGTTAATTACAGGCTACAACAGTTTTCATCAGAGACCAAGACAAATCCTATACAGGCATTGGCCGATAATACGATGTGACCCTGTCATAGGTCCTTCATGTACTAAGCTCCCCCAGTTAACGTTCAGGAGAGCCAAGTCCATGAAACAGGAACTTGTATCCAATGCTCCTGTGTCAGACAAAGGTACCAGCTGGCTAAAGTCCCAAAAAGGATTTTTTAAATGCACTAAGTGCAAAGCCTGCCAGTATGGAATCAACACTAAATCAATCGTAACTCCAATAAGAAAAACTCCCATTGAAATCAGGGAGCACTTCACGTGCAAAACAGAATTTGCGGTATATGTGTTACGCTGTACCTGCAATAAGATGTATGTTGGCAGCACCATTCATCCTGTACATGTCAGAATTTTGCAACATCTAAGGGCAATCAATAACAAAGACCCGACATACCCAGTTGCACGACACATCAATAGTGTACATGATGGTAAAGCAGAAGATCTGGTATATTTTGTTGCTGACAGTGTCAAGAAAAACATCAGGGGCGGGAACAGACAACTGGCACTAAGGAGGTTAGAGTCACGATATATAATACAGTTAGACTGCAAGATTCCAAATGGCTTGAATGCCGACGAAGCATTAAGCGTTCATTTATAAATTCATAGCTGCCTCTCTAAGTTTCTTGTAACAATCCTGAAAAGTCTAGACCCAGTTTCTGTTCATTGGTTAAATTATTTTATACGTGTCTAGTGTGTAATTTTGTCCCCCATACTAACATGTGACAAACTTATGAAGACATTAAGATGCTACATTGATTGAATCAGTCATCAACATTAGACTTTTAAATGAGGAATTTGCAGTGGTTATTGACAATGATGAAGTAGGCCCACTTGGGCTTAATTTCACTAAAAGTCTACAATATGATTTATAAATTGTACAAATATATATTTAATTCACTGGTTATCTCTAGAACCCTAATATGAATTAATGTTTGATTGATGCAATTTTTTGCGTTGTACGAAAAAAGACACTAGTCTGAAGAAAGACTTATATATTTTTTTGCAAGTATTTCTTTTATGTCAACCTTGATTGCTGGTTGCTAAGTAACTTGGGGGTTTGTTTCACATGCACGTAATTAGTATATACGCATTGTTTTTGAACTTGGTCTGACACAGTGAGCAAGGCGGATTCGTTCGCCGAAACGTCTGGGCCACGGCTTTTTTAAATAAAGCAATTTCTTTGACAAACTTCACCCACGGAGTCAGTGCCTGTTTCGTATGTATGGAACCCGGTTTGGAGCCTATATATATATATATATATATATATTCACTGAAAAAAACATAGGTTTCACACATGTTATAGTTAGCTGGACATTTTACTGATAAAAAACCAATGAAATTCCCCGTTATAGTTACTGTAGGCAACTATAACTCACGCGACCGTAATCCTCTGCTGATGCTAATTGTAGAAAGGATAAATGGTAGTAAATACCAGACGTAGCCTTGAGGTATATTTCAAGTAGGTTTATTAGTTGGTTACCAGATGGTACAAGGTAGTTCAGTAGATGACAAGATTAGTCAAGATGATGGCCCCACCAGGAGCAGCATGGTTGCTGCTCAGTCCACTCTCTCCAACTGTCACTCTCTCCACGCAAGCAGGCACCCCAACATTACACTCTCTCTCTCATCAGGCATTCCAACATTCCACGCATCCATCACATTCATTCTGGCTGAGCAGCTAAGAGGGGAATGCACTTAAGGGAATTAAGGTACAACATATCCCCTTCCCTTGGCAACAATAAACAACAATAACTGCGACATTGCAGCAAAAATAAGAATAAGTAAGCATGTAACATCTCACACAATAAATAAGAAGAATAAATATGAAAATGCAGTGAGATATAAATAAGAGATGAGTAAATAGCAAAAAGCAACAAGAATGAAAGAAGAGTGGTAGTTAGCAAGGATTCAAGTTCAAAAGATACAAATAGCACTTCCCCTTCCCTTGGGAAAAACAATAGAACAGGTCGGAGCCTTGCATGTAAAACATTCAAGTGTGATTAAATTAAAGAGAAAAACAGAATATAAGGAAATAATAACAGAGAATAGAGAAGGCAGAACAAATAAAGTGGGTAAAAAGGTGCAAAGCGGTAGCGTAACTGACAGCTGGGGCAAAGGAAACCAAAAGATCTGACACCCCAACTACATTTCTACACACAGCACAATGGAGGAAATAGTGCAGAACTAGAAGAGTGAAGAACCCCGGGAGATGTTTTGCACACCTCATATACTAATATATTAAATAAGAACCCCGGGAGATGTAAATACCTATACACTCATCCTCTTTTGCACGCCTCATGTACTAATATACTAAAGCCCCACTGAGTATAATGAACGAAAGAGTGGGTACGTGCCCATTGCTTATTACAAGAAAAGATGGGTACACCGCCCATTGCGCATTTTAAATAAAGATGGGTACACTGCCCATTGCGCGTTTTAACTAAATTAAAGATGGGTACACTGCCCATTGCGTGTTTCAACTAAACTACAGATGAGTACACCGCCTGTTACATATTACTTAATAAAATGTGGGTACACTGCCCACTGCGCATTTTAACTAAAGATGGGTACACAGCCCACAGCGCAAGTAACCACTGAGGGATAACAATCTAAAGGGTAATGCAGGCATAACACTGCTGCTAGGCACCAAGACTGTGTAGGGTGAAATCAGTGTGAAGGGTGTGCGCACTACCCCCACTGAAGAATGAAACTAGTGTAAGGAGACCAGCTCCTAAACAACAAATACCCTACAAAGAAAATGCCAAATACCCTGAAAGTATCTAAGTCAGAAAACAAATAAGGCGAAGCGTAACTCTCAATGAAGTATCAACAAAAATCATACTGTAAATATTATGAAGAAAGAGCAACTCACAACTGTGAGATGTCACTAACATAGTAATATAACAAATAAAGCATGCGTTACACATAGACAAAGCATGAAACATATGAAGTAACCACAGTGCAAAACACATGTCATGAAACACTGTCCATTGAAACACAATAAACTAAAACAAATAAAGTTGTCATTCAAAGGAAGCATGAAAACATATGAAGTAACCACAGTGCAAAACACATATCATGAAACACTGTCCATTGAAACACAATAAACTAAAACAAATAAAGTAGTCACCGTAGTTCCACTTATAAGGATACTTCACCGCAATAATACCAAATCATTCAGACTGGAAACCATCGGCATTTGTATTGCTTTGTGTGCACTTCAATGGTTGGCTCTCTGCTTTCTTATTGAAAAATGATCAAATCAGTTCAGAAGATTTTTCCACCGATGCGACTGTTCACCAATGTGACTTCAATACTCCGCACTACTCTATCTCCACCGAACATCTGAGCTGACAAGCAATTGAGGAATACGATGTCCTGGTGTTTTTTCATTAAAAAAAAACTTTATTGTCCTCCAAAAAAAACAAGCGTGGTTGGCAGAAGGAGCACCGCTGAATGAACAGCAGAAGACAGCGCGGCTAATGCTCCTGGCTCTGGTGGAAACGCAATATGGCGGCACGCTTCATGACGCAGTGCCGGATGGCTCGCAGTACGTCCGTGCACACAGGCGACAAGGAGCAGCTCCGACAGGCATGGAAGCTGAGACGCTTCACGAGGGAATGCAGGTGAGCTCGAGCGCGCTGAGGAATCCACGCGCAACATTTTCAAATGGCAAACAGCAACGCGCATTGCTAACGGCTCACACCCCCAATAAGGCTCAATGTTTGAAAATTTACACGGACAAAAACTCACCCATGTCCTAGGTATGGTTCCATACTTGCCCTTGACTCAAGACACACGACACCTGTCCAAACTGAATGATATCATGTCAGTTGAAAAATATAAACGGGTGATGGTAGATAGAGCTTGTCATGTCCGTCAGAGAGCACTCGCTTCCCAACACTACAGATAAGCTATTCAATGCCAAATCCACATCCATGGTGATAATTGCAGCTCTACAAGAGTAAAGATGAACGATGTCTTCCAATAATATATGACTGGCAACAAACTTCAGAGTGGACCGTACTCTCTACACACCAAAAGATAATCCAGTTTGCCGTAACAGCCTCTAAGAGTTGCAAATGAGAACATCTCCAAATGTTTGCACACACTGTTAGACTCTGCTGAAGCCAGTTGTTTAAAGATCGTGAAACATTTTTCCGTTTTATTTTTAAGAGTTCACGGTTCGGTAGGCAGGATATTGGAAGTTAGCCAGTCTTAAGCATATATTTACTAACGCTGTATCTATATTCCATTGAAGAATAAATCCGTTCCTTCTGAAATATAAAAACCAAAAGGAATGTGAAGCGCCCTGGGTAGGCTGTCCAGATGGTGAAGGACACTGGTGGGACCTGCGAGGGCGTTCTTTTCCTTGCTTTCTTTTAAAAGTTGCTTTGCTTTACGTAGTTTCATGTACCAATAAAATCCTGGATAAATGTAAATTTCTTCACCTTCAGTAGTCTTGTCACGCAGGGTTTCTTCCAGATCGTCGCCAATGTGTCACCAGGTGTTATAGTTAGCTGGACATTTCCCCCGTACAAAACCCTAGAAATTCCCCCATTATAGTTGGTTCAGCTAACTATAACTCGCGCGCCCCCGCAATGCACTGCTGATGACGTCACATATTACATCACTCATGACATGGTCGGTGACATCACTGATGACATCTCAAATGACATCACTGATGACATCATCCAGTGAGTCTGTGTTTCTGTAGAGTTTTAATATGTTTAATATATATAGGGAAAGACCTATGGAAGAATGAGTGGGTATATAAGTGTGTGAATGGATGATTTTCTAGGTGTGTGACTGACTCTATAAGTGAGTCATTAAACGTATCTTACTGCAGACTAGTGACTAAACTGTGTGAATGTCTGTATCTGTCTGTCTGTTGGTGTATAAGTGCCTGCATGGTTTTGTGAATAGCTATAGGAGTGTCTATATGAGTTATTGATTGGTTGTCTGAGTATCTGTATGGGTGCATGAGTGTTTGTGTGGGTAGGGCGTGTGTGTGACTCTGTGCATAGATGTGTGAGTGGGTGATTCTATGGGTGCATGGTTTTAAGAGTGCATCTGTGATGGACTGTATGGTTGGGTGAGTGTATGTATGAGTGTGTTAGTGATTGAATGTATATCTCAGTGGTACATGTGTGAGTAACTACATATGTGAAAGGCAGGGTATATGTTTGTAAGAGTATATAACTGGGTATATGTGAGAGTGTGTGATTGTGAGAGTGGCTGAATGGATGAGTGTGTGCTTGTATCAGTAATTGTATAAGAGCGTAAGAATGCGGTAGTATTTTTATGAGTAAATGAACTTGTGTGTGTATAACTGTATAGGTGAGTAAATTGGAGTGTGCTTAATTATTTGCATGATTGACTAGGTGTGTGAGTATGTCTATGGATGATTGGCAGTGTGTGAGTGTCTATATAGGTGTATAAATGCATATGATAGTCCTGTACTGAGTGGCTGTAAGTATGAGTGACTCTACAGATGAGTGAGTGGAGGTGTGTGTAGACCTAAGAGTCAATGAGTGGGTATGAAGTTATTGGTATTGTAGTATCTATGGTTTTGAGAATGGCCGTCTGAAATTTTGAGTCGGTGTATCAAAGATTATATTAGGGTGTGAGAAGATGCACTAATTTATTACATGGATGACGTCATCAGGGATGTCATCAGTGATGTCATTTGAGATGTCATCATTGATGTCATTAGTGATGTCACGGACCATGTCATGAGTGATGTAATATGTGACGTCATCAGCAGTACATTGCGGGGGCGTGCAAGTTATAGTTAGCTGAACTAACTATAACGGGGGAATTGCTAGGGTTTTGTACGAGGTAAATGTCCAGCTAACTATAACACCCCTGAAACTTAAGGTTTTTTCTGTGAATTTCTAAGGTTTTTAAAATGCCAATTCCTAACTATAACGTGCATGAAACCTATGGTTTTTTCAGTGAATTTCAAAGGTTTTTTAAATGCTACTTCCTATCTATAATTTATCTCTAAAGCTATGATGTTTAATGATTTTCATTGAATTTCAAAATTTTTCAAATTCAGTGTGTCAATTCCTTTAATTATGTTTTTTTTAAATACTTTATCACCTTTTTTTAAACTTATTTTTTCAATTAATTCTTTTAAAAAGTAAAAAATATTATTTGTTTTTATTGGGTTTAAAAAAAAAATGTTAATGTTTTAAAATATATTTTTTAAAATAATTTTTAAACTATATTTTCAAAACTTTATTTTTTGGGATCCGCGCACCCAACACGTAAGGAACCGCGCACCCTGCGCGCAATTCGCAGTTTAAAAAAAAAGGGGGGCCCCAGGCAACACTAGAGGGTCAGAGTATTTCTACCCTGCCCCCTTTACATCTTTCACACACTTATTTCCCTTACTTAATCAGCCCCGCTTCTACCGAGGCACAAAATGGCTGCCAACAGTTCCTGGTTTCGAATGTAGACAGACACTTGACAGCCAATTAGCATTCAGCACGTGATCGGGAGGGTGCGTGCTTGGTTCGGGGAGGGTGCGCTTAGGGTGCGCGGATCCTCCGAGGCCATGGGCATATCTATTTTTTTTAGTCTAGTTTTCTCAGGAACTACTGAACAGATTTACACCATTTATGCAAAAGGCACAAGTCTGAACTGAGGACTACCTCTTTGCCAAATTTGGTGTAATTCCGTTCAGCAGTTTGGGCTGTAGCTGCTTCAACAGGTCCTATGGGAAATTGCATGGTGAAAACGCGTTTTGGGACCCCTCTTTTTTCTCGGCCCCCCCTTGACGAATCACCACAAAACTTTCAGGATAGGAGCGGACCGGAGCTGGCCAAAAGTTTGGAAAATTTCGCGAAGATTCGTCACCCGGCACCAGACTTATTGGGAATAGAATGTTGTGGATTTCCTATGGAAATTATTCCTAACTATAACTACCTACTGGCGACCGCCAGTAGGTAATATATATACACACATAGATATATATATCTATATAGATATACACAGATCTATAAATTAAAAACGTCACTGGAGTGCCCATTAGTGCCAGAGTAAACAAATAAGACACAAGTAGGAAAGCATCAAGGCACATAATATCATTTTCAAACACTCACCTTACTTACTTCCTCAGCAACCTTCTCATAGTCCTGTACATTCCTACAGTAAAACCCGATTGTGCAGCTGGGATCCATCTTTTTGAATGGCATCTTTTTAGGGGATGAACAGTGGAATGACTGCAAGTAAAACAAATTTTATAACAAATATTGTAAAAACTTGAGAAATTAATCCGCCAGCGGTCTGGTCAAGTTTATGGGTTACGCAATATCTAAAATAGGTTTTGGGAAAAATGTGACTTTAAAGACATAAAAGGGCATCAATTTGTTAGTTCAGTACAAAAAAGAAATGTGAGATGGACAGCGGCACAGTCACTGAGTAAGCACCATTTCTAGCTGCCTTGTTGAATTTTGGAATTTCAGAGAACTTGCTTTTTTCAGAAATGTCGCCATAAACAGGTGTTGGTATAGCTAATAGGTCTGACTTGCATTGAAAATGTTAAAAAATAAAATAAAAAAAAAAAAGCTTTTGTGGATTCAGTGTAAATTTGTGATGTAAAATAGTCCTTTGTGCATTCCAAATCAAGCACTCCAACGGGTGTGGTATGATACATCAAGCAACAAATAGAATGATGTGGGAGAGTCAAACTCCTGTGGAGTAGAGACAAAGTCCTCGCTAGGTCTATGTATAACTGGTAACACAGGTCTTGCAGATAATTGCGCTGTCAAGCCACACCTAAGGCACTTGTGATTCCACACACAATTAAAGGTCATTTGGACTGGAAGAAGGGGAATCAACCATGATTATCAGACATGCCTAATATTGAATGCAGGAAATGGTTTTTGAAATTGAGGTTGGTTATGTTCCCTACACCTTTTTGCCAAGTTATGTAAAATAATTTGCCAGATTGAAAAAGGTTTAATATCCCTGGAGAAGTCCTAGGGATGTTAAACAAATGTATACTGTACTATCAAATATTGAAAAATTATTTGCCAGACTGAAAAAAGTTTAATATCCCAGGAGATGAAGTCTTAGGGATGTTCAACAAATTTATACTTAACTGTCAAATATTCGCACCCAAGAGGGAAACGTTGCTTACTAAGCTATTACATTCACCGACTGTCCATGAATTAGCTGCCATGGTGATACAATGATGTCTTTATTGTCAGGTTCTACAAATGAACTTAGTTTTGGCATGCTATACATTTTAAAACAGTTATCTTGAATGGAATACAACAATTAGTTTTGCAATTAATATTTTGTTGAGTAGGCAACGTGCTTGGTGTAGTGTATAGTTTGAGAAACTACATGAAAAGGATAAAAGAACGAAGACATAAATAAGCAAGCACATGGCCTAACTGTATACCAAGATACCTCAAGGATAAACATAACATGCGGCCTGGTTATGGCACACTGATGTTTTCCTTTCAAAATAGCAACACCCTTTCACAAATGTACAGTATGTGTATCTGTCTTACAAATATGGAAGTGCATTATTGAATGTAAACGGATGCCACTTTGAGGCAGTATTCCTTTTTAGGAATTGTAATCTGCGCTCCCTTTACAAATTCTTTTTCTTGAAATAACCCACTCGTAGGCTGAGATCCAGGATACCCTTCACATGTGGTCATAGCGTTGCGAGGTATCACTTTATTTTCCTGGTGTCACACTGGCGCCATGAATTCCGATGGACGGGACAACATCACATACATAAATGGATCTGCCTAACCTCAACTCTACAACTTTCACAATATTTAGCCTGATGTATCTAAGTGTTTTACCAATTGGGTGTCTAGGAGGGCCAGCATTCAGACCACATATTCTTTGTCTTTGAAAAATGTAGCAGCAATACCCAACATATCTGGTTGGAAGAGCCTTAGATAAGCAAAAAGATGCATAGCTACCTAAAAACTTGCTGAGCAAGTGATCTTTTAAACAAAACCTCAACCCTGGCATCTGAATAAACACGATGATACATAAATGTATGGCGAGAAACCCAATCGGCTGCCTTGCATTTCTCCTGTACACCCCATTCAATATGCAGCAGTTGGTTCTCTACCCTAGTAGAGGTTGTGATTGTTCTTTCAGGTCAAGTCCAGAGAGCAGCCTCTCAGCATTCCCTAATGCATGATGATGATGATCTAAAAATGTCGAGTCATAACAGCTAGACATTTGGGTGTCCCCCTAGGTGTCGGCTAGGCATTTGGGTGCATCCCCCTAAGTGTCGGCTAGGCATTTGGGTGCATCCCCCTAGGTGTCAGACATCGGTCTGTCCACTCTGCATTAGCTAGTTAGTCTGGGAATAATAATAATGTCAGATCCAATCTGTTCAGTGTCTCCTCCACTTTAGAGGAGGTAGCAGAAACAAGGTTGTCATCTGAACCGAGAAGTTTAGAGTGAAAATCTGTAACCACCTTAGGAATGACAGACAGCTTAACTCGGAGTTATTTTGTCCGTGGTAAATTTGCATACAAGGGCTTTAACTTGTTTGTCCTTCTTGCTAGTTATTGCAAGTAGGAAAACCCTCAACAAGGAAGATACTTAGCATCACAGCTGTGTCGAGGTTAAAAGAATGTAACCTTTAAATGAGTGGGCACCAATGTGAGGTCCCACTGAGCACAAAAGCAAAGGACAGAGGGAAGATTAGTCACAAATCCCTTTAAAAAGTATGAAACCAGAGGCCTTTCAAATTGAGAGTGCTCACCAGGTGTCTTCACAAAAATGAATGCAGCCAAAAAGCATACCCTAATTGCCGTTACCTGCAAACCTTTGTTTTCAGGTTCCATAGCAAAAGATTCACATCAGTCAGTATGTATGTCGGACCACATAATTTACACACTTTCAAGTACCTAGACTTCGAAATGACATTTGGTGCTTCGTGTGGCATGTACTGTCAAACATGTCATCAGAGGGGCTACATCTAACACACCTCTTCCTTTCAAGAGATGTGAAAATACTAGAGGTGAAAATTTGGGTGCAACAAAATGGCCTCCATCTGCGACAAAAAGATTAGCAGCATGGAGATCTGTGTGCCAGAGTCTCCAGGAGCAATGTAAAGCCACCCGTCCCAGTGCTATTTGTAGCTCCTAGAATCTGCTTAAGACCATCTGAATAGTCAGAAAAGGTGGAAAGAAATCAATCATCGAAACATTACTTTCAGGGGGACCAGGACAACTTCTTCCAACACCCTTCATTACATATTCCTGAGATCAAAAGTATCAGAGCTCTCCTTTCTCATGAGTTTCAGAGTGATCCACCTGTGAATACATTTACTTATTAAAATGTATTGGAGTACACCCAGGAGACTTATTTATGTGACAAAAACTGACGCTTGCTGAAACTGTCTACTTGTACTCTGATTTCCCCTGACCGAGAAGTCCTCAGAGTATGAACAGCACAGAGGCTAGACCAATGCCAGAGCATCATTCCTTCCCCAAGTAAGTTCCAAGGAGCCCACACCTCCCACTCAACATAGCATGACTTCGGTCTTGTACATCAACTCCAGAACAAGTCTAATGCACACCCGGCATAGAAAAGATGTCAAATCCAAGCCCCTGAACTCAAACTGTTCTGGTGTTCTCTCAGTTACAGATCCAACAGTGCTCACCTTTACTTCCTCCAGATGTGCACACACTTAAACAGGGAGGAAAACAAAGGCCGATTTGCTTATCGCTGGTTCCTGTCTCCAATGTCATGGTGGACAAAAAAACCAATGGATTGGGAAGTAGCCCTAAGTAACTACCAGTAATTGAGACTACTTCGAGTATTCCACCCATCATTTACTTTTACTTTCTTCATTGGAATGCCGTACGTCAGACAGGTATGCCCACAAGTGGGTCCTATGTGCACTGTCCCGTAGAACTCGAGCTACACCCCACAGCAGAGGCCCAAATAGGCCAGAACCAATCTGGAGTTGCTGTGTTGCCGTTCAAAGAGAACGTAGTCTGGATGCTCAGGCTGGGCAGTTCATTTTGGAGCAAGACCAGGTCTGTTTTGCATATGACGTGTTCCTGCCTACGGTGCTATGGTGGTCAAAAAAAGAGAGACAATCGTTTTTCCATCATACTCCTGCCCACAAATCAAATCTGCCAACTCGCAGCATGGTTCAAATTTTCCTAGGTTGGTAGTGGACACAAAACCCAGCCTTTGCAAAATTCCTTGACCTAGATGTCAGTATGGGGTCAGATAGAGCGATAGACTAATAAGTTGATGTGCTCTTTCCTGAAGTTTGGTCTTTCGCCATGCTCCTTGCGTACATTCTGAGTTCTCCTCTCAATGTACTTTAGTTTTTTCTCTTTTCCCTCTGAAGGTCCCCTGCCTTGTCCAAAAAAAAATGTTTGTTAAGGAAATGTAGAAAAACGTGGTGCCGGTTGGTGCCCATATGAACCCACCCAGTAAAAATAAGGTTGAGGTAGTGGAGGTTGGTGCGGGTAGGGTTGGCCTGTTCCTGAGTAGGATGTTGGTGGTGTACGATACCACACAAATGACCAATTACTGCAGTAAAATAGGACACCTTGAAACATATATTAGCTGGGTGAGTGTAGAAGAATTAAGGAATCGCGGGTCTCCCACCAAGATGACTGCGATACTCTTGGAGAAAGAACAGGTCTACAAATTAAAGTCTGACCAATGAGGGCTGAACGATGGACATACCAAGGTCATACCTTAAAACCACTTAGTATGGACAGTAGCTAATTTATGTAACAGGGATTAGTCAAATGACTCCGAGAAGGCAGGAGTATGATGGAAAATTGTCTTCTCTCACATGCCCTGTAATACATTTCTTGCCCTATACTACATGTTCCCATATTTTTTGATCGAAACCATTTCATAGTACACCGCAAGTTCACCCAATAACAGCCGCAATGGCCCTCACATGCCTTAAGATATAAATGAATTATCTAGGATAGGAACAAATATGAGTTTCAACAGTATAACTGTACTTCAGTGCACTTTATGCAACGGCCCGTTTGTTTTGACGGGTTGCACATTTCACATTCCCATGTATTGGGCCACCACTTAATAGACCATCTTTTGGCAAAATGAGAAGAACAAGCTGGGTATGTTCAATCAAGTGGACATGTTTCGGCGTAATGACTGAATGTTCTGCATTATGCAAGATGAGAGTCAGCAGGGCACGCCCAACAGAACGCATCACACGCTCACCACGCAGAGGCACGGCAGGGAGCTGCCAGATAACAGGGCTAGAAGGCAGCTTTTAATACATCGCGCCATTTCATACTCACCAATATCCAAGGAGATGGGCGCTACTTTCCGTCCACTTCCTTTTATGGAGTGATTATAATGTCCATCATACTATGGGTAGGTTTCCCTCATTTTCTTCCTTTAGACTAATGGTGGCTACTCTTCCTTATGATGCCGTGTTTGACAGCAAGGACAGCTCCCTTTTTTGTCCCTTATGGGGCTATAGAAAATCCATACCTGGAGTGAATCATTAGATTGATGCCTCATGAAGCCATATCTGCATTTTATGTTCTGTACTAGTGCATCTGTGACTTAAAGAGCACTAAATATGGTTTGCTGTGAAAAAACTGTGTGGTTTGTGTTTTCACAATTAGCTGCATGATATTAATGGAAATTTGCTCTTATACAATGATATCTCTCTAAATAGCTCTTATGGTTTTATCCCTTCATCAGGGATCTTTTGTCCTGAAGAAGGCCACCTGACCCTTAGGGCAGCCAAACTCAGCTGCAACATGCAGGCCTTTTAGGCGCTGGAGACATGCAGACTTTTTACAAACCGGAGTAATAATCACCTTTTTGTGTCACCTCCTCCATTTTTTTACTTTACCGGGGGACCCCACTTATAAACATGTTAAATGAGGTTACTCACTAGATGATTTTAACTAAACATTCCAGGAAGATTCCTTTGATCTGCATTACGAGTTCTCCCCATCACAGGCTTAGCTCATTCAGATGTGTTGTCATTCTGGAAGAAGGACTGCATGATGAAGAATTCCACATAGAGAATGTGGGTGACAGTCCTTTTCCAGCCCCCTCATGGATCCTAGTAGAGCGGTCATTAAGTAGAGCATACCTTGAGGAGATAATCACCTTGTCTCAAAAGTAGGGCATACCTTAGATGTAATTAAAAAGTATTGAATTTGGAAAATGATAAAGCTGACAGTAACTCTTCTGCTCCCCATATTATACAGGCTCTTACGAGGCTGTCATCCTGTGTCTACCACTTTAGTTCAGCGATGGAACCAACAGATTGCACCATGAAACCATCAAGCCAACACATAACCCCCTAGTCTAGTTCCTTGTTGCAGCAGCCTTAGCTACCACCTTGGCTCCAGGCTCCCACTACAGCACCTGAAGATTCTCCATAATCGAAAGGATAGCAAGCCTATGCAGTCAGGGTCAAAGAGCTCTGACATACAGAGCAGCCAAGGATCTGTGCTGTGAAAATTTCGCTCTCAATTGGACCATAGGGGGTAACATTTTATTGAACATTAAAAAGCCCTGCCTCTACCACAGCCTGTGTCTTTTCAATGGATGTCCGTCTCAAAGCGCTCCCCAGCAGCCATTTCTATCTCGGTATGAGAACAGTCCTTCCACTGCTTTTTTCCCATACGAATTTCTGCATCTTGAAAACCGGGATGCATTCTAGGACCTTGAGTAGACTACTACTTCCTGTGCTTTTTCTATGCATGTTCCAGCAAAGCACTCTGGTGCAATTCAAGACAGCAGGAGGGCATAAAGCAATTCTGTTCCTTCCCTGCTCGCAGGATTTCCCACAACTCTCAAGGGTGAGGGGGCTAGGTTTCTAAAGCCACTAATATTTAAGTACTGGGCTGTTCAGCCCAATTGAAGACAAACATCACACCTTCAGCAGTCATGTTCAATACCCAAGCATCACATAAAGAGATCTTTGTTACCCATCTTTGACAATACCTTCGCACATTTACTGCAACGCTTAATACCAGAAGCTCTTTCTCTCATGGTGACCAAAATGGAAGTAAAACAAAAAGATTCATGCCAATCTGAATATATGTAACCACTAAAACTATAGGACAATGCTCCCAGCGTGTTTAATATGACTTGGGCAAGTACAAAAACATAAAATGAGGTTCAGCACCATTTATGTATAGGGTGACCAACTGGCATGGGTGCAAATTCAGGACGGTGAGTGTAAAAATTCAGAACAAAAGGCCAAAATTCAGGACAAAGGGTCATAATTCAGAAAAAAACTTTGGGACAAAAGGTACGTTTTAAAGACACATCAGAGGAGATCGCGCAATAATATATCAGTAAATAGACAACTAACATAGTTGCAAGTCAAAATAAGTTTATATTAGGCAAACAAAAGCTCTAAATTGTACAAATGCGTGACTGATTGCACACGCTTGTTAGGTCCTGCCTAGCAGCGCGCATGCGTTGCTAGGCGAGACTTATTGTAAGGGGGCTTCAAAAAGCTGACCACACGCTCGTGCATGTGTGGCCTATTGCTTGCGGTTACTCGCACGGGCACCATATGTTTTGAATTATCGTGCCCAGACACGGGCGCAATAATTCAGAACATATGGCCTGGTGCTCACTCTCGCGCGCATGGGCTTGTTCAGCTTCGTGCTTGGAAAGGAATTACATTTTTTTTTGTGCTCGCGCTTCTTGTTACTAATGGGGCCAGACCATCAGGGTCAGCTGTCTTGAGCCTTGTCGGCACGCGCAAGAGGGGGCCCTGGTTATGTTGTTTTGGGTGTTCCCGAAATGCGCATTTGAAACTCCCTGGGGGAGTTTTTCTGCTGGTTTACTTCAGATCCCGAATGCTCACCGCATCTGGAATGCAGATCAGTTGTCTCTGCCCTCTTAGAGTCATGGGTTTGATTTGTTCCCATTCACGGCTTAAACTGTTTATTGCTCGTGCGCGAGTTTGAGGTCTACTTCTGTGTTTGTGAACGGACAACATATACGTGAATTTAATATATATATGATCATTTCGAAGTGTTTTTCATTGTTTTATACTTGTTTGGAAAAAACTGTCTGCGCGTATAGTTTTGGAACACACGCCTGATCGTATATGTGCTGGTTTTTTAAAAAAATAACTGACAGCATGGAATGGGCGAGAACACCATTTATGAATCTGTTTTTATAGTGATTTGCGTGTACTGCACGGGATGACGCGAGCAGGGGCAGTGGGTCAGTGGCAGGCAGCGAGCAAGGGGTCCTGGCAGACACCTCTATGACACTGTGGTGTAGCTCAGTGGGTTGTGCAGTCGCGGATGAGATATGCAGGCCACCAGCTCAAATTCAGCGAGCCCTTCTTTTCCCTTAGAAGTCCACAATAACGTGAGCTCCACCACGCTGGGTTATGAATCATGTGTGTACAGAGCTTGGCAACGCCGGAAGTAGCACTGTATACACACACGTGTCACGCAGCGCCTAGTGGAAACAGATTTTTCAATTCTTTGTTTCTGGGTAACAGTGGCTTCCAGGTCTGTGCCAGCCAGCTCAAAAAAGCCTCCAACTGCATATTCTGCTCACAGCAGCAACATGCGGAAAAATACACTTGTGTATCTCGGCTCTAAAGAAGTGATCTTTAATTGTCACCACGGGCGTTCTATATTATTATGAAATTAGATACCAGCATTATACACATCTGACCAGTGAAATTGTGCAAGCACAAACCGAACGCTCTCTCGCCACTCAATGTGTGCTCTCGTTGGCCAAAGGCATGCCGCGCATGTTTGTATTATTGGATTAGATGCTGCCACTTGCAGGTTACATGCAGATCTTTATAGCAGGTGCATTAACTCACGGAGTTAGTTGTCTTACTAGACTTCTAACCTATAGATGACAAAGAGATCACTGCTGAAGAGGCATTAACCCACGGAGTTGTCCTACTAGACTTCTAACCTGTAGGTGACAATTGACAAAGAGATCTCTGCTGAAGGTGCATTAACCCTCTGAGTTGTCGAACTGAAAGTGAATCCCTGACCTTTCGGGTACAGGTGAGCGAGCCTTCATCATCTTCTCCCTAGAATCGTACCCTGGAGCCTGCAGGCTACACACACATCTCTGTGGCAGGTAGGTGAACCCTATCAGTTGTCTTATTCAGTGTTAACAAATGTTTTGAAGATGACATACATATGTCTGCAACAGTTGCATTAGTCTTATGAGCTGTAATACTGCACTTCTAACATGTGGCCTACAGGCTAAATAGAGTTCTCATTGACTGGTGCCTTCTGAGCTGGCTTATTCAAGTTAGAACATGAGACCTACAGAATTCAAATCTCAGCAGGAGGTTCATTAACCTTGCATGCTTTCTCACTAGAATTCTTGTTTGTAAGGTGCTGCTGGCATTGAGATCTCTGCTGCAGGTACATTCACCACCTGAGCAGTCTCTCTGTGAATTGCAGCGGGCTGATTAATATGACAGTCTGCAACTGGCGCATTAACCTCCCTTACTAGATTTCCCGACTTTCTCCTGAAGTTGAGAGTATTCTGTGCAGCAGGTGTGTTAGCCGACAGGACTACCTTTATCAGGTGACATTTGTCCACCCGTGGCAATGCAGACACTTTCGGGAGTTTTTCATTGCTTGTCTTTCTCAAAGCTACAGTCATGTTTATCGAAACAGATGTGCACATTTTTGTTGAAAATCCAGCGACGGAGTTCATTCTTACTGGAAACAGTATGGAGCACAAGCTGGCATTTAAAAACCAAAACAACAGTTACACGGTCAGCCCAATAAGGTCTTGGTGGTACCAACAAATTCATCCAGCACCCTCCTAAGCATGTCACCAGGCTTCAGCAAATGCTTTATAATTAGTGCAGAATCATATTTCCGCACTAATTATAAAGATTCTCAGAGAAAAGACTTGCCTTTAAAAACGTTGCCGCCATTTATTGTTTTCTCATTTTTGGAACACATGTCCCTAGTCTGCAGACTTGTCATAACAACACCTCACCGCTGGCTAAACACTTATAAGGTCCCAAAGGCGAGACCTATTGGCTATGCCAATGCTTTTTTTTTTTAAAGTAACTAGACAATGTTACTTCCATCTAATGCGTTTCATTTTTGTTTTCCTTGCCTTCAGGCCCACCCAGGGCTTTAAGTGGGCCGGGTCTCACCGGTGCTGAGCATCTGCAGTTTTTTTGAGGAGGCCTCTAAACGGGTCTCTATCGGGCTCTGTTTTGTGCCGGACTTGGGTGACAGCGGGCACATCGATGCGCGCTGCTCACTTCTCACTAGTGGAGAAGTTGCGGCATGACCTCATGCCAGGTGAGCGTTGTAGGGGGAAGGGAAATCCAGTTTAAAGAGAGTCAATTTCTCTCTGGATTTCCCTTCGCTTTTTGAGTCTCGGGAGCAGCCGCATCGTCGAGGTGTCTAGTGGAAGCTTTTTCAATATTATATAGAAGTCATAGTTGCTGCTTATTTATCTTATGCAACTAACAACAATTGACAAAGCCAATAGTCCTGATTTGTTGTTACTTGTTGCATCATATTTCTGGATGCGATGACAGAAACAGAAGAATACAAATCGGGCGGCACACTATGCTAAACACAGATTTTTAGATTACGTGTTTTTGAGCCACACCCTAAATTACATTGGCCACGCCCCTTTGAGAGATCCCTCAGTTTTCTTCTTCCCACTTAAAGCCCTGGGCCCACCACATGCCTTAAAGGCCTAAACTGGCCCATTGTCATTCTGTATGCCACAATAAGCCGGCAGACAGAAGGACAATAGGTCCATCACAGTCTGAGAGGCTGAGGATGGGCTGCTCAAGAGCACAGAGGAGTGCGAGGCAGCCCCAGCAGGGAGTTCTCAGAAAACCAAGGCATTTCAAAGGTGAGCAGTGCAGGTAGCTGTCACCCCCAGAATTAGACAAAAAGGCGACCGTAGGAGAAATCATCATGGACCACGGACGTGACTTCCAATTAACAGACTGTTCGTGCAATTTACGGACGTATAGTCACCCTGCTTATGCACACAATTTAATTACATCTGGTCCGCATCATGTAACAATACAGCATTTGTGGCAAACTGCAACACTGGCACAGATCTAGATTGTAAAGCAATTCCCGAAGAGAAACTATCTTCAATAGGAAAATTGCTGTTTTTTTCTACTTACACTAAGGACTTAACACATTGGCCATCCAGACGAACGTTAAGAGATAAGGCCAAAAGGGTCTGTTGCACATCTATTATCTCTGGATTGTTCTCACTATGCACTCTTTGACGGCAGTAGAAATGTACCTGGATTAGCTTGTATGTCCCAACAAAAGGTAGGGCTATCATTAACCTTTGCTCTCTCCAAGATTCCTGAAGTGACGATATATGGATTAGCCAATTATACAAGTATGGATAAACATATAATCCTTTCAATCTCAGACAAGCTGAAACTGGCAAGGAAAAAAGTCAAGTGCTATGCCATGGTAAAGGTAGTCTTATACACAGAAAACTTTGGCAGCAATAAAACAAAAATGTGCTGGCAAATCGGTCGTGGACCACTTTGTCTATTCTGTTTTGACGATGGGCCAAAAGACTATAAAAACTGAGAATGGGAAGGACCTGGAACACCGAATACAGAGTTGGGTGCAGATCTCAAATGAACTCAGGCAGCTGAGTGATTGGGTACATCTCACTTTCAGGGATTCCCTGTATTTTCCTAAATCTTCCTTTACTGATGGGTGTCTGCTGGGGCAAACAAACTCAGAACCAGAAAGGCAGGGATCTGCAAATATACAGAGGGTGCAAAGGGACACATCTGGCAAAGAGCTGGGAAAGATAGGCCTTTGAATGAAGCCAGAGACAATGTACAAAGACATTTGTAAGGACACCAGGGTGAGGTCACGGGTGCCAAGAGTGGGAAGATCGGAGGAGCCTAGCGCGTGACCAAGATGGCCGCGTGAGCTCAGAGCTCCTGAGACCCGCGCTCCCTCCGGCAAATATCCTGTGAAGAATCCTGTCTTTAACACCCGGAATATTGGAGGCGAACCGTTGCTGAGGTGACTGTCGCTGTCCGGACTGAAATCGCTTACCAGAGGCCGAAGTTGTGCCACATGGAAGGTTGCGGCCTACTCCCCGGAGGATGCCCGGGGCTTGCGCTGGCACGGTGCCCGAGCACTAATTGAACAACAGCGGCTGTGTGAGGGGCGAGCCATCGGACGTATGGTGTCATCACTTTCGCTTTCGCTTTCCTGATTTCATCGCGCCCTGGCCTGGGAGTGCGCCGTGCCGGCCACTTGTTGCACTGTCTTCTCTGGATGGGCAAGGTGACTGTTTTCGGCAGCAGATCACGATGTCAGCCAAATCGGAAGCCGAAAAACAGAAGCCCAAGAGCACCAGGCGGGGAGGATACACCCAAACCAACAACATGGATCGTTATGCCCAGCAGAAGGAGTCACCGGGCGGATCGGGTCGGCCACTGGAAGCATTGAAAGACGGTTTGCCCCCCGCTACGGAACCAACCCTGCAAGATGTCATGGGGGCCATCGAGGGGATGCAGGCCTCTATCGGGCGGCAGTTCGAGACCCTGGCACACAAAGTGGACACCATCTCGATCGACGTCAACTTGATTCGGGCAGATCTGGGGAAAACCAATGAACGGGTTCAATCCTTGGACCTTAAAACTTCTGGCCTCCTGGGTGATGTCTCTGACCTGCAGCTGGAAGTCCGAAATTTGAGGTCCGCAAACGACCTCTTTGCCCGACGGCTGGAGGACTTTGAAGGCCGGGCACGGCGCAATAACGTGCGCATTATTGGGGTCCCGGAAAACTCGGAGGAACAGTCGGTGGACCTGTTCGTGGAGGACTTGGTGGTAAACCATCTGGCGCCCAAAGGCCTCAGTAAGTTCTTTACTGTTGAACGGGCCCACAGAGTCCCCGATGGGAGGCCCAAGGTGGGGGCCCCTCCGAGACCGATTGTCGCCAGGATCTTTAATTTCAGGGACCGTGATGCCATTCTACAAGCATCAAGAGTGTCCGGCCCGACGACTTTCCAGAACACCACAGTGAGCTTTTATCCTGACTTTACCCAGGCGGTGCAGAAGCAAAGGCAGAGCTTCCTGGCGGTTAAGAGAAGACTCAGAGGGATGGAACTGAAATACGCCATGCTCTTCCCGGCCAGACTGCGTGTGGTGTATGAAGAGCGGACTTTCTTTTTTGAATCACCGGACATGGTCGGAGACTGGCTGGATACATTGCCCCAACGACGGGCTGGCGGGGAGCATGCTGGTGGAGCAGAAGGTGGCGGTGTTGAACAAGAGTGAGGACTCTGGTGCTAGATCATTTTGACTTTGCCCCGGACAGTGAATCACAGTTTTCGGTTTCTCCGGGAGGGTAGTAACCCGGGGGGCGGCGGGGGTATGAAGGGAGCTTTTTCCTCCTCTGGGGTTCTTTTTGTAGACTAGTTTTAGAATAGGGCGACAGGCACACTGCAAGTTGGGGGGGCTTTTCAAGCTTACGCAGGGGTGCAGGGTGGGGGGTGGTCTGGGATTGTTGGGATGGTTGTTGTTGGTTTTTGTTTTGCAAGGCGTAGTGATGCAAGCTTCTGTAGCTCGAGTGCGGTTCATCGGGGGGGGTGGTGGTCTCCTTACATTTCGGGATGGGGGGTAGGGGCTTAAAGATACTCAGTTGGAATGTTAATGGCTTAGGGGATCGTATTAAGCGAGGGATCGTTCTGCAATTTCTGAAGCGATGCTCCCCTGATATAGTTTTATTGCAAGAGACGCACTTGATAGGTAACATGTGCTACGCACTCAACAGGAAGGGCTACAAATTTGTTGCGCACTCGGGGTCTCCTCGGGCTCCAGAGGGGCTGGAATACTTGTCAGGGCCTCACTGCCGTTTAAGGTTGACTCCACTACTGTTGATGAAAGGGGGCGATTTGCGGCTGTGGCGGGGAGGTGGGAGGGCAGGACGCTGGTCCTGGTTTCTGTTTATGTCCCTCCTGCGCTGCAGCCCTCCACATTTGAGGACCTGGGGAGGGCTCTGCTGGATCTCCCAGAAGGGATGTTGGTGGTGGGTGGCGATTTTAATGCGGTTGGTTCCGGATTGCTTGATAGACACCCGCCAAGGAGCTCTGGGGGGGCGCGGAAATGGCTTACAGATTTCGTGGATACCCTTGGTCTGGTTGACTGTTGGAGACTGCTGCATCCCACTCAGCGGCAGTACACCTTCCACTCAGGGGCGCATGGCAGTCTCTCTAGAATTGATTATGTACTTACTTTGGCTGCACACGCCTCCTTTGTGTCTGAGGCTAGGCACATGGCTAGGGGTATTTCTGACCATTCGCCGGTGTGGATCTGTATGGATGTTGGTCGAGAGGTTGGGGGCAGGGTGGCCCCGATTAACCCCTGGTATCTCCGTGACCCTAGGACTCGTAGCGCTGTGCTGAAGGCGGTCGATCTCTACTTCCAGGAAAACCTAGGCTCGGTCACGTCTGCGGTGTCTTTGTGGGAAGCGTTTGAAACTGTGCTGAGGGGAGAGGCCCTTTCCTTGATAGCGGCAGCCAAGCGTCGGAGGGATGCGGAGATCGCACAGATTGAGGCGGAGATAGCGGCTCTAGAGTTGGCCTTGGAGGAGGAGGTTACGGCAGCAACGCTGCACAAACTGAGCCTTAAGCAGTCGGATTATAAGGCCCTGGTGACGGACGCGGCCAAAGCCCTGAGTAGGGAGCAGCAGGGGCGCCTGTACGATGTTGGGGACAAGGCCGGGAAATTAATAGCGTGGCTGGATAAAAAAGAGCGGGTTAATCGTGTGGTGCCAGAACTTGTTACAGAGGGTGGCGTTAGTGTCACTGAGCCGGATGGCATAGTCCAGTGCTTTGCGGATTATTTCCGCACGGTCTACACCTCGGTGTCGGACAGGCCGGTGGAGGACTCGTGTGAACTTCTGCGTTATCTGGCTCTGCCTTGCCTCTCTGACATAGACAGGGACGATCTAGATGGTGACATCACAGCTGACGAAGTCGCGGGTGCTATCCGTTCACTGCGCCCGGGCAAGGCCTCGGGCCCGAACGGTCTGCCAATTGAGTTCTATAAACTCCGGCCGGACAAGATTGCTCCGCATCTGCGAGCTATGTTTGTGGAGGCGCGGGAGATGGGATGCCTTCCATTTGACCAACGTCTGGCGACAATTGTGGTCATACACATAGATGGCAAGCCCAGGAATAAATGCAGCTCCTATAGGCCGATTTCGCTACTTAATGCAGAGCCGAAAATCCTTGCTAAAATACTGGCCAACCGCTTGATTAGGGTGATCGGGGACCTGATTCACCCGGACCAATCCGGTTTCATCCCGCATCGTAACACTGCGTTGAACCTTAGGCGCATCCACGGCGTACTTGCGCGGACGGGGACGCTGCAGGAGTCGACCATTGTTGCCGCACTTGACGCCACGATGGCTTTTGACACGGTAGAGTGGGCATATCTGTGGGCTGCACTTGCAAAATTCGGCTTTGGGCCTGGCTTTGTTGGCTGGGTGAGATTACTATATGAAGGACCCTTGGCTAAAGTCGCGGTCAATGGTAGGGCGTCCTGCCCGTTCGAGCTGGGGAGGGGCACCAGGCAGGGTTGTCCCCTGTCGCCGTTGTTGTTTGCTCTTGCTCTTGAACCGCTGGCGGCATGGATACGATGGCACCCGGACATAAGGGGGATCCGATGGTCACCAGATCACGAGGACCGCATTTCTCTTTATGCCGACGACATTTTGCTATACCTCACTTCACCCAGGAAGTCTCTCATAGTAGTCTGTGACATTTTGGCTTCTTTTGGTAGGAACTCGGGTCTCACCATTAACTGGGGTAAGTCGTATCTGTATGCCCTGTGTGGAGACGTCCCTGTCCTCCCGCGGAATTGCTCGATCCAGATCGCCCGGGATGGCTTTTTGTATCTAGGGATCTATATCTCCACCGATCCAATTGTTCGGTATGAGAGAAACCTGCTCCCTCCATTGACGCGCTTGCGGCGGGATGTGGCGGGTTGGCGGCGGCTGCCGCTTTCCCTCCTAGGCCGGGCCGCGCTGTTCAAAATGATGTCTCTTCCCCGCTTTCTTTATGCCCTGCAGAATACCCTGGAGCTGGTCCCGGCCAGCTATTTTCGGGAGGTCGAGAGCCTCCAGCGCTCGCTGCTGTGGGAGGGCCGACCGCGTATAGCTATTGCAAAGCTGACCCTTCCGTGGTACGATGGGGGTATCGCGCTTCCTGACATCAGAAGATACTATTGGGCCACCCAGTTGAGTGCGATCAACCACGGTGTCTACGGACCGGCGCTGAGCCCCGGCTTCGCTATGGATCGATGGTTGCTGCGCGGGGGTAATTACTTTAGAGCACTCTACTCCAGGTCAATGGATGGGTCCCTCACGGGACCGACCAAGACGGCGGTGCACGTGTGGAAGGCTGTTACGAACTCGTTGGGTTGGAAGGATAGGCTTACCCGCGCCACTCCGCTGTTTGATTCAGATGAGTTGGGGAAACTTTGGCACACAAAGGGGTTCGAGAAATGGGACCTGATTGGGATATCCAGAGTGGGGGACCTGCTGGTTAAGGGACGAGTGAAATCGTTTGATGAGCTACGGACGGAGTACGATCTGGAGGGTACGGAATATTTCCGGTATGCACAGGTCCGCCACGCTCTGCGGTCCGTCCTCGTCGAGGGGGAGACTGTGCCTGAGTCCTCTCCCTTGGAGGATCGGATTCTAGATGGCCATATGCCGGAGAGTACAATCTCCTTAATCTACAAGAAGCTTGTTAATGTCCGGACTGACCTCCTCCTCGGGGTGCGTGATCAGTGGACTAGGGACGGTCTTGAACTGGATGATGAGGACTGGCAGTATGCCGTCTCCTCTCCTAAGGAGGTCGCGATCCCGGCACGGCTAAGGCTGGTACAGCTTAAGATACTTCATAGAGTCTATGTCACGGGGCCCCGACTGATTCATATGGGTTTCTCCGTGGATGGCTCATGTAGGAGGGGCTGTGGGATGGTGGGCACCTTCCTACATATCATATGGGAATGTGGTGTGATTGCGGAGTTCTGGAAGCGAATTCATGTTGTGATGCAGGAGGTCACGGGTATTGCACTGCTGCCAGAGGCACGGCGCTGTCTTTTGAATGTCTGGGGTCCTACTGACTATGATGCTGTGCAGACTCAATGGGTGACCCTAGGAAATATGGTGGCGAAGCGTGATATTGCGCGACTGTGGGGTTCTCAGAGACCTCCCGCCGTGGATGCATGGATGGAAAATATGGACTGGAGCATGTTTAGGGAGAAGACGGTGTACTGTGCCCGGGGGCGGCCTAAGAAATGGCATAAGATATGGGGGCGATGGAACCAGTATAGGGGGGATATATGTCTGCCCGCGGCCACTGAACCGTTGGAGGAGCAACTTTCCCCCTAGCTTCACTTCCAACTTGGGATTTTTATGAGAATAATATGCTAGATTGTTAGCGCCTCTGCTTCTCCCTCATCCACCCGACCGGTGGCTTTGTTCTGTCTTTGGGAATGGGGCCGCGCCCCCATCGGGAACTGGCACGAGTTTATTGTGTATACTGCCTTGCTTGTGTTATTTATCTTAGGTTGCTCTAAAAAAGGAACCTTTGTTTTTTCCTGTACCAGAGCTATGGACACTTCCATGTGTTGTACTTAATTGGCTGCCGAACCTCCGGGATGTCGGCTGAATAGCTGTGTTCCAGACTGACATAAATAAAGGTTTTTATAAAAAAAATAAAATTAAAAAAAATAAAGAGTGGGAAGATGACACTAAGAAGAGACATCCAACAGAAATTTCCCTATGCTTACATATGTGTTTAATAAAGTTTAAATATGATTTCACCTTGTTTCAAAACTCTTGTTGCAGGTACATCTGGAAGAGTAGATTCAAGGGGGAAGATGGAATAGCCAGAGCAGAGCTTAAAAAAAAGCTGCAATGAAGAGGGTGCCTGGGGCACTGACTAGGTGAAATGGTCATCATGATTGGCTTCACATGGTTCCCAAGTGATTTACTGACTAGAGCACTAGGGACCCATTATCTGTACTTCTCTGCTGCTTACAAGAAATAAAGCGGCCTGTATCCTGACAACAATACCCATGCATCATTCCGCCAACTACTAAGCCATGCTCTTGCCAATGCTGTCAGATATGAGTGGGCCCATACCCCTGCATGTCAGTGAATATGCCTCAGAATAGCATGAAGGAGAAGGGCATATGGCAGTGCAGAAGTTGCTTGCATCGGGAAACTCTGGTCTGGCTGATGCTGAACCCCACAGTTGCTTTATTGCATCACTGGAATTTCCGAATATGGGAAGCTTGCATGCAGAAAAGTGAATGGCCGTCATGCCAAAAGGCTCTCTCAAGTGTGACGACCTATGTGAGTCTGCATTATCCACTTCCGACATCTGTATGGTGCCTCTAGATAATCATGCCTTGTTCATAAGATTCGTTTACAACAATATACTAACAATATTCAGCAATGACTCTGTGTGAACTGGGGCAATACTGCATAAGTTAGCAAGTGCCCAAGGATCAACTAATATACATGCAGGCACATTACCTAACTTAGTATGAGATCCCTGGGAGTGATCCACTACCAGTTGAAGTCCTCTTTGATAGCAACTAACAAAAGAAATGTTATGTTAATGAGGGTAACAAAACAAAGTTATTAGTCAGAAATGGGAAATTTACACCCTTTTAAATATGGCACATCATTATCTACTGATTAGTGCATCAGTTCTCTTCAGATTGGATTGGTAGCAATTTTCTCAATTAAGAGCACAATTAGTAACAAAATCGGGAGGCCATTCTCAAGCTGAGTTCCTGGAGTCACATTTAACATGTCTAGTGATCCTTATGTTTGTTTTCTACTCAACATATTGTTGATTTTAAAAACTCAACTAAAGCAAAACACAGCCATCTGGACTTGAAGCCAATATTACATATATGTCAATTTTCTGAGATAGTCTATCTGAACTCTATTGCCTGCATGCCCTAGTGTCCACTGCTGAAATGTCCTAGCAAAGATTAGGAGGAAAAAGTGTCCAACAATAAAAGTGAACTTCCCAAGCAGACCTCCGGCCTACAGAATCCTGTCCCATTTAGGAAGATGCGAAAGACTCAAGGATTTCATCACGTATTCTCAATATGCACCCAGAATTGAAATAACATATTCCCATCACCTTCTGCCTTTTCCAAGCAAGCACCCTGAAGCAGTCTGATGTAGCAATTAGCAATAGAAAAGCCAAATTAATAATACCTGATTGACTTCATATAACAGGAATAATCTACATTCCTACTTACTTCACCCCTTTAAGCTAGACGCTCCTCTCAAGGTAAGGTAAGATCTGCTAATAAACATCAGGAGGATCTGCCATCCCCCTCCTGTTGATTAATGCTAAATCCATCATTAATTCCTACAAGCAGATTGCATAACTGTCACATACTACTAGCAACACTTCCAAAGCATACTCTTTTGCAGGTAGACAAACTCATCAGTTTTGCCATGTGTATAATAATTTTTTCTCACCCATCGTACACTCCCACTTCCCTGGTTGCTTGCTAGCAGCATAACCCCCTTTAAACTACTCACTATGCGGTTCAAGATCATCTATGCCTTATACTCTCCTATAGTCAAGACCTGATCGAGACACTGAAGCACATATATATATATATATATTACCTACTGGCGGTCGCCAGTAGGTAGTTATAGTTAGGACCACGTTTCCATAGGAAATCCGCAACATTCTATTTTGAATAACTTTGGCGCCGGTTGACGAATCCTCGCGAATTTTTCAAAATAGGTGGGGCGCTACGCTCCGCTCCTACCCTGAAAGTCTCGGGGGGATTCGTCAAGCGGGGGCTGAGATAAAAGGGGGTTCCCAAAACGCGTTTTTCCCATGCATTTTTCCATAGGACCTTTAGACACAGCTACAGCCCGAACGGCTGAACAGAATTACTTGAAATTTGGCAGAGAGGTAGTCCTCAGGTCAAGGAAGTGCCTTTTGTAGGTTTGGTGTAAATCTGTTCAGTAGATTCTGAGAAAATAGCCTTTAAATCAATATATATATCTGAGCCAGCGTACGGTGCGCTTACGGTGCGCTTACCGTACGCGTACGGTGGCGTGCGCGAGCGCGATTCTGATTGGTTGTTAGATCTTAGTAAACATTCGAATCGGTCGAAACCAGGAAGCGGCGGCCGCCATTTTGTGCGTTTCACTCAGAAAAAAAAGAGTGATAGCTTGAAAAGGGGGCAAGGGAGAGAGTTACAGACCCCCTAACATTTGTAAGGGGGTCAAAGAAGGACAGAAAAGTACAAAGAAAACATTTATTGATTTTAAAAAAAATCGCGGGGTACGCGTACGGTAAGCTCAACGTACGCGTACGGTAGAAAAAAAATAAAATAAAAGAAATGAAATGCAGATTTAAGAGTTTAGATATTAGGGGGCTCTAAAAAGAGCCGTTGTGTTTATGAAGTGATTTTTTAGTGGTACCTACAAGTAAGTACCGATGCAGAGTCTAAGGTTCAAGAGGAAGACTCTGTTCCCTTCATCATTGAAGTGCACACCATCTCCTCTATAAATGTCTTGCATGTCGTAACGCAAGTTGTTGTGGTAAATGGAACCCATACCATAGTCACGGAGGAAAGCAGAAACAGATTTGTTGACGTGCTTTCTTGCTTTGTCAATCTGCGGACAGAAAAGATTGGACCAGTTCCATTTTTGCCTTTGGCATATGTTAGAAAACACAAAGGCAGTTTTAGGGAAAAGTGAAAACAGTTGTGCAAAGGTGTCCTTCATAAGCATTTCCAGACCTACCCCAGTCAAAGTGCCTAGGTCATTGCCACCACAGTGCACTATTATGAGGTCAGGGTGTTGGATTTGCATGAAGGATTTCACCAATGGCATCAATTGGTGCCACTTTAACCCTCTCTGACCAATCCATTTAATGTCTACATTTGGCAAAGCAAGGTCTCTCACCATATCTGTTTTCTCTGCATACTTTTCACTCCAGAAGACATAGCTGTGCCCTACAATCCACACTGTGAACATCTTCAAAGGAGAACTGGATGCACTCAGGAGGTGTAATTCAGTAGAATGGTAAAAAGAAATGAAAGACAGTTTGGAAATGGGGGCATACATATTTTTTTTATAAAAAAAAAGAACTGATTGGCTGTTTCATACCATTCTACAATAAAAAACTAGGCTGTATGTGTAAATTAATAGAAGCATGTTTTGTATTGGTACAGAAAAATGTGTTACCAAAGAACAGTACTATGGATTTGCTGTTAGGTTTGAAAAGTCAAGCACTCTTGCTCTTTGGAAATGAAACATTGTTTGGTGAACTTCTGACCTAACTCCACACAGCAGTGTTCCATGAGCTGTTGCTATGGTAGCAGGCAGAAGTCAAGTTGGGGGAAGGGTACTAGGCAGAAGTCAAGTTGGGGGAAGGGTACTTTTGGAAAAGGGTTGGTTTTCAACCAATAGAAATGTGTGATTACATTTGAAAAAAAGGGGGAAGCACTGAGATTTGAAATTAACATGTATATGTGTGGAAAAAGAGAGGGAAAGTTTGCCATTATCTGGTTCTGCTGAGAGGAGAGAGGTGTAAAGAACAGAGATCCTGGCTCTGATAATCTGCTGTTTGAGTGCCACATTTCTTTCACAACTAACTAATTTTAAAGGTGAGTTTAGAGTTTGAGAGGGGATGTATATGGTAAATTAAGAAATGAATAATAGAAATGGAATTCCTTTTGTTGAAGTTGTGTTTATCATTTTCTGTTTTGGGAGAAATTTAAATGTGAGGAACATGTAAAATAATATGGACTATGTTTTCACGATAAATTAAGGTGTACTGGTATAAATAAGGAATACTTTTAGGGTTTGAGGTTGCACTCAGTAATGCAAATACATTCAGCATTACTAAGGCTGGTTGCCCTTGCTGGAGTGTAGTCAGTCACCCAGGTTACACATGTTGCTGGTCTCAGAAAGCTGTTTGGTATTGCTCTGGTGATTTTACATTTGCATTAGATGGAAAGGGGGAGGTATTTTTTTATGCAGAAGCAGACTCTTAGCACACAGCCAGCTGCTTACCCTGTGGAATCATGCACAGTATTCACAACCGAGTGGGGTTTGAGGTTTCAGTCAGTAATGCAAATACATTCAGCATCACTAAGGCTGGTTGCCCTTGCTGGAGTGTAGTCAGTCACCCAGGTTACACATGGTGCTGGTCTGAAAAAGCAGTTTGGACATGTGCTTTTTTAAGAATCTAAAAAGTTGGTTTAAAATGTGTCAGTCTGTAAAAGTGTTTATCACTTGCCAAAAAAAAGAGTAGTAAGTGTGCTTTCAAATTGGCAAAGAAATTTCGTTTTGTGACTAATATGAAAACATGACTCTGTGTGCAAAAAGGAATTACAGGCAGAGATTTATTGCGTATTGCTCTGGTGATTTCACAGTTGCATTAGATGGAAAGGAGGAGCCATTTTTTGGTGCAGAAGCAGACTCTTAGCACACACCCAGCTGCTTACCCTGTGGAATCATGCACAGTATTCACAAGCGAGTGGGGTTTGAGGTTTCAGTCAGTAATGCAAATACATTCAGCATCACTAAGGCTGGTTGCCCTTGCTGGAGTGTAGTCAGTCACCCAGGTTACACATGGTGCTGGTCTGAAAAAGCAGTTTGGACATGTGCTTTTTTAAGAATCTAAAAAGTGGATTCAAAATGTGTCAGTCTGTAAAAGTGTTTATCACTTGCCAAAAAAAAGAGTAGTAAGTGTGCTTTCAAATTGGCAAAGAAATTTCGTTTTGTGACTAATATGAAAACATGACTCTGTGTGCAAAAAGGAATTACAGGCAGAGATTTATTGCGTATTGCTCTGGTGATTTCACAGTTGCATTAGATGGAAAGGGGGAGCCATTTTTTGGTGCAGAAGCAGACTCTTAGCACACACCCAGCTGCTTACCCTGTGGAATCATGCACAGTATTCACAAGCGAGTGGGGTTTGAGGTTTCAGTCAGTAATGCAAATACATTCAGCATCACTAAGGCTGGTTGCCCTTGCTGGAGTGTAGTCAGTCACCCAGGTTACACATGGTGCTGGTCTGAAAAAGCAGTTTGGACATGTGCTTTTTTAAGAATCTGAAAAGTGGATTCAAAATGTGTCAGTCTGTAAAAGTACTTATCACTTGCCAAAAAAAAGAGTAGTAAGTGTGCTTTCAAATTGGCAAAGAAATTTCGTTTTGTGACTAATATGAAAACATGACTCTGTGTGCAAAAAGGAATTACAGGCAGAGATTTATTGCGTATTGCTCTGGTGATTTCACAGTTGCATTAGATGGAAAGGGGGAGCCATTTTTTGGTGCAGAAGCAGACTCTTAGCACACACCCAGCTGCTTACCCTGTGGAATCATGCACAGTATTCACAAGCGAGTGGGGTTTGAGGTTTCAGTCAGTAATGCAAATACATTCAGTATCACTAAGGCTGGTTGCCCTTGCTGGAGTGTAGTCAGTCACCCAGGTTACACATGGTGGTGCTGGTCTGAAAAAGCAGTTTGGACATGTGCTTTTTTAAGAATCTGAAAAGTGGATTCATAATGTGTCAGTCTGTAAAAGTGTTTATCACTTGCCAATAAAAAGAGTAGTAAGTGTGCTTTCAAATTGGCAAAGAAATTTCGTTTTGTGACTAATATGAAAACATGACTCTGTGTGCAAAAAGGAATTACAGGCAGAGATTTATTGCGTATTGCTCTGGTGATTTCACAGTTGCATTAGATGGAAAGGGGGAGCCATTTTTTGGTGCAGAAGCAGACTCTTAGCACACACCCAGCTGCTTACCCTGTGGAATCATGCACAGTATTCACAAGCGAGTGGGGTTTGAGGTTTCAGTCAGTAATGCAAATACATTCAGCATCACTAAGGCTGGTTGCCCTTGCTGGAGTGTAGTCAGTCACCCAGGTTACACATGGTGCTGGTCTGAAAAAGCAGTTTGGACATGTGCTTTTTTAAGAATCTGAAAAGTGGATTCAAAATGTGTCAGTCTGTAAAAGTGTTTATCACTTGCCAAAAAAAAGAGTAGTAAGTGTGCTTTCAAATTGGCAAAGAAATTTCGTTTTGTGACTAATATGAAAACATGACTCTGTGTGCAAAGAGGAATTACAGGCAGAGATTTATTGCGTATTGCTCTGGTGATTTCACAGTTGCATTAGATGGAAAGGGGGAGCCATTTTTTTGTGCAGAAGCACACTCTTAGCACACACCCAGCTGCTTACCCTGTGGAATCATGCACAGTATTCACAAGCGAGTGGGGTTTGAGGTTTCAGTCAGTAATGCAAAAACATTCAGCATCACTAAGGCTGGTTGCCCTTGCTGGAGTGTAGTCAGTCACCCAGGTTACACATGGTGCTGGTCTGAAAAAGCAGTTTGGACATGTGCTTTTTTAAGAATCTGAAAAGTGGATTCATAATGTGTCAGTCTGTAAAAGTACTTTTCACTTGCCTAAAAAGTAGTAGAAAGTATGCTTTGCAATTGGCAAAGAAATTTCGTTTTCTGTCTAATTTCAAAGCATGACTTTGTGTGCACACAGGAATTATTTTTAGATATTTAATTTGTGAAGGTGTTATTGTGATTTTCATTTATAGGAAAGGGGTTTATAGTATTTTAAGATTTCTAAAGAACATAAAAAATGTAGTAATATATTTAAATAAAATAAAGGAATTTTTTTTTAGTTTTTTTCAGGTATTGCTGAAGAGTAGTGAACAAAATTTAAGATGCCTACAAAATCCAGAGTAAAGAAAGACCACAAAAAAAACCTATATTTGAAGACAACTGGAGGACCTAAGTTAGTTGGAGATGCTCATGTTGGGAAAAATAAAAAATCTTCTGGTAAGCAGACAAAAGATTTTTTAAAGAACATATTCAAAAAAAGGAAAAATGTACAAAATGTCTGTACTGGAAAGAATGTTTTCAATAGAAAAGGACAGGAAAAAATTGAGAATTTAGTTAATGCAAATATACCTTCTGCAACTAAAAAGATTAACTTAAACAGAAAAACAGCGTTTAAAGAGATACGTAGAAAAATGTTTCAGAGAAGAGTTATGTCCAATTTGATAAAGGATGTGAAGAAATATAAGCAAAAGGCTAAATTTTACAAGAGAAAAAAAGAAATTGAAGCCATTGCAGCAAAGGCATTAGAATTAAAAAGGAAACTATTCATTTTAATTTTGAATAGGATGCGTACATTAGATAAAATGGTTAATGTACTGAAATCACAAAGCAAAAGGAAAAGAGTAGTGAACAGAACAAACTTTTGTAAAGTGTTTTTAGGAAAATGGATGCATAGTTCAAGTAGTGAACCTTTTTTTAATGAAGAGAGCTATTTTCAAAGTAATAGTTTGCTGCATGCAGTTGACACCAGAGGTCGTGCTTACGAAGTGAAAAATGGTTGCATAATGGAGAAAGAGATAATGGTTCCAAGAGATGATGTACAAGTGATGGCGGATGAGGCTATGGGGAGACGTCCTAAAGCCCCAGTGTACACTTGGAATTGTAGTAGTATTTGCACTGTGCGTCAGGAATCTATTGATAAATTTCGTGAGTTTCTAAGAGAATATAGTAAAAAAAAGTGTAAAACAGAAGATTAAGGTGCTTCAAAGTCTAGATCCATGCAGAGTGAGAGAGAATACTGGTTTGCAGGGTCATTCTCTGGCATGTCTATCTAGAAAAGTGTGTAATAGTGTTTTCCATCATTTTAGAATGCTGGCTGTTCATCATACTGAAATGAGAAAGTTTGTGAGACGGTTGTATTTTGCTAAAAGTCCAGCAATAAAGTTAGATGAATTGAATAGGGCTCTGTTCCGTGGGTCAGTATCAGATGTAGAGAAGGTTGTTGATGAAATTCAGTTTTGTTACTTTGGTCCTGAACAAAACAGTGCAGAAAAGGACACAGTAAATGAGGAAGAAGTGGAAGAGAATGTAGAACCATTTGTAAGTAAGACATTTAATGATCACATAACAAAATTTGAAAAAATCTCTAATGAAAGACCAAATATTACTTGTATTTGTTGCCGCAGAACTCATTATAGAAAACAAACCAGGTATGTTGATCTCTATAGAAAAAGTGAAAATGAAGATAATTATAAGTGGAAGGATTTTGCCACATATATATTTCTTGAAAATTGTTTTGAATTGGGTGAAGTTCAGCGTATTTGTAAATACTGTTACAATAAATTAGAAGAAAATAGAATGCCGACCAGAGCTGTACATAATAATTTAGAATTGGATGTTATTCCTGCCGAACTTTCTGAATTAAATACTTATGAGTCTATACTTATTCAATGTGTTCATCCATTCCAGACCATAGTACGTATGGAGCCCAAAACTGGTAAATTACCTCCTTCAGATTTACTGAGAGGTTTAAAAGGTAGAGTGGTGTATTTGCCCTTGGATTTGAAAAACAATATGGAAACTATTGATGCAGATACTTTGGAAACTGAACCATTAGTTATTCTGGTTAATGGTGTACCTACAAAGAATAAGAAGATTTGGCAGGAGCTGGTAGATGTACGGAAAGTACAAAGAGCAAATTTGTATTTGAAAAGGAATAACAAATGGTATGAATCAATTTATATAGAAGAAGAAGAAGAAGAAGAAGATTTACAAGAAGACACAGAAACACCAACTGGACAAATTGAAAAAGTGGACAAGTCAAAGGAAGAAGAAATTTATGAACATTTTAGCATACATCCTCTTCATTCAAAAGAAGTTATGGGAGACAATATTGATCTGTTTCAGATGAAGAAAGCAAAAGGAACTCCCGTGAGTGTATGGGAGGAAAGCTTGGAAGCTCGATGTTTTCCCCAGCTGTTTCCTAAAGGAAAAGGAGGACGATACGATGAACGTCCAGAACAGATTCCAGCTTCTGAGTATCGGACTACAAGACTATATGCAGAAGATCAAAGATTTCGACAAAGTATTCCTTATTTGTTCCATCTTTTATTTGAAAGCGACTTGTCTGCATTATCATATGCAGTAAATCACATTTTAAAAAGTGGAGTACATTTACAAAATGTGTCTGCTAAGGATTTTATAGAGAAAGTGCAGCACTGAGATGATCATTTGGAAACACAACTGATCAATCTGATGGCTTGTCAGAGTGGGACAAATGAATATTGGTACCGACGCCATGGTGAATTAAAATGCATGTTACGGAATTTAGGAACACCAACATGGTTCGTTACCCTAAGCTGTGCTGAGTACGCTTGGGATGATTTACTGGATTTTCTACGAGAGGCAAATTCAAACATTAAAAACATCAAATACAAGACAGCAGGAGAACTGTGCTCATTGGATCCGGTTAATGTTTGCAGATATTTCAATCATAGATTTGAGGCTATGATGTCCTTCATCTGCAATAAAAAAAATCCACCTCTAGGAGAAGTAGTGGATTTCTTTTGGAGAAAAGAGTACCAGGCAAGAGGTGCTCCTCATATTCATATGCTGTTGTGGATCAAGGATGCCCCAAAGTTTGGAACAGATGCTGATGAAGCAGTGTTATCTTACATTGAAGATTATGCAACATGTGCTATACCAAAAAGCACAGAAGAGAAAAAGTTAAAGGAGCAAGTTTTACGTTTCCAAAGTCATCGGTGTGGAAAATACTGTCGACAGAAATACAAGAGCAAAGATAAATACTACACTAAATGTCGATTTGGATTTCCTAGAGTAAACAGTTTTATGTCATCTGTGAGACATACTATCACAAGAAAATCACCTAAGAATACCTACAACCTTAAAAGAAAAGAAGAATCAAAAAATATAAATGACTACAACCCAGTCATTTTATCCATGTGGAATGCTAACATGGATATACAGTATGTAGCTGACAATTCCATTGCTGTTGCTCGATATGTAACGTCTTACATTACGAAATCTGAAAAAACTGAATTGAAAGAAATGTGGGAAGAGATTTCTCACGAGAAGACTGTCAGTAAGAAGCTGTACAGTTTCAGTTTAAAGATGTTATCGCATCGAGAAATTGGATCCTACGAATGTTCAGATAGGTTATCTTCAGCAAGTCTCTACTCGAAATCAAGAAGAATAATTTGGGCAAGTTTAGGCCTTGCAGCAATGAGAAATCGGGTACTGAAATCTGTTGGAGAAATTGAATATTTGGCCGAGAATGACCCAGAAAGTACAGATATTTTGAAATCAAACATGTTGGACACATATTACCCAAAGAGAAGTCATCATCTGGAGAACATGTGTCTTTATGAAGTGCTGCAGAACTACATTTATTCACGGAAAGCCGCAGAAGACATCAACAATGGAAAATATAAAGTCATTGGTGAGGAAGGATGTTTGGTGAAGCAAACAAAAGGAAGTTTGATAAATCACAGGAAGCTGAGTTGTGACAGTACTGACAAAAAGGAATTTTACTACTTGGCTCTTTTACAGCTGTTTAAACCATGGCGTACAGAGGATGAACTACTGGGAGAATTTCAAAGCTATGAAGATTCTTTTAATGCTTGCAAAGACAGCATACAATGCAGTACATTCTCAACTTATCTGCAAATGTTAAATGAAGAAATTGAACAGGAAACTACAATTGCAGCAGAAGTAGCTAGAGACAGTTCTCAGGACAGCCAAAGTTCAGGAACACTCAGTCAAGATCCCCTAGGACAACCAATCGTTGAAAATGAAGCATCAATAGCCATGAATGAAGTGGAAACGGCTATGAATCAAGCTCAAGAAGAATTTATAGACTTACAAAATTTGGAAAGACAACTGAACGAAGAGCAGCAACAAATTTATGAAGAGATCAGAAACAAAATTGATCACGGATTTCTACATGAAAAAAAAGAGTGCTCATGCACATCATTTCATCCAATCAGGATGTATGTAAGTGGACAAGCTGGAACTGGAAAAAGTTTCTTAATAAAAGTCATCAGAAGCTACCTACAGCAAAAAACGGATTCTACTTTGTCTTGTGTGGTTACTGCTCCAACTGGGTTAGCAGCATATAACATAAAAGGAATCACCTTACATCGTTTGCTAATGTTACCAGTGGAGCATGAGAACAAAATACAATACAACAAGCTAACTGGAGAAGCATGCTTGGAAGTTTCAAGAGTATTGAAGAAGATGCAAGTTCTCATTATTGATGAGGTGAGCATGGTATCAAACTTAATGCTTGCCTTTGTGCATTTAAGAATGCAGCAAATTCTAAGGACAGACTATGACGTGTTATTTGGTGGAAAACATGTCATCGTTTTTGGGGATCTTCTACAGCTTACTCCAGTTAAAGGACAACCAGTGTTTAATACTGTGACACATGAAGACACAAAGAAGTCATTGGGAAGCATCGGTAATGCAAATATTTGGTCCTTCTTTGAGTACAAGGAACTCACTACCAATATGAGACAAGCAAACGATGAAGAATATGGAAGTATTCTGAAAGATATCAGAATTGGACTACTCACTGAAGCTGGCACAAAAGCATTACAGAGTCGGTTGCTACATAATTTATTTCCAAAGGAAGAAATAGTTGCAGAGAAGATATACAAGAACATTGCAGAAAAGAAAAGTGTCATCTGCTTAATGCCAACTCTACGTGAATGCTCAATATTCAATGAGGAGCTTTTGAAATTGGAAAAGGAAGATATCAGGAAATTGGAAGCAGTGGACAAAATTGAGGATGGAAGAATTACTATCACATTAACAAGCACACTGAAAAATAAATTGGATTCACTAGAGAAGAACATTTCCAAAACAGCTGGATTAGAAAAAAATCTATATGTTTGCATGAACTGTAGAGTATTTTTAAGGAGAAATTTGGATGTTGAAAAAGGTTTAGTTAATGGAGCTATGGGAAGAGTTGTGGGTTTTATTAATTATCAGAAAAAAGATGGAATTGAATGTTTAAAAATACAATTTGATCAGATAGAAGAAGTTAAAGATATTTGTCGTTGTTCAGTTCGTTTCATGCTTGTGAAAGACTTATATGTACGTAGGAAGCAGTTTCCGTTTTCTCTAGCATATGCTGTAACTATTCACAAGTCTCAAGGATTGACTGTAGATTGTGCATTTGTGAACATTGGTTCAACTGTGTTCAAAGAAGGTATGGCATATGTTGCTTTGTCACGAGTGAAAACATTATCAGGTTTATTCATGATAGACTTTGATGACTCAAAAGTTAGTGCTGATACAAATTGTGTAAAGGAGTATAATAGATTAAGAAGAAGCTATGCTCCTCATTTAGGTCAGTATCCTGTGTTGGAGAAACGTGTAGTTTCTCGTAAAAGGAGAAATGAGAATATCTGTAATGAAGATGTAGAGAGGAGGAAAAAAAAGAGGAGTGATGTAATTGCAAGCAAAAAGAAAAAGGAAAATGAAGAACAGGTTGTAGGATGTCATTTTGAAAATAGCTCTGGTGTCAACTGCTACGCTAATGTAGTGCTGAATGTTGCATTTTATCTGGAAAGTGTGCAAGAGCAGATAATAGTAAATCAGGGAAAAAGATTCTGTTCTGAGTTGAGTCTCCTTTTTCAAAAGCTGAGTAATGATAAAACTCAAATAGAAAGTGCTACTGAAATTAGAAAACTTTTAGATGTATGTTCAGGACGAACACAGTTTTCTCAAAATGTACAGCAAGACGCACAGGAATTCTTGAAGTTTTTTCTTCAGGTACTGGAAGAAGAAGGGGTTCCCATTGAAAATTTATTTGGTCTCTCTTATAAATGGGAACATAGTTGTGAAAACTGTTATAATTTATGTGGCTCTAATGTTGATTCTGAAAGGTTTATTTATTTAACATTGCCAGAAAGTAAAACAGTCACTTTTGCTAAATTAGTTAAACATGCTAATCATAGCATGGAATGCAGTGAGTGTCAATCTGAAATGTTTTCAACGTTAATTTTAAAAGAATACGGACAGTATGTAATTTTAATGATGCAACGCTGTAAAGCTGATGGTTCAAAATTAGATACTTTAATAAAGAAGTTTACAGGACAGCAATTATCAATTTCAGGAAAAACTTTTGTAACAGTTGCAATAATTTTCCATGATGGACCTACTGTAACTTCTGGTCATTACACAGTTTATCTTAAATGTGAAAAAGGCTGGACACTGTGTAATGATTCCCAATTGATTTTAAGCAACGTTTGCCTTTTGATTTAGCAAATTCCTATCTAATCTTCCTGAAACCAAAATTTTAGAGAGACTTGGCAAGATCTGTACAAAACAATTTTACCATTTTATTGGATTACCATTGGAATTTTCAAAAAAAATGATTTTACAAATTATCATTTGGCCTAATGGAAAGGTAACCAATTGTAATGTGGACTTTTTCAATTTTTAATGAAACTTTGGAAAACCAAAAATTTAGAAAAAAATCGGTAACATCTGCACAATTTAAATTTTGGAATGTTATTGGATTGCCATTGGAAATTTATTCCAAAAAGATTTTTAAAATTACTATTTGGCCATGCGGAAAGGTAAACAATTCTATTGTGGACTTATTTAATTATTAATTAATCTTTCGGAAACCAAAATGTTACAGACAATCGGTGAGATCTGTACAATTTAAACTTTAGATTTTTATTGGATTACCATTGGAAATTTAATCAAAAAAGAATTTTAAAATTACTATTTGGCCTAAAGGAAATGGAATCAGATGTATTGTGGAGTTATTTGAGATATATTTTTGTGATTATACTTCTGAAACAAAAATGTCAGACGGTATTTTAAAGAAATAAGTATTGATATTAGATGATATTTTTTAAGAATATTATGCATTTCTATAAAGTTATGTTTATGCAAAAAGAGATTGTGGGCTTTTTTAAAACAATCTTTGAGATTGTTAATTTTTTTTTTGCCCGCTGTTAAATGATGAATGCAATTGCTTTCACAATTTATAGTGAAATGCAATATATTCTGAAAACAGCAAAAAAAAGGCAAACATTTTTTTTGAAAAATATGTAAATATGTGTACTGTATTATAAAATGTTTTATTAAATATTAATACTTTTTTCTTTTTTTTCAGATTGAGATAGAAAATTTTCGAAAACTAGAACCATTTTTAAAGCAATTAAAATTAAATTTAAATTAATAAATATTTTTTTGAGTGGGTATGGTAAGTCAAAAATTTCATGGTCCCTTTTTTCCACTTCTCCACAATCACATTTTCAGTTTTTCATTGTAGTCTCTCAAGGACCTTGTAATGTGATAATTGATTTTTAGTCGGTTTTTAAAAAAAAAAAAAAAAATTATGCGTACCGTACGCGTACGGTAAAAAAAAAATAAAAAAAAAGTTTTAAAAACATATATAACAAATAGATGAAAGGTAAGGTTGGCTCTTACAAGAGCCGTTGTGTTCATGCAGGGACAGAAGAAAGAAAGAATGGGAATATTAGTCGGTACGACAAATGTGCTGATCTATTTTATTGTTCACTAGGGAAACACTGGTCTCCCTATGACAAATTAGATCATGACAAGTGGCGCACCGTATTTCAACCCTCAAAAAACGATGGTTTGTTTCCAGAGGAGAAGAAAAAGGAGATGCTCCCACCACAGATGAAGGGCTCACCTGACCTGCAGAAGAAGGACTCGGCCCTGCAGATGATGGACCAGGCTGAGCTGCTGTGGATGTGCTTGGTTGACTTACTGAAGGGTTACCTTCAGTATGTCGAGCATGTGTCCTTCTGTGTACATCTTTAAGGTGTCTCAACATGGTGTGATTCCCGAAGGAATACTTCTTGTTGGGATTCCCTCTTGAAAGTACACGGCCACACAGCTTACAAGTCACTAAGGGTGCATTTACCTTTTTCTTGCCCTCTGGAAAAGTAAAATACTCCCATATGAAAGAGGTCTTTTCTTTCCTCCTTCTCTGCCTCAAGGTAGTGCTGCTAGCCTCACTCTCAGAAGAGCTCTGCTGTTCTGCCATCGTATCACAAAGACAACCCAGCTCCTTCTCCTAAGGGATCACAAGCAGAAATGAGGGGAATGGGTGTGGTGTAGGAGAGTTCTAGAACTGAAAGTAGTTTCAACCAATCAAAAGTTGTGTTTCATGATCACATGACCCACCGTGCGCGTACGTTACGCTTACGGTGCGCTTACGGTGCGCTTACGGCAAAAGTACGCATGCGCGTAAAAAAGACACGCGCTCGCGCGCATGCGCATAACAGTCACTCCCCAACACTTCCGCGTAACGTGCGCGTGTAGCGTACACGCCTACGCGCCCCACGCGCAGTACGCGCGGCTACGCAAATTGCGTAACTATACGCAAACAGAGTAGATAAATTACGGACATTGCGTAAACCGTACGCTTACCGTAAGCTTACCGTACGCGCACTAAAAAAAAATAAAATATTTTCAAAGTTATACTAATATATCTTACCTGTTTGGTAAAAAAAAAAAAAGAGAAAACTTGAAATATTGCAGATTTTTTAGAAAAAAAAAATGTTTTAAGAGAATAAAAAGTTTTAAAAAAAACTTTTTTTTTAAAAAAAAAAAACACATTTAATATAAGAATTTATAAAAAAAAAATCATAAAAAATCAATAAAAAAAAATATAGGAATCACATATGTTATAGCTAAGAATTAGCATTTAAAAAACCATACAAATTCACTGAAAAAACCATGGGTTTCACACACGTTATAGTTAGAAATTAGCATTTAAAAAACCTTGCAAATTCACTGAAAAAACCATAGGTTTCACACATGTTATAGTTAGGAATTAGCATTTAAAAAACCTTGCAAATTCAGTGAAAAAACCATAGGTTTCACACACGTTATAGTTAGGAATTAGCATTTAAAAAACCTTGCAAATTCAGTGAAAAAACCATAGGTTTCACACACGTTATAGTTAGCTGGACATTTCACTCGTAAAAAACCAATGAAATTTCCCCGTTATAGTTAGTTAAGCTAACTATAACTCGCGCGCCCGCAATGCACTGCTGATGACGTCACATATTACATCACTCATGACATGGTCAGTGACATCACTCATGACATCACTGATGACATCTCAAATGACATCACTGATGATATCACTGATGACATCATCCTTGTGATAGAGTGGCAGACCTCCTCTCACCCTAATATAACCTTTGATACACACATTCAAAAATAGAGACTGAAATTTTCAAAAAAATGGACATACCAATACCAATTACAACAACCTCTTCAATAATTCTAAGATCCACATAAACATCCACTTATTCACCAACAGTCCTGTACAGTCACTCATTCGTGTACTCACACATCATATGTACTCATACACCTAAACATCCTGTAACACAATGCCACTCATCCATAGAGTTACTCACACACATAGTTACTCATCCTAATAAAGAATCAAACATCCATTTACTTGCATATACAGTTATACACACACCACCACACTTACTTCTACGGAAACTTACACATACAAAGGTGCCGATTACGATCCGTTAAAAACCGCGTACGAACCGTCGGTCGGAGCGAATTCCCCGTCCGACTCGTACCCGGTTGTAAAACTTTACAAACATGGAATTACGATTCGCACGGAAACACCATTTCCGTACGAATCGTAAAAAACACCGACCGACGAAAATATACATACGAATGTGATCCGGGAATGCTGCGACGTGACGTCGGGACGCTTTCAGGCAGCGTTTCACGAACCAGGAATTACGATTCGAACCGACAGCAGTCCGGACGGCAATATTTTCACGGCACCCAAAAAGTGCCGCAAAAGCGAAGTACGGCGTGAATCGACCAGAGTAGGTGGCCCGGTACGCGCCGACCCCCCCCCCCAGCCCCCGTAGGTACGCGCCGACCCCCCCCCAGCCCCCGTAGGTACGCGCCGACCCCCCCCCAGCCCCCGTAGGTACGCGCCGACCCCCCCTGTGTGTACACCCGTGTACGGTGCGTACCCCCCCGTGTACGCTCGAGTCGAACCCCCACCCGTGTATGTACGGTGCGTACCCCCCCGTGTACGCTCGAGTCGAACCCCCCCGTGTACGCTCGAGTCGAACCCCCCCGTGTACGCTCGAGTCGGACCCCCCGTCTACGTTCGAGTCATACCCCCACCCGTGTATGTACGGTGCGTACCCCCCCATGTATGCTCGAGTCGAACCCCCACCCGTGTATGTACGGTGCGTACCCCCAGCGCTACGCGCTGGGGGTACGCACCGTACATACACGGGTGGGGGTATGACTCGAACGTACACGGGGGGGTCCGACTCGAGCGTACACGGGGGGGTTCGACTCGAGCGTACACGGGGGGGGTTCCACTCGAGCGTACACGGGGGGGTTCGACTCGAGCGTACACGGGGGGGTACGCACCGTACATACACGGGGGGGTCCGACTCGAGCGTACACGGGGGGTTCGACTCGAGCGTACACGGGGGGGTTCGACTCGAGCGTACACGGGGGGGTTCGACTCGAGCGTACACGGTGGGGTTCCACTCGAGCGTACACGGGGGGGTTCGACTCGAGCGTACACGGGGGGGTTCCACTCGAGCGTACACGGGGGGGTTCGACTCGAGCGTACACGGGGGGGTACGCACCGTACATACACGGGGGGGTCCGACTCGAGCGTACACGGGGGGGTTCGACTCGAGCGTACACGGGGGGGTTCGACTCGAGCGTACACGGGGGGGTTCGACTCGAGCGTACACGGGGGGTTCGACTCGAGCGTACACGGGGGGGTACGCACCGTACATACACGGGTGGGGGTTCGACTCGAGCGTACACGGGGGGGTCCGACTCGAGCGTACACGGGGGGGTTCGACTCGAGCGTACACGGGGGGGTTCGACTCGAGCGTACACGGGGGGGTACGCACCGTACACGGGTGTACACACAGGGGGGGTCGGCGCGTACCTACGGGGGCTGGGGGGGGGGTCGGCGCGTACCTACGGGGGCTGGGGGGGGGGGGTCGGCGCGTACCTACGGGGGCTGGGGGGGGGGTCGGCGCGTACCGGGCACCTGTTTGGACGTCTCCATGGTTGTTATGGGAGTTCGGTGCGGACGGTCTTTTCACCATACGGTTGTACATTCGGACGCCCGGGATGGATCGTGATTCCCCGGTCGGAGTTCACCTTTCACGTTTGTACGGTGAATCGTACGAGGACGTGTCGGACACATTTTCCGACCCGAGGACGTGTGGGGAAATATTCCCAGTGCGGTTCGTATGGACTTTTTACCATGCGAATCGTGATTGCCAGTTCGTACGGCACTTGTACGATTCGTACGGTAAAAAGACCCGATACGAGTCGTACGGGGACATTTTTTACCGGATCGTGATCGGCACCTTAGTCTTTTAAACAATCACTTATTGAAACACATACTTATTCATACAGGAACTCTTTCAATCTCTCACTCTCACATACACTCACTTATATACACCAATAGTCACATATACTAGTTTAAAACATATGTAGTTACTCATAGAGACACTATTGAGACAGCCATTCACTCACTAACACACCCATACACACACTCTTCCACCCATACAGTCCTGCACATATGCTGTCTTCAACACATACAAACAGTGAGTCACTCATTCATGCACTTATGCACTACGTAATACCCCCCACTGAACCATACAGACACTCAGACACTCATACTGATACTCAAAAAACCAACTAATAACCTATATAGACACTCATGTTGCTGCTCACCAACCCATGCAGCCACTTATACACAAAGTGAGAGACTGATACAGGTATTTACACATTTAAACATTACTCACTTAGCCATGTATTCAATAAGATACACTTAATAAGTCAGTAATACAATCAATTTTTCAAAAACAAATCATCCATTTAGACACTTATATACTCATTTATTCTTCCATCGACCTTGAGATATATAAAACATATTTAATTTTCAGAAAAACACACATTCACTGGATGATGTCATCAGTGATGTCATCAGTGATGTCATTTGAGATGTCATCAGTGATGTCATGAGTGATGTCACTGACCATGTCATGAGTGATGTAATATGTGACGTCATCAGCAGTGCATTGCGGGCACGCGAGTTATAGTTAGCTTAACTAACTATAACGGGGAAATTTCATTGGTTTTTTATCGAGTGAAATGTCCAGCTAACTATAACGTGTGTGAAACCTATGGTTTTTTCACTGAATTTGCAAGGTTTTTTAAATGCTAATTCCTAACTATAACGTGTGTGAAACCTATGGTTTTTTCACTGAATTTGCAAGGTTTTTTAAATGCTAATTCCTAACTATAACATGTGTGAAACCTATGGTTTTTTCAGTGAATATATATATATATATATATATATATATATATATATATATATATATATATATATATATATATATATATATATATCCTATTACTGGATAATATAAATAATATTGCAATTTAGGAGTAGAAATTAACCTGTACAAATTAGCTAATATCTGGCAGATATGTTTTCGTTAAGTAACCCATCCTCATCTATATACTTGTGATAGAATTTTGAATATACAAGTCCCTTTAACGATCACACAGGATTTGAGTTTTAAAATTGCATGTTACCCATTTTCGGTATTTTATTAAACTAAAAATTATTATTAAAATCTCAAACATATTGCAATTCAGGAAAAGGTAACTTCCCTTCCTAAGAATCTGCAGGAAGGTAAACGTATCATCATGGTACGCATGGCAGAATGTAGCGGCACAGAGGTCAGCAAGATCCTAAAAAAAAAATTCTTATTCGTCTATGGGATGTCCTTGACTTCCAAGGAAGCTCTACTCCAATTCTGAGGATCTGAAACTTCTATTCTACTACTACACTTCTGCAGAACCCACTACTGAGTGCTCTCTAGGCACTCAATCTACAAAAGGCTTCACTAGTTTCTATGGCAACAAAGAGGAGCCACAAGGAAAACTCTGCTTTGAGTTTTTTACTGAAACAAATATGAGAATCTGCTTCCCTTAAGGTGGGAGGCCGTTTAGGCCAAATTTGGCTAGAGTGAATAGAGAATAAGACACCTTCTTTGCTAGTAAACTTAATGGAAGGGGATATGAAGGGACTGAGGTTGCTGATATAATGGTGTCCGCGCCAGAAAATCTCTCTTATGGCCTGTCACTGCATAATAAAACACACCAGTGTTCCATAATGTAGATCTCAGAAACAGGAGAGGGGCCCCATTACTCCAAGAAACAGGGTTCCTTATACAATAATGTAACAACGAGAAGAGATTTCTTGGAGGAATTCGCAATCAAACAAGTCACACTCCACTACTTTCACCACCAAATACTTTTTACTATCAGTCTTGCAAGGACCCAAGAGGCAATTATATAAAATACAAATTTAGTTTTATTTTTCTTCTTTTATTCATTTGTATTATTTAGACTTGGTGAATGATAGGGGTTAGTTGACTTTCCCTGTCTAAGATGGTGTGCCTTTTTACAGGGTAATCAATATGGAAATAGGGCCTTCTATGATCAAGTCCAAACCTTGACAGGTATTTATAATTTCATTTCATCATATTATACTTTTTGTGACCATGGGGGATCACGAGATGTAACTATTTCGAACACTTTATAGGCACATCTCTATCATAATTATAATGCCACCTATGTCGTATTTTTGACGAGTTTTGACTTTTTAGCATTAGGAATTGCGTCTACTCAGTATTTTTATCACTTTTTCCAATTGTTTCTTTTCTTTTTATGGTCTCCTTATTAGCCAATTATATTCCAAAATGGTGACCATTTATGTCAGCCCCTTTTCCGCATTTACAGGTAGAGCGTCTGGTTGGGAATAACATGAACGTGTCACGTGATCGTTTGGCTATGGGTCACATGACGACGTTAATGGGTTATGTCGCTCCCATGATTTGTATCTATGCCGGGGTATTTAAATCAGGCCTGGAAGCTTCCGCCTTTTCTTTTCGACTGCCAACACAAGGAAAACGTGGGGTGCAATAACGAGTGGTACGAGAGTAAGTGAAATTCCAGTACTCACAGCTTATAGCCGTGAGCGGGTCAGACTTTTATTACAATGAGGGTGGGACAATAGCACGACTTGGGAGGACATTGGTAATTTGTTGCCCCCATCTTAAGTGCAGAAGTGTGGGACAACCTTATGGTTTCTGGCAACTCGGCCAGAAATAATCTTGCATTTAGAACCACTAGTGAATTCACAGACTAATCTGAAGTTTAATAGTAAATGTTGTTATCCTGAATGTAAAGACGTCATCCTACGATTGGAGTCATAGTCTGATGTATCTATATCTTCTTTTTGATTAGTTCTGTATAGTTGGAGTTCTTAAGGATATGCTACCTTATACTTTAGACAACGACATATATGACCATATACATATACTGTCGGTCTGTTCTGCCAAGTGCACTTTATGACAAGTTGATTTATTTATTTTATTTCACTTTCAGAAACACCACAACTGAGGATAATGAGACTGGTGTGGTATTAACTTCCGGTGATGCTTGGAGGGCTGATCAGTCCCCAAAATCACTTTCCAGAATCAGACATTTGAATTTTAAATAGAGGTATTGGCCTGGGAGAGCTTAGAATCTAATAAAATGGTTTAAGGAACCTTACAAAACTAGGTTTACAGAAATCTAGCCCCCTCTTTTTCTAGGATTCTTTCAATGCGTCTCAGCCATTATACTGGTATACCTACCGGAACTTCACTTTTGAGATGAGTCGGTATGCCTCTTAATGATTATGCTTAGACCTTCCCTTTTGTGGTACCCTGTCCAGGGATTTTTTTACATTTGATTTTTTTAATCACACCATAGGCGTGCAGGACGGTGTTCCCATGAAATATTTCTTTAATAATCATTTAGGATTTTAACGGTATCAGAAGGTCCGGCCTCAAGTACCCATGCGCGCACAACTATAAAAACAAGAGGTATGCGTCCTTTATTTTCAGTTCCGCTTGGAACATCTGACAATATCTGGAAGAATAATGTTAACCATGGAGTAATACTTATCCATCCATTCCTTTACTCCTAGTTTGATGATCTGGCTGTTTGATAGCCAATAGTGTACCTCACTCGTACTACAATTACAAAAAGTTGGTGACAGTATCAATTCTCCAATTCTTTTTTCCTACTTGTGATATGAATGTGTACGTTTATTTGGAAGCAAGTGAATGCTTGGATTTCAGTCTCTATTTTGGGCCCTGTGGACAATTGTCATTCTGATTTATAAACGTTTTCTGGTGAAAAGATTTTGAGATTAGATATATAAACACATCATAGGTTGATTTCCATGCGTCATCAACTCCTTTCATAATTAATTAAGAAAGAACCTGTATGAAAAATATGTATTTGATGAATTAATATTTTTTAAGTCTATGACACATCTATCAGATAAAATATCCTTTATTTAAAATATATATATATGAACAAAATTAATATATTATTATGTTGTGATAAATGTTGTGTTCTTTACGCAGGTGAATATTATATAACCGACTAGAGAGATAAAAATTGTTGTCGTCCTGAAGAAGGTGGTTTTCGACCACCGAAACGCGTCAACGCCCTCTTGCTGTTGTTAAGTTTGAGGAACAACAAACTATTTTCCATAAAAGGGTGTTTAGATATTTCAGACAGTTGATTCCTGCAAATTAACTAGCATTTGTATGACATATGTATGTCTTGTTTGAGATGTCTCTCTCGATATAAGATTTTAACAACATTTGAGTATAACAAATGGGAGAAACTGAAAACTACCTTGGCACGAGGAGACTCTCGTACATTCTGGCGTCTCGTGAATACAGGGTCAGAATCACAGTCCGACGCAATTGAGCCAAATATTTCTGCCATTGTATGGCAAAATCATTTTAAATCCCTATATAGCTCACCTGATGGTGCCATTCCAAACTTAATTAATTTTAATAATCCCGAACTAAAAGGGCCTCCATTTACAATAACGGAGGTACAAGAGGCAATAGATAGGTTAGCATCTGGTAAGGCACCCGGCTTAGACGGTCTGCCCGGTGACCTATTTAAACAAGAACCAGCTGTTTGGGCTCCATATTTACTGAGCTTATTTAATTCTATTTTAGGTGGTATGGAGGTTCCAAATACTTGGTTGGGCGCAGAGATTGTCCCAATATTTAAAAAGGGATCTCCTCTGCTCCCATCCAATTATAGACCTATTAGTTTAATAGATGTTCCTCAAAAATTGTTTGGTAGACTGTTATTGAACCGTCTCCAGGCATGGATTGCAGAGAGGGAAGTATTGAGCCCATATCAAGCTGGGTTCAGAGAGGGTGTCTCAACCATAGATCAGATCTTCCGATTCAACCTTTTAAACTGGAAGACGGCGCTAATAGGTAGAGGCACCCTGTATACGGTTTTGTGGACCTACGAGCAGCGTTCGACCTGGTACCTAGGGACAAATTATGGACAGTATTAAAAGATCTAGATGTCCCGGCTGACATCTTATCAATGTTGATGAGATTGCACCAGGGCAACTTTGCCAAGGTGAGGTGCGGCAGAGGGGGAGCCCTTTCGGATGGCTTTCCCGTGGACATAGGGGTCAGACAGGGCTGTGTCCTTGCACCGACCCTGTTTTGCCTCTTTGTGGACGGGGTCATAGACTTCCTGACAGGGTTAAGCAATATTGATGCCCCAATGCTGGATGGCAGCAGGGTACCCGCTATTATGTTTGCGGATGATACCCTGCTGCTTTCCAAATCCCCAATGGGCCTTCAGAGGGTCTTGGACGGGTTTATGAACTTTTGTGAGCGGCGTGGTTTGGAAGTGAACGCGACTAAAACCAAGTTCATGATTTTCAACCCACCCCCCACAACCCGCCCTAACCCTATGATAGGACCTGCTAGATTAGATAGGGTTTTTACTTTTGAATATCTGGGAGTAACCCTGAATCAAACCCTGACCTGGGACTCGCATATAACGAAGGCAAATCTGAAACTTGCCCAGCTATCAGGTGGCATATCACGGATGATATCTAGGTCCTCGTATAAGCCTTTAGGCCCACCTCTCCACATTTATAAAACCCAGGCAAGAGGGGCAGTAACTTACGGGGGCGAGATATGGGGGCATATAGTGTGCCCGAAATTACAGACAACTGAGAATAATTTAATTAGGCAATTGGCTGCACTACCATCTAGTACCCCACTCCTCCCGTTAAGACTTGACCTCGGCCTAAGATCAATTACTGAGGAGTTGGGACTGAAACCCCTGACTTACTGGCGCAGAATATGGAGCTCATTGGAGCTATCAAGCTATAGAGCAGAACTTGAAGAAATTTTGCGCCTTCCAAAAGGGTTACAAATATCTTGGTTTAAATATATCAAGTACACTTTTGAAACCATGGGGAGATCGGAGCTGTGGCTTGACCCGTTGAGAGCTTGCCCTAGGATCTCTCGTAGATCCCTAGCAGAGGCATATTACGAGTACAAGCTACGGGTAGCAACAGAGCCCTTACGCCAGGACTCACTATCCAAACACTTCCTTGCTATCAAAGATCACTACTATTTGGAATCAGTCTTTGATGATATGGGTCCACCACTAACACGGAAGTTGTATATGCAGTGGCGCTATGGAACTCTCCCCTTGAGGGCCCACACAGAACATTGGCATAAAATTCATACTACCCCAAATTGCCAAGTATGTCCTCTTTTGCGAGAAGATGAAGTACATGTTATTTTCTTTTGCCCTGCATATAATAACCCACGGAAATATTGGCTTGTCCCACTCCTTAGAAACCTAGGTTTTAGGGAACATCAACCCGCATATAGAATTTTAAAGTCAGATCTATCTGCCCCAACTGTATTTGCTGTAGCTAAATTTTTAACTGCGGTGTGGTTTATCCGTAACCGTTTTTTATGTCTAAATAATATTGCATCTTAAATTCTAAATGTTTTATACGAGCGGCACATGAGATTTTTTTTATTATTACCTTATGTGTAATGTTTAATTGATAATTGTATTCAGTTGCATTCTTTTATGGTCCATAGTGACCGAAATAAAGATTTGGAATGAATGAATAGTATTTTTTTAATATTTGGATTAAGAGGATTTCTATAATTGTTTTTATCATATGTTTTATTAAAACAGATTTTGTATAATTGCCTCTTGGGTCCTTGTAATACTGAAAGCAAGAAGTATTTGGTGGTGAAAGTAGTGGAGTGTGACTTGTTTGATTGCTAATTCCTCCAAGAAATCTCTTCTCGTTGCTACACAATAATGTAGATGCCAATTCCTTAGAATACAGAACTCAAAAGAATGAAATATCCGAGTGCGTGCAGACATAAAAAAATAGGATTGCTATGATTTCACCAATTGAATGGAAATCGGGAATAAAAGGCATTGCTACAGTGGGACACCTGGATCATGGCCACCCAGACCTCATTCCCTTAAATCAATGGTAGTACCTTACTAGGTTTTATGCAGGTCTTTTGAATTCCAAAGGAGAAGCAAAAAAAACATTTGCTCTTAGGCTCGCTAGCAGAATAGCACCAACAACAAAGCCTTGGCAAAAAATTTTGCTTAGGAATACATGTAATCAGTAGTAGGGTACAAGAAAAATTGAATTTCAGCAAACTCTCTCTGATCAAAAAACATTAAAATCTACTGAGATAGACTTTCATTCCCAACAATGACAAACAAGGATGCAGACTCAAGTGCCTAACAAAAAGGTAGCACTGGCATTTCACCATTCCTTGGAAAGCGAGAAGTTCAAGAGCATTGAGGAATAAATGCAAGGTCAATTCAAAAATGAATTTGCAGTCAGTCCACTATCAGTAGCATTATATGGAGATTACGGTCAGCATCTGCAACGATCACATCCAGAGATTTAATTTCAGAGTATGTATACTGTCCCAAGGGAGGAGTGTCGACAGTGCCAAAGGGTACGAAACGGTTGTTTTCATTCTGGACATGTGCCCAAAGTCCAAGCCACCCAACCATCTATCAGTATGCCTGTCTGAAGAAACCCAGTCTCCATACTGGTATGCCACTTCATTTCAAGTTACAAGTTGGAAAGCTCCCATTTTCCAGAGTGCCAGAGCACAGACATACTCGCCAAGCATGCCCAGAGTATGCCGTCAACGACTCAATCTTACCGGACAGGCATACTGCAAATAAACACCCTTTGACAATGAGACAAGATGTTCTGTAACACTTCCAACAGTCCTAATGTTAATCCATTGTCTACCCTGTCGCAAGACCTCACAGGCAAAAGCGCACTCTGGGCATTTTTCTCTTCTTGCCACAGTGGTGATGAACAACTGAGGGGGACAACCCATGTGCCCTGCTACCCACTCCTTCCCTGGTTCCGCAGGCATTGGTGCACAGGCCTCTGAGCAAGTCAGTAGCAGAACCTCTGCGGTTTCTCAAATGGACAGAATCAATAGACTACTTCGGCTGTGCAAAATCACTAGTATTCTTTGAAGCGCGATGCAGATATGGCATGCAATAGGTTAGAGGATAATCACAGTAAAGCACAGACATTGATTGCAAAGGTAACTGTACAAACAATTCTAAATAATTTTTAATTAAAACATTCTTGATCAGATGGCATTTATGATGCAGGCGTGCAAAACATGAACTCAATAAAGAAACTAAACAGGGTTCAGTACAAAATTAAAATGTTATCATATTCATAAAGGGTCACAAAGAATGGTTTTCCAAATAAAATAAATATGCTAGACTAAAACCATAGTCACCTAGCTCTCAGTGGTTCTAGCAAGGGCACAGAGGAGCCTGCAAAGACAGTAGTACACACTGCTAGCACTGATGTTTGGAAGGGAGATCGAGTAATATCCTCAAATTCTCCACAAAAATATAAAGAGTTGAACAAGTACAATAGTATGCATCAGCGGATCAGGTGTCTGTAATGCATACTCAGGGGGTGCTGCGACTTTGGTAAAATAAATATAAGCAAATTAATAAAGTGTAGCGACATAAAAAATACTGTAAAGACATTTATAATTGGAGGCTGAAAATTAAGTTGATATCATAAGCCTGATTTGTGGCAGCAGCACAAGTACACAAAATATTATCCAGTAAGGAAGGTTGGTGGCAACAATTGAAGCAGTGGCATGCCAACAAAAATCATGCAAGAGGAGCAAAAAAAAGAATGTAATATTTTGAAATCCAGCATATCAGTTCATTTTATAAGCACATTTTGAAAAGCTCCAACCTTCCCATTTAAATTTGGATTTTTGTATACTGGTTTGTAAATGAAATTATATAATAATAATTGGTGTGTTTAGATGATGTACACTGGTTTCTGCAATTTTGTGTATTGTTTTGAGGTTCATATTGTAGACATTGCTCAGGGCAAGGTCTCTGGTTTCCAGTAGTGATTCAGAAGTTAAAAGGTTAAGAAGCACTAGCCTACATCATTAAATGAGCTTTGAGAGGTGTCATTGACACCCAGTAGGCCGAGCACCAAAGGAGAGATGAAGCCGCTGTACAGTTGTCAAAACTGACATACCTGATCGTTCTTCTTCATCATGGCAGCCACACGTAAGAAAGGAAAACTATATACCAAAATTGGCGCTGGGGAATGAGAGTACTCCAAAGAATCTCAGACCCAGAGTGATCACCATCCTTCTTCCTAAACTTCTATCACCAGGACAGAAAATCTTTTGAGTAATCTGGAAACAGCATTCGATCAAACTCATGCACTGCTGCTTGGTGTCTGTTTAACTGATTTGGGTTTAGCCACACTAACTCTGGAGACGCTCGAAAAACAGCCTAGAAATAGCCTATAATAGTTTGGGTTTGCAGTCACATCAAACTTTGTATAGGAGCTATGGAACCCCAAGGCAACCAGGCACCTTTGCAAAGGGATTATTGCCCCTATTCAGTGCAAGAACCCTTTCATAATATCCGAAACAAATTAGTGGTTCAGGATTGAAACTTTGTCGGGAGTCCAGGGAAGTTTAAATTCATGTTGGCCCAGAAAGGAGCTCAAAAATATACAACTGGGGAAATCAGATTAGAGAAGATACTCTTGTTTCTGAAAGTCCAACTTCTGATAATCTTGTTACTGCCTCTGGTGTTGGGTCATTTGAACCGACAGGTGGTTTCTGTCCATAGTGTATAAAGTCATTTGTTTCATTTGTTTCCTATGCAACCTAATATTTTTTCTACATCTGCTGACGGTGAACTCACAGGGAATATCTGCATATTTCTAACACAACTGCAACCACATACAAACTATGCACTCCCAAAATCTTGGGAGATAAGACAGACCACAGCAGTATCTGAGAAAAGGGAAACTCATGTGCACAAAGATTAGCTCAGTCATTAATAGAGAACAAACAGCAGGTATACTTCTTAATAGTGTACAGGAACTTGACTTGATGTATTTAGGGAACACAAAAAGGAGCTGGGCCACTTTGCAAAGGAGAGGGTATAAATGAAAGCCCATTACTTCAGTATTTCTATTTGGTGTGACAGCAGAGAGTGTTTTAGTATAGTATTTGTTTACTGAAAATCTAGCCCAAAGGGAGTGTAGTGTTGTTCTCGGTTAAAAGCAAAGATACGGTCAACAATTGACTGGAGGTGTAGCTAGGTTCTAACACAGTTGTATGACAGAACACAGATCTAAAATCTGAAAAAATTGCAATTAAAAATGTCACAGACAAAATGTTGATGAAAAAATTGACTTTACATACGTCTAATATAAAGTACAAAAATATAGAGTACAAAAATATCACATAACAAAATACCAACGCTGCCTAGGTAAGTATACATATTTAAATGTATGAAACATTAATGTATTTTTTTAAGTTACTTGTTTTAATAAAAATGTAGCACATATTTTAATAATCATGTTAACATTAATTTAATAACTTTCTAAGAAAAGAAATTCGTACATACACATGTAACTTTGACATAACTTTCGAAAATTGTATAAACAGTTATTTCATGAAATTATGAATTAAAAGGCATGTATTAAAAAAAATCCTAAATAAAAAAAAGAATTATAAACAAGCATTTGCAATGCATTAGGTCTCGCGTTTACGTGAGTTTAAGCTATTGGCATTGTAAATGAGAATGCATTTTATTTATGTTTTAAAAACGAAAACAAAAATAAAAGGCATTGTTATTTGCAATGTCAATAGCTCAAACTCGCCGAAATGCGAGACCTATTGCATTGTAAATGCTTGTTTAGCCATGCTGCACAGCAGCCACACTGCTATAAAGCACGACTACAAATCATTGGCAAAGTCTGCAATGCCCAGGCTATAGAGCATGATTCAAAGGCAATGGATGAGCCAATAGTCTCAAAGGCGAGACCTATTGGCTTTGCCAATGCATGTTGTACAGGGGGGGCGGCGGCGGTGGCGAGGTGTGTGCGCGCGCGTTAAGCAGCCGCTGATGCGGTGAGGAGGGTCGGCAGCGGCGGGGTGTGTGCGCGCGCGTGTCTGTGTGTGTGCGTGTCTGCGCAAGCGCGTCTCAGAAGCATGTCCACAGACCCCGACCCCAATCGCTGCGCGTGCCCCGGTCTGTCTCCCTTGAGAGGCATCTCGGCGACAATAGGTCTCGAGAGCGAGACCTAAAAAGCAAAACAACGAGCCACAGTGGCTAACGTTAAGGAAGCCAAGAGGGCACAACCCCACACACATCCTACAGTGGGACATGCAGGAGACCAGAGATGCCCAGTTGGTCGCATTGGCAGAACAGCAGAAGGGGGAGAACTGACCCTGATGCCTGGCGCTCCACAAATTACAGAAAGGGGCTTTCGTGTCCGCTTCCTTCTTATTGTACTTTTCCAAGAATCGATGACACGAGGCGGGGCAGAGATAGCGCTGCCTGTAGACAGACCGGAAAAGGAGCAGTCGTGCACCAAGCCCCGGCCACTCTCCTGTAACCAGTTTCCCGATTGCGAAAGAAAGCAGCCCCTCATTGGACCGCACAATGTGCTGGGGGAGCGGGACTCACCTCCCGTGCCAGGCCTCTGCTGCGCGTCAGTGATGGATGAACGCACTTTGCTGCCATGTCTATGGTTTGCAGCTGGGCATGCGGCCAGTGAGGCCCGCGGCATTGTGGGCCCCACCCTGGCCCTCCCCTGACAGGTGTGCGATCCAGCGAACGTTTCGTGCACAGCGGCCCCTCCCTGTCACCCTGGCAGCGCACCCTGGCAGTGAACCACGCCTCTCGCTCGCGAGGAGGCAGTCACCCGCCTGTAAGAAGCCAGCCCACCTGGGGTCCGACCTCACGAGATTGCAGAAGTGCCCCTAACGTTTATCAGCGCGCCTTGTGCACATAACCTGAAGGCGTGCGGCTTCGAGGTGCTATAACATTGCATAGCTGGGGTACTCATTCTGTCGGCATCGGATGGTTAAAAGGCGGATACGATTCCGTCAAGGTGTGAACCCTTAGCATGCAGCTGGCATCTACCCAGGTCTCTGCAGCATGCGCTGCAATCCGATGAGTTATGAACTGGAATGTGAAGGTGGGTTTTGCCTGGGAAAGCCTTATTTGTGCTTTACTTCTCATCTCTGGAAGTAGCGCTCCGACCGCTGATTTTATTCAGTGGTACTGAATGCAGCACGTGGTCTGCAGCTCCCACACCGACCTTTGCAATAGGTGCATTAACCCCCCTCGGCCGCGCATTCTTTAAATGTCAACACTGGCAGCTCTTTTGAGGGGAGGAGGTAGGTGTTACCGAAGAGGAAATAAAACCCGATTGTTCAGCGCGATGCTCCAGTCCCTGCCTGCCCCCGGACACGCTGGGGTGGAAATTCCAGATTTCACGCAAGTTTTTTTTAAGAGCATCGACTCATCCGTCCTCAGGTGAATCGCACCCGATCCTCAGGACAGGTTTTTCCGGATCGGCATTAGTTTGTTTTCATTTTTCCTTGTTATCTGTTGCTTCCCGCGAGCCAGATGTGTCGACCTCGTCGTCCTTGGACCAGTTACTTAACTCCCCTTGTGATGATTTTACAGGTGCAATAATCGGCGAAAAGGTGTTTTTTCCCCGAAGGAGTGGCCCGTGCCCTAGGTGTACTTGGTACACCAACATCCGCTTCCCTCGTTAAGTTTCTGCCACACAGAGCTTCACCAAAGGATGAATTTGCCTTCCCTGTTTTTTTTTTTTTAACACAAACTACATCGTACTCCTTTTTATAAACCTCAGAATACTCAAAGGCTGACTCGAACCTAAAGATTTTGTAATACGTCTCCCATTGAAAGATCGCCACAGCAGGTGCATTCTTTCTTCAAGCTACCTTGGTAGGTTCTTTCTAGAGACCCGAACACCCCTTAAACTGTGATCCCCCATATGCGAGGGGGTGGGGCATGGGCCGATCCGGCGCATTATAGCGCCTTTCAGACCATCATTATTTAAGAGCGAGACTCCCACTCTCGGTACGGGGTGGCTCCATGGTGAGGCGTCATTAGCAGTCCGTCGTTCGCAGCTCTTGAAGAGGGCGACGCCCTGCCCAGACTCCCCCCACCGTAGGCGGGGCCAGCACTACGAGTTTGTTGGCGAAGATAACCACTGCATGATTCTGGACCGGCTACTGCTGCACCTGCTGCTGTTGTGATCTGGGGCTACTGTGTGCACGGCGCACCGTGTGATCTCAGACGAGCCGCTCCAGGATACCGTGACTCTGGTTCTGCTGCGGTTGCGCTGTGTGATCCTAGGCGCCTTTGAAGATGATGCAGGAAATTTCCATCACGGTGGCCTACGATGCGCACGTTTTCAGCCAGCTGTACGAGGAAGACTTCTTTGCCCGGCTCGTGGCGTTGAACAAACCCAAGGCCGTGGTAAGTGACGCGCGGCACGAATGATGTGCCATGTAGGAGTGATGTGTGCGTAGTGGAACACTTTGTGGTGACGTGAGGGGGACGGTGCACTTTGTCAAGGAAACACAATGCATTCTATAACACATGTACACACTTTGTATTGGTGGAATTTCTACAAAATGTTAACAGCTAGTCCATATACTTCTTACCAGTACGACTGATGGTTCGCCTCTTTACTTTTTGTTCGTCTACTTTAAACAAGTTATTTCTCTGCACCCCCAAATTTGGTGTTTTTGTAGCCTAGCCTTGAAGATTCTCTCTCCGAAGCGTAATATCTGCCTAATTCTGTTTTTCTAGATGAGGTGGGTGTGGAGGTCCAGGTGTAGCGTGGTAGGCAGCCGCGGATGCGGTGAGGGGGTCGGCAGCGGCGGGGTGTGTGCGCGCGCGTCTGTGTGTGCGCGTCTGCGCGTCTCAGAAGTGCCTCCACAGACCCCGATCGCTGCGCGTGCCCCGTTCTGTCTCCCTTGAGAGGCATCACGGCAACAATAGTTCTCGTTGGCGGCAGCGCTTCGCGCTGCAACGCCAGCGAGACCTAAAAAGTATATACAACACGATGTAAATTGAAATAATTATTCTAAAAAAAATGTAAAGCAAATACAATTTAAAGATAAGTTACTAAATCTAATATTTGTCAAAGGCTATAATTGATTTAAAAATAAATAAATCAATATAATAATTTTAAATATATATACTTTTAAATTAAATAGCCTCATAATATACCTAAAAATACTGAAAGAAATAAAAACAGTAACTAAACTCCAATCTAAAAACTTACAAAAAATATGAAACTATTCAAATACACTACAATCACTGCACCAACTCCAGCAACAATGTACCATCCCCACATATAATAAAATAAAATCTCACAACTTTACATTTGATTACTCCCGTCGCATCAAATGCTTTCTGCTTATAACCAAATATTGTTTGGAACATCTTCTTAACCCTTTTCACATGTTTACTTTTTTCTCTCTCACTTTCCAAAACACTCCAAAGAAACCTTGTATGCACGCTGAATAAACTCTCCCTTTTTGCCCTCCAAAATCACATCATCTTAAAAATCAAACAAGGCCTAACTAAAAACACTCAAGAAGCAGCATCTGAATAAAAGACCCCCATCAGAACAATTACGAAAAAATTGCACCTCTACAACTTAAAAACTATGCACAAAGCCAAGCCAATCTTGGTTCTGAGATCCAAGTGGCAAGCCGGAACCATTCTCAGGAAAGTGAGAATGAACAGAGCAAACAAAAGAAAACTGAGGAAAAAATATAAACTTAGCTCAATAGAAAAATCAATGTAGAACCAAGTTCATATAATTTTATTGCAAATGACACCCAAGCACTGCTCTGGCGCATCAGAAACGTCTCTATTCCTCACAGTGATTATCTTTTGAACCTCACAAATGGCAAATGAGGCTGCTCTCAAAGTATGAAATTAATAAGAGACAATTTCGACACATACTTCGTATTTCCACCCCCTCCTACTGAATACTCAAATATATAGAACACCTCATATTTCTCAACCGAGGATCTTTCTAAATCTCTCTCACATGTAAAACTCAAACTATGTTCATATACCTCACCCACACCAAAATAATCATAGGCAATACTTGATTATCATGTTGCCAGATTAGTCAGCTGCCTAAGACATGACTAACCACAACACTAGAAAACTCATACATTTCTGCAGCAAAATCTTATGTTGGTTACCATCTTTTCTTGCAAATAGACAACAAATTGTGAGGATTGGTGACTACACATCTACCACGATCAAAGTGTTAAGTGGTTGCTTGAAAGGTTCAAGCCTAGCTCCCAGTTTACTCAATGTCTACGTGGAGCCACTGGTTCAGACTCTAAAAATACTCCGATATCACCAAGCACCAATAGGCAGACAACACTAAATTGTACCTGAAACCACAACAAACTAAGATATCACAATCCTGAGAAACTGCAACTACCAACTACAAACCTGAATGGTGATGAATCTTATTCTAAATCATGACAAAAATGAATTCCTATTTCTCTAAACTTCTCTCAAAAGCAGGCCTGATTCCGCTATCTTGCAATCCTTCAACTTAGACAGATTCTCCCGCGCACACACACACAAACACCTTTGTTAAAGCCTTAGGGTTCACACTGGACTCCGTTCTCACAATAGTCCAGGGACATCTTAAGGATTTTCAGGGCCCTGGGCCAAACATATTTTGAGGGCCCCTGTTCGGAACCTCTTTGAATTTATGATCCAGTTTCAGCTTTTTCATGCCCTCTTTGGCCTGGTCACTGACAGTACACAGGCACACTTGTCCAAATTCTAAATGTATTTACATTTAATATCCAGGGATGCTGACATGTGTTTTCTATATTGTACCACAGCAGCAGCTCATAATATTACTGCAAATAATCTCACCTTACCATTTCTGATACTTGAGGTCCTGTTTTGATCTAAAAAAATATTTTTTATGGATATTACACGAAAAAAAACCACAAGATTTCTATGCAAAATGTGTGTAATTGACTCTCTCATCACACACAATAAAAATAAATGAAAGGAAAACGCTATTTAAAATAATCGGTTTATGAATTATTCAAGGTCATCAGGGCAAGACTCTCTGCAGAACAGAGCTGGCTCTATCAGGGGCCCCCTGAAAGGCTGGGGCCCTGGGCCAGAGCTCACTTTGCCCATGCCTTCAAAAGTCTCTGCAAAAGTCCCACCCAACAACAAGGTCGTCACAGAAGCAGGCTTTCATCTACACACTGAAGAAAATCTGCCACCTTGTCCCATTCGACTACCTCAAAACTCACTTGTGATTGCCAGACTGGACTTTGGTAATGACAGTCTTGCAAGTGCGTTCCATGCATCCACTTCTCAGCCTTAAAGGAGTACTGCACTTGAGGCAAGACTTATGCAACAAGACTTATGCGCCTGCATGGAATTTTCATCACATCACCCACACACTCTGCAATCTCCACTGGTTCCACATTATGGGCATGATACAATTCAAAATATGCTGCCTAGTTTTTGACAATCACCCACTGTGCCTAGCAGATGTTCTCACTATCTCAGGTGGTTCGAAAGGACTCTGATGTCAGGACACGCTTTGGCTTGAAGAACCTTCATTCAAAACCTCCAGAGCTCTGCACAGAAGCAATCCTTCTCTGTAGCTGCCAACTCAGCCTGAAACTCTGTTGCTACTTAACTCAGAAAATTGAACCTGCTCGTCAAGTTTAGGCCCATCTTGTCAGACAATTCCTAAACAAAAATGGACTTAATTGGTCAGTTTTCTCCAAATGCATCTCAACGTTAAGTTGTGAACTATTTGTTCAACTAGGTATAATCCAGTTTACCATCTTGATGCAACCTTTGTTTTTTTCATACTGTTCTCTGTAGAGTGCTGTAATATAGGCTTAGAGCCCTACCTAGCGGGCTATCACGCCATTAAAGGCCCGCTCCAGAATTAAAGGACCGAGCTGAAGGTGAGGGCCTTTAACAAGGGAGCGGGCCTTGAACGGCCAGTAGAGCCTAGTACGGAGGGCTCCAAGGCTATTAGAACATTCTGCCATTACAGGACAGAATGTTTTAATTTGTAAAACAAAGGCCTCACTGAGCCAGAGGGGGTTGAAATCCCCTTGGGCTTTGTGAGGCCTTTGTTAAATAGTGGAATGTTGATGCTTCAGTCTTCTACTGGCCATTAAAAGCTAGGAGCACTCCAACGTTTTCAATGGAGAACTCAACATTCCAATGTTCTAATACCTTCTAGATCCAGGTTTGCTACTTAAGTGGCCTAAATAAAAACAATTAAATAAATATTTAAATACAATGTCAATAATTTTGAAAGGCAAAGTTGTCCTTCTGGATTCCAACCCATGACTTCCACGTTCTGCATTCTCTTAAAGCAGACTGAGACAATTGGTGGCTGGTTAGCTGCAGCACTGTTGCTTCGATTTGGTACAGAAGTAATAAAGGTGAAATTCATTAATGTCAAAGCGAATACTAGTTGAATTTTCTGAACAATATGAAATTGCCACCAAGAAGTAGAAAGAACGAGATCAAGAAACAGAGACAAATAAAAGAAAGAAAAAACTAAAAGAGAATAAAGTGAGTGTGTGTGTGTGACTGTAATTGACCGTGTGTGTGCGACTGTGTTTGAGTGTGAGTGACAGTGTGTTAACTGCGTGCAGAACACCAAGCTGCAAAGCGTGTAAATATATTAAAGTTCATTTATTTAGATATCGTAGGCGCTGGCTCCGCTCTTCCACTTTCCTGCATAAAGCCACAATAAAACAATACCCGTAGGTGTCCTGGCCTTGCCCTACAATACAAGGCCTTAGAAAGGTATGTGTGTTTCTCTAGAGCAGCGCCCCGCTCCCCCACCCTTCTAAATATTATGAATGCTCCACAGCGTGGCCCAGCGAGTTGACTTTAATGGGAGAGCGCTCGAAAGCCTCATCATTTATTTTGCCGCTTTGCAATGTTTAACAAGATGGCGACAGAGACAAACGAGGTGGGAGCCACACCATAAATTAAATCCTGGTACAAACTACTTAACCTTCTGGCATCGCGGGTGATTATAGTATTGTAAGAAAAACAGAATTTCCACATATACCTTACAACTGCCTAATACAGAGAAGGCAGGCAGGGACCACTTCACAAAGTAATTAGAGTTTGATTGGTTTGGGAAGGAAAGAGTGTCAAATCTTTCCCCACAGTACCTCGAGAGGGAAGTCCTTTGTGCTGACATCTACGAACGACTGGCAGTAATGAGGGTCCATGTATATCAAACTGTCATCTGCAAGGGCAAAACAGAAGACAAGTAATTCCAAAAACACCTTATTATTACACTGCTTACAATCCAATTTCTATGCAGAGCAGCGGAGAAAAAAAGGCGCGAAACGGCTCGCCACGCTGATATTCACTGACTGACGCAGAGCTTTTGCAGGACAGATTAACTTTTGCATAATCAAATATGCTTGTATAAGCAGAAATTTTTATAAAGCGATGAGACTGTCATTAGATTTTTGGGTGATAAAATTACTTTTACAAACAATTATGTTTCACGTTCTGAAACTGAAAAATGGATGGCGGCCCTGGAGCTGACAGGAAGGACATGTTACTTGTCAGTTTAACAACAACGAGGGCTGCTTAACTGGTAAAAAGCAAATATGTAAATATACAGTGTCTAACAGCACCAGATACTGCAGAAGGAGCCCGCCTAAATAGGAGGTAAAGCATGCCTTGTTTATGGAACAAATTACATTATTATACAGCAGCTCAACAGAAACCAATTACAGAGTGAACTATGAGACAAATGGCCGGACTTTGGTGGGCCTGGTAAATTAATTGGGCTCTGTCCTGATTTCGCGCTCCTAATCAGTCTACAACTGGGCGTCTGTACATTACGGGGCGTGTTTAGCAAAGTCAATATTGAAACGTCACCTCCCATCACAGAACCAACCTTGGAATCCGACAAAATAATACGACTGCTTGGGCTTGCCGCCGATAATTCCCACACAGCACTCCAGGCTTAAAATACCCTGTAAAAAAAGACAAAGAAACACACACATATCACAAACCTGTATGAAAATGCAATGCATGGACAATCATTTCCTACATTCAAATGTTAACCGCCAATTATGCCAAGTGGTATGTAGTGATAACCACAAGTGGGAATGAGTACTGGTTGAGGCCTAGAGTAAAGTACATTTGCAGAAAACACGGTCAACTGGAAGTCTTTTATTTATTTTCAGGTTGGGAGTTACTGTTACTTTCTCCACTTGGATGGACCAGCGGGGCAAGGGTTCTTAGCCAAACATGAGACTGCCGTCTAGAGGGTTTATTAAATATAATGTCGTTTTAGGGACCGATTTAGATTCTAATTCAGAGCACAACAACGTCTAAAAGAATGACGAGAACAGCAGTGTGGAGGATAGACCTACTCAGAGGAGATGCTTACAGGCCTCAACACTCATTATCTCCTGACATGCATCATCTATACATCAATAGACTGTGACTATTTGTGAGGGGCTAACCTGATTGACTGTTGAGAGGTGCATCACCAGTCTGGGCACCTGCACCACTGGAAATATCCGAGTCACCACCACACTGTTGAATATTCATTTTATAACAGCAATATGAATCAAATGTACAAGTGCAGAACTGACATGTCCCTGTGGGCTGCACAATACCTGGCCTGCATCTCGCACGGATTGTGTTGATGTATGCACAGGCATAGAGTGTATCAACCTAGGGTCCTCTGGTAATGCTGGACATTTCTGTGTAGTGTCTTCGAAGCTGCGCGATTCCAGCACTCATGATATCACTTTAGCAACATGTCGGCTACAACACTGACTTAGAGGGGTGAGGCGCAAGGACAGTTCCTACTAAAGCACTTTCAACTGCACTTAAAGAACAGCAGCGCTACTCTGCAAGGATACAGGAACAAATGAGAAGGAGACAGGAACCTTGCAAAGCCTGCCAAAAACAACACTACGAGGGGACTGGAAAGAGGAGAAAACAACAAACCTGAAGGATACAACACGCGGGTAAGGACCCAATGTAAAGCGAAGTGCCAAATGCAAAAAGTGCCAGGCAGCGCCTCCTCCGTGACCTCGTCTGGTCTACCTCCTGCGACCCAGAAATGCTATCCCTGCCAACCACTACTTGGAAGTGTCTTTATATTACTGTAGACGTTAGAAACCTTCAAACATGTAATCTGTCACGGTGAGAGTGTTCTCTGTGTTTGTGGACCTGGTTGGTGGCATGGCTAGGGAATGAATCCATCTGTCAGAAACGACTGGAACCAAGACAAAGCAACGCCTACGACACCTTGTTATAGATTTCCTTCAAGTATACCATCATCCTCCGTCTCCGAGGCTGCAGACTGGTCCAAAAGGACAAGAAACACACCTGACAAAGATCGGTGACGGCATTTGTTTAAGTGATTTTGAGGTCTGTGGAATTAGGTGAGCTGAAACTAAAATTGCTAACCCATACACAACCAAACAGTGGAGAGCGCCATCCAAAGGTTCGTCCTCCTTCATGAGTTGTTGGGCACTGCATCTACCCATGCAAACCAAATATCTTTGTTCTATTCTACAGCAATAACTGCCAGAGTGGCAATTGGCAGGTCTATTACACCACGTTGAGTATGAGTACATCTTTCATATTACATTTTGGCATTTCCTTGGTAGGGTCCTTCTGCCACTCCCAAATAAATGCATCAATCAAAAGTATAAAATATTGCAAACAGCACCACCTGAAATTACTAAATGGTTCATAGAAAATAGTCTATGGAGCAGTGACCATCTGGCCATCGTTGTTCTTCAATGGGTTGATTTATATTATGGGAGGGGTAGAGTTTACTCTATTAGGGCGACGGGGTAAATTACTTCATCGCCCTGACAGAGTATCTCTTTTGCCAAACCTATAAATGACTGCTAGCCGGTGGTCATTTCTGACGCATTGACAGAAACAGCTGTCACAGCAGCTCCTGCTAAGGCTCTTTTAACTTTGACGCACGGCTCCATCAACATGACAAAGCCGCCTGTCAAACGTATTCTTTGCTTTTATTTTCGAAAAAGAAAATCTCAAAGTGGGTTTTATTTTTGAAAATAAAAATAAAAAAGGACTCCCTCGCCAGGTGAGTTCTCTTGTGGCGAGGAGAGTATCAGACAGTTTCCACTGCCCCTCACCACCAGGGTTTTTCTGGCATGGAAAACTGGCCTCTATGTCCGCCCATCTAAATGAGTTGGGCAGACGTATAGGTGAACCTCCGGCAACCCCATACTCCGGATGGCCATTGGAGGAGTGTAATCATGGTCAAGATAAAGTGGTCTCCAACATGGTTACACCAATAGTCCGCTCACATCTATATCCGGCGGGCAGACCATTATATTGGGGGTTGTGACAGAGTATGCTACCCGCAACTATATAAACCAGGCCCTTAGTCTACTGTTGGAAAGTTATCGCTACTAGAGGGCCAACAGGCCTTCAATGCACAAATATGCATGCATAGAGATAATTTCTCTTAGATTAATATCGCATACTGCACATTAAGGGACATGGACTTTCCTCCAACATAGAAATTACAGACAGCTTCAGGACGCAAACTTATTCTGATCGACCCATCCAGTTGGACCCAGCTTTGGGACTTTCGATCATAGCCAGAATAGCACATGCAAATCTCTGACTAGGCGCTTTTCTTTAATGAGGGTGTTCTGCTGTGATAGTTACCTTCCTCAATGTAAATGATATGAATTGTACTCTTGGGCTGTCGGCTGTTAAGTAGTCCATTGGTTCCTTGCTAGGTTCACACTATCCAAGTACCACTGCCAACATGCATACATACAGAATTCCCATTCATAAAAAGGGAGTTGTTGCTGTACCTGTGAATTACAAGCCTATATCTCTGTGTGACATATTGGATAAAGTATTCGGCAAACTGGTCCTTTCCAGTATGATGACCTACATAGATGCCGAAAATATTTATAGGGGCACCAATGCAGCTACTGGTACCAGCAACAGACGTTTTGTCTTTTTCGCCACATGATATATGTGTATTTGGGGAGAGATTCTTGTTGTTGGCTTGTCTCAATTTAAGAAGTGTTGGATGTTATTGATGGTAACAAGCTCATATAACGGAGTGCTGCAGGGTTCTACCTGGAGCTAGTGGAAATGATCAGACTTACGAACTAGCATCCTGTAACCTGTGCAATCCAGCAGGAGCCTTAATGAACCTACATCCTTACATACAGGAGTTCATTCACCAGGGTTGTAAGTTGGCATCTATTCTTTTCAACTGGTCTATAAATTCATTAGTTGGTGATCTGAAAGGAACTGTTGCACAACAACTGATATGGAGAAATTATCAGTGGATGAGATTAAATCAAGCATTCCACTGTTACTTTTTTTATATTTCTCAGTGTGACATCCGAACTGCGACAGGTATGCCCCGGCGTGGGTTCTGTGCTCACTGCAACATTTTAACCAAGCTGCACCCAACTGAAGAGGCCCAAATAGACCAAGCCCGGTCTAGGGTTGCTTGCAGTTCCTTTCAGACGGGTCCTGGCTTGGTAATTGATGCTCGACTGTTCCTATAGGAGCAGGACCAAGACCAAATTGAATAGGGCTTATTTCTGTCTGGGATGGCATAGTGGGCAAAGTAAATGCTGGATTGGGATGTGGCCAGAGATAAATACCAGTGACGAAGATTAACACAAGCATTCAATCCACCACTTTTTTGCATTTCACCCTATCTACTCTGGCGGGTGGTGATATTTCTCTGGCTCTATATAGGAGACACTATTCTATGTACATGCAGTGAAAACAGCTTAATCAAATTATTAGGCTCCTTTGACTGCTAATATAAGATGAATCATCAGAAGATCAATGTCCCACAATGTAAGGTGCTGGTGGTCGGTGGGCAGCAATATATCTGAAATAATCTAAGGTTAAATGGAATGCCATGAGAACAAGTTGTTTACTTGTATGCCCACCTCCTGAATACAGAAAGACCGGTTGCCCAAATGGCAAGAACAACTATTAGTTGGCTGTCTGCTTTTATTAGAAAAATGTGGGATGCACTGTATCTGCTGCATTGACAGAGTATGCAGTCGGTTTAGTTTTAAGTGCACTTTACGATACAGAGAGTGGCAACTTGGGCTGATTGAAAATTGTTTTATAAAAATCACTGCTATAGCTACCTCAAGCAACCCCAGCGTTTTCCCTCAATAAGAGCTGTTTTTATGGAACATTATGTTCCAGGATACTCTGCATCCACCCGTATACCGGATTTTGGGTGTGTTTCAATCTCTAGAGTGCTTAATATATCTTGATGTGACTAGGATTTTTTGGGGTGTTTTAAATGTTATGTCTGTCTCAAACCAGATGTTTCATCTTTTCATCGGTCATCAGGATATTCCAATGTTTTCTTAGATATCCTGTGATAGGTTTACCGTTCAGATTATACTCCATGATCCGTCTCTTTTTTAAGTCTTGCTTTTTATTCACTTTCATTGGTAAGTCGCTCCTCTTCATGTCTTTGGCTCTTAATTCCACTTGGTGGAAAGTGTTCTCTTGATTGCCTCTGACTGCATTCTGGGCAGGGAAGTATTCACCATAACATCGCTCTACCTTCCCAACCAGGGACAAGATAGATTCCTTCAAACTGTATTGTAAAACATATGAGGTTCTGCAGAGCGGAAGATTATCTGGGAGGAGACTCCAATTGATGGAGTCCTGATAGATCTTGGCTGAAAAGTAACTGACATGTAGTGATGTCTCGGGACACACTGGAAGCACTACAAGACCTGGGACTGACTGACTCACACAAGCTGGAGAAAGCCTTCGATGTTTTATCCCACATGCATCATTCATATTCAAGAAGTTCACAAAGGAGGTGGATCTGCAGACTTAGACGGAATCACCATCATAAAATGCACCAGTAGAAGTATAGCTGAGAAGCGATCTTAGGTTGATACCTATTGCAGGATGCCATGCGTCGCGCTGAAGTATCTCAAACTATATGAGAATATTTAGAGCCCAAAGACGACCCAAATATTTATACAGAAAAACAATGTGAGACATTAAAAGTGGCAATGTACTTATGTATACTTCTGTCGCAGATTAGCATGATAAGACACTAACCCAACTTAGGCTGGAGGTGGAACTCTGGCGAAGGGAGCAGAGTGGCGCATCAGGCCACATTGCACCTTGACAAATGTGTAACTACAGGGCAATGTTCCCACTCTATGCTCAGGTTTGGACTGCGAACAATGACACTTGGGTACGCCATTTGAAGAGTGTCTACTCAACTGTCGAATAAGGGCAAGGATGGACATAGACACACTCCCTATATAGTGAATAACTAGGAGGGAGTGTCATAAAGTAGTGTATCTTGAGGAAGGCCTTCGACCCTGTTGGGTGTTTTAAGAGGCTGAAACATGTCAGTACGAGCAGACAGGGTAATGGAGTTGTAGACATATGCCCATTTATAATGAATTTCTAACCTGCAGAGAGGGACCCACAATAAATATACAGGTGGGTGCCCTTCTAGGTAGTTTTAATTCCATTTGTTCTCTGCATTTGGGATCACTAGTTTGTAATTACAATGTTTCATAAAAAAACATTGTTAACAATAGCTCTCCACCCGAGCGTTTGATTACGCCAGGGTGTGCTAGCGGGCCCTATGATGAAGCATGCTATTATCTAGTGGATGAGGTCAATCATAAAAACCCATAGGGTTTTCCCTAACTTACCGGAGGGTGTTGATTAGTTGGGTACCCCCCTTGTGTATGTGTTGTTTAATTTTTTTTTGTCCTTCTCGATGTGTGAGTTATAAAGATTGAACATCGCCATTAGGTCAGATATTAAGAACGTGAACTCAGTAAAATGGACAACTAATTACACGGTTAGTAAAGAAATCTGCGAAAGGTCTGCTGTTAGTTCAACTCAGATTATAAATATGGCAACAAGACCCACATGCTGCTTGCAAGAGCCATGAAGGCCAGGAAACATTGGAAAATTCTAGGAGTGAGGGTAGCAGATTGGGAATTGGTATTTAGTGATAGCGAAAAGGGTGTTTCGTTTAAAGACTTCAATAAGAAATTACAAACAGACTGATGTGAATCAGCCGATTTGCAAGAAAGGCTACTTCAAGGCCGCCAATTTGCAAAATATCTCTGTGGATCAGTGAAAAGCCATGGTGGCATTGATCAAAGAAGCAGTATACTGCAATAAAAAACAAAAAATCTCATAAGACAATGAGTTTAGGTGTATTTAAAAAAAGAATTTTCAAATACTTTTGCTGATCTGCTGTAACAGACAATCGTACAAATTCTGTCAGTCTATATAAAAGAGTCAGGACAGGCTAATGACCGACAGAACCCAGAGAGTCTGCCTACCCCCGTTCCACTCAGAGGCCACCAAGATCATCTGCGGCGTACCCCAAGGCTCATCACTCAGCCCGACTCTCTTCAACATCGACATGAGCCCCCTCGCCGACATCGTCCGCGCACACGACCTCAACATCATCTCCTACGCCGACGACACCCAGCTGATCCTCTCCCTGACCAGAGACCCAGTCACCGCCAAATCCGACTTCCGAGAAGGAATGAGGGCCGTCGCCGAATGGATGAAGATCAGCCGCCTCAAACTGAACACAGACAAGACGGAGGTCCTCATCCTTGGACCATCCCCCTCCGCCTGGAACGACTCCTGGTGGCCCGCCGCCCTGGGCACAGCACCGACACCCACCGACCACGCACGCAACCTAGAGTTCGTCCTGGACTCATCGCTCACTATGACCAAGCAAGTCAACGCCATCTCCTCCTCCAACACCCTCCACATGCTACGAAAGATCCTCAAATGGATCCCCACGGAAACAAGAAGGACTGTCACCCAAGCCACCGTCACAAGCCGGCTCGACTATGGCAACGCACTCTATGCAGGGACAACGGCCAAGCTACAGAAAAGACTGCAACGCATACAGAATGCCTCCGCACGCCTCATCCTGGACATCCCCCGCCACAGCCACATCACCGCCCACCTGAGAGACCTGCACTGGCTCCCCGTCAACAAGAGGATCACGTTCAAGCTCCTCACCTACGCACACAAAGCGCTCCACAACGCCGGACCCGAATACCTCAACAAACGCCTCTCGTTCTACGCCCCGACTCGCCAACTCCGCTCCGCCAGCCTCGCCCTCGCCACCGTACCACGCACCAGAACAACAACAGGCGGCAGATCGTTCTCCTACCTCGCCGCCAAGACCTGGAACTCCCTCCCCACCCACCTCCGACTGACCCAAGACCTTCTTACCTTCAGGAGACACCTCAAGACCTGGCTGTTCGAGCAGTAGCAGCACCACCCCACCCTCAGCACCTTGAAACCCTCGCAACTGCCTGGTCTATATGGGTCCAAAACGTAACCAATTCACTTTGGGCCATTCCCCTGGGGATTCTGAGTTTTGGGATATGTAATAAATTTTAATACCAGGGAACTTGTTTAACTTTAAAATTTAAATGTGCCTGAATCAGTATGTATTTGAAGCACTTCCTACACATATCAAGCCTAGTGGTTTATAGTTATTTTTATGGTCGCAATGCTTCGAAGCCAGATAAATTGTTCATCGCACCATCTAGTCAAATCTGAATTAATACTGGTACTAAAGGAGCGGCATTGGCTCTTTAAAGGGTTCTGATGCAAGTGCTTATCTTGGCTCCAAATAATTCAAGGAATCTGATTTGGTTTTGAATGCAGTCACCGACCTCAATGTTTCAGCGTCTGACTTGTGTTGATTGATTTTATATTCTGAGGCTTCAGTAAATTTCATTATAAGCTCCAGTATAGGTGGGAGCGACTCTATGGAATCAATCAGAGAGACAAGTGCTCGGTCTGCAAGAGGCAGTACCAGTAGTGCAATTGCCATGGCAATAGGAGAGTGTCATATAGGGCAAACCTGGCGTGTCCTTATCTGGATGTTGAAGTTGTTAGGAAAAATATAATTAATTCCTATTCTCACCCTTCATTTTGGGTAGGGTGTCGTCTCCTAGGCTGAAGTCCAACATGACCTTACTTAGCTAGGAGGAACTCACCTCGTTTAAGCCTTGTCAAAGGTTTGCTGCCCCTTATAAAACCTAATTGGTCTTTGTGAATGATCTTTGAAAGTTTAGGAGCAAACCTTTCTGTCAAAATGTTCCTGTATATTTTATGATCTATGTTAAGGATAGATATGGGGCAGTAAGGTTTTTAATTATGTTTATCTTTAGCAGTAGGATAACTCCTTTTGTATCTGAGATAGTTCCATTCAATCAATCAATCAATCAATCAATCAATCAGTACATTTATAGAGCGCACTACTCACCCGCGAGGGTTTCAAGGTGCTGAGGGTGGGGTGGTGCTGCTACTGCTCGAACAGCCAGGTCTTGAGGTGTCTCCTGAAGGTAAGAAGGTCTTGGGTCAGTCGGAGGTGGGTGGGGAGGGAGTTCCAGGTCTTGGCGGCGAGGTAGGAGAACGATCTGCCGCCTGTTGTTGTTCTGGTGCGTGGTACGGTGGCGAGGGCGAGGCTGGCTGAGCGGAGTTGGCGAGTCGGGGCGTAGAACGAGAGGCGTTTGTTGAGGTATTCGGGTCCGGCGTTGTGGAGCGCTTTGTGTGCGTAGGTGAGGAGCTTGAACGTGATCCTCTTGTTGACGGGGAGCCAGTGCAGGTCTCTCAGGTGGGCGGTGATGTGGCTGTGGCGGGGGATGTCCAGGATGAGGCGTGCGGAGGCATTCTGTATGCGTTGCAGTCTTTTCTGTAGCTTGGCCGTTGTCCCTGCATAGAGTGCGTTGCCATAGTCGAGCCGGCTTGTGACGGTGGCTTGGGTGACAGTCCTTCTTGTTTCCGTGGGGATCCATTTGAGGATCTTTCGTAGCATGTGGAGGGTGTTGGAGGAGGAGATGGCGTTGACTTGCTTGGTCATAGTGAGCGATGAGTCCAGGACGAACTCTAGGTTGCGTGCGTGGTCGGTGGGTGTCGGTGCTGTGCCCAGGGCGGCGGGCCATGTTGTAAGACCTTCAAAACAGAGACAGGAATGTGTGTATGTGTTTTTGTCTGACTGAGTACATAAAAATCACAGGTGAAATCGAACAGACATCTTACTATACCCGACTGAAAGCTCCTGTACCCAACGATTTATTAAATAGTACATTTATTAGGGGGCAGGGGTGTAACACCCTGAAGCTACGCCCGAGTCAAAGTGAAGGGGAAGGATAATTTCCCTTAAGTGTGGCCACCTGTTCTACAATACATGGACTGTGACCGCAAAGAAGGCATCTGTCCACCCAACCGAGGGACCAACATCTGTTTGGTAATGTATGCTCAGCACACTATAACCTAATAACGGTGAACAACCTTTACAACGCAACTATTACAACGCACTACACTTACAACGAAATTTTTACAACCCAACATCCACTACAACGCATTCCATTACATCGCATGACACTACAACGCATGTTTAAAAACTACCTTTACAACGCATTCCATTACATTGCATACTACCTTTACAACGCATACCATTACAACACAATCCAACACTTAACCTACTGTTGCACCCCCTGGAGTTAGAATAGTAATTTTTACCCCTATACTATCCAATACTTACCTTAAATGCAATTTAATATTATGCGTTGTAATGGTATGCGTTGTAAAGGTAGTATGCGATGTAATGGAATGCATTGTAAAGGTCGTTTTTAAAAATGCGTTGTAGTGTCATGCTATGTAATGGAATGCGTTGTAGTGGATGTTGCGTTGTAAAAAATGCGTTGTAAGTGCATGCGTTGTAAAAGTGTGCGTTGTAACGACATACATCCCCTAATAACCTGTTTTCTCATTTTGCTTCTTATATGATGCTGAATGTAAAGGGTTGGGAAAGAAGGGGTGATCTAGTTTAAATAGGTTAAAAATGTGATGCCTGTATTTTTACTAATAAAGAGGTGTCAAAAATACAAATCAGCATGGAAACACACTTAACTCATTATAGAGCCACTCTTCCAAACTGTGGACTATAATGACCTGATAAATTACAAGTAGTGACCCACACTACCTAGACAAGCAGTGAGAAGGGGCCTCTCAGCAGGTAGCTCTCCTTCCTAGACCTCTTTCTGTCTAGAAATGGGTTCCCAGCTTTTAGTAGTGTAAGAACTTTGGCAAAAGTCTCTTGAAGAAATGAGGGCTCTTTGTATTGAACGTGCTTTCACTTGCCGTTCTCTCACTTGGTCTGTGCATATGCAATATGACTAACAAATATTTTCAAATCTGTCGGTATTTACCATTTTAAGCAGTGCTGATTTGTCAGTCTATCTACTTTAAGATATATTTTCATTTGGCCTTTAGCACCTTGAAGCCTCTAGAATTACATGGCCTTATGTACACCTTCTTGCAATATGGTGCTATGCACCTGAAGCATTTCCTCAAGCTGCATAGAAAATAAGGACCCAGATAGCACAGACATACATTGACCACCGTTGCCAGGAGTAGTAGATGTAACTCCTGTGTTTGGGTTATTGCTAGCTCTGCGCGGTTGCTTGTGACACTTGGCTGATGAACCAATTATATTCTGCATGGAATGGCTGTGAGGCAGCAATGGAGAAGCCAAACGAATTTCTGCAGACCTGTCTCCAGCAATAGGATCCCCAACTTGCTTTGCACTACTGATGCTGGTTTTGCAGGTACTTCTTTCTTTCAGGCTGCAAACAGCTTTGTAGGCCAAAACACTGTGCATTGCTTACATGCCCTGGCTGAGGTGGGCGTCCATTCTGCACAGAGGCATGGAAACTGAGCTGGCACAAGGACAAGTGGTGGAGGGAGGTTCGCCAAGTACACTAGAAAAAGACCCCGCTTTAGTTCACCTCGTCTGCGCTCTGTGAGGAATGGACTACATTCCTGGCCTTCAGAGCTAGGAAAGCAAGAAAAGTGCCCCTTCAGGCTCTGACTGGATGAGTGACAACGGCAACAAGAGATGAGGCCGGGCAACTGACAAGGCCTCATTGTGCCCCAGATCCTCAGGCAGACGTAGTCAGGCAGACCCTACTGTGGAGAGTGTCTCTTGAAGCCCCACAACAAGAAGAGCAGGTTGCTAGAGCAAGCTTGGACCATAAATATGAGAAAGTCAACATGGTAGGCAACCACAGTTTGCCATAAAAAGCAAATTCTGGATCTCTTGGCATCTCCCAGTCTGTACAAAAAGGGGACCTGGTGTTTGCAACAACACGTCATCAGAGCACCGTAATGTTAAGTGGGCCTCTTTTTAACAGGACGTTCCACTTTGCATTTTTTCGCAGATCCTTTGACTGCTCAGTTAAAAACATGCACAATTTACTGGCCAGATGCACGATAGAGTGAATACCATTTCACAGCGACACTACACTGTGCATTTCCACTGGGCAATATGTTTTGCTTTTGACTCATTGCCTTGCGTTAAACTCTGAAGATATGATTTGTTACTCAGTATAAAATGTGCACAATGAAATTCCCGAAGCAAATGAAGTACCGTAAGGCATGTACACAGGACATGTTATGCATAGTCTTTAAATAGCCAGTACGATGTGCACTTGAGGTACAGCTCAGTTCAGAATTTACTGGTAAATATGTATAGTTTTCAAGTTGTCACAGTTGTAATATGGACTGACACTGAAATGTTAATCTGAACTGAACTTACCTGCGAACTGCAGTGGGTTTTCTGAACATTGGGGATCACAACAAGAAACTGGGAATGATTCAGCCTAGATAGGGGTAATGCTAAGTGAATTAAAAGTGAGGATCAAAGCCCTCAAATATAACACTTGAGAGCCATGAACATGCTCAATAACTTTTAGGCCACGACAGAGTTCCTAATGGTCGCAAAAGGTGCATGGGTGCTATACAGATCTTTGATGGAAGAAGAAACCGAAATCGGGATAAAGGACAGGGTAAAAACACATGCAAACTCACAATCAATCATATGAACTTCTAAAGACAATCAGAAGTTGTCAAGAAGGTCCACTTATCTCTAGAACGTAAAAGGTAGAGCCAAGTTGGCTAAACAATCATTTGATCAAAGTTAGGTTACAGAAACTCACATTGATAGGCACCTCCAAATTTGATCTTAACTACAATTTCTCAGAAACAACCAGCAGTGGGACATTGCTTTTCAAAAAATATTCAACAAACATGATTATTTGGACAAGACACGAGAGCCAGGTTTGCCAAAGAAAGAGTGGGCTCCTATTAGTCAGTGGGTAATATTAATAAAGGTCTAAGCTATAATTCAAAGCACACTGTCCTGCTGCATTAAGGATTGCTTCAACTGTATCAAATATGGAGTTTAGAACAAACAGTCTGATGCTTGGCATTTGATTTTGCATATTCTGACAATACCTTTACAAATTCAACATATTCCAAGTTGGTTCTTTCTCCACCAAGTCTCACTGGAACTAAAATGATAACAGCCTTTTCGGAGCCAGAAGAACACTGCTTGTCAAAGACATCCCCGCTGTAAACTAAAAACGAGAAAGTGAAAACACATACATGAACAGCGTAGGCACACGAATAAGACCTTACCCATGTATCAGTACAAAGACAGGGGACACGAGGGGCCGTATTACACAGTGTCCTGGGGCACTTTGGTATTACAGAGGGGGCTGCAGACGCTTGTGCGGCCCTTTCTGTAATATATATATAGCCCTGGTGCACATAAAGCGCCATCGCTATCTGCAGGGCGCGTTACCTCACTTTGCCTCTGCACGTGCGCCATATTACAGGCGTGGGTGCAGAGGCAAAGACGCTGTCATGGGGCTCATTGTCCATGCACCCCCTGAGAGCAGCCTCTCAATGAGGGAAATTGGGTCCTATGGACCCCCCAGACATCCCCTTGAAGGCGGGTACAGTCCCTGACTGCACCACCCTGCACTTTCAATGGGGTTCTCTAATCCCCATTGGAAGTGCAGGCAGGTGCCGCCTGCACAGTGAAAACTTTAAAGCAGACGCTCCGTTTTTTCACAGTAATGTGCTGCCCCCAGGGCAGCCCAAATTCGCAGTTGTCCTGGGGCAGCACATTCCATGTAATAGGGCGCACTTTCCTCGCTTGCGACTGGTGCACCTGTTCTAAGGTGCCCCGTGGCAAACAGTGAAAGTACGCTCTTTAAATAATAGGACCCTAGAGTCTCAGAGGCTCTTGTGGGCTGTAGAAGGATGGAGACTATAAAGTGCTCTATGGGTTTGTCGGCTGGTCTGACTTGCTTTCTCAGGATTAAGGGGACCAGTAGAATGTCTATACTAACTGGGACCAGCATGTCTATTCTGTCTTTCAAATGTTAGGGATGCTGTGTCAGCACGCAAGGTAAAGGTAATGTAGCAAAGAAAATAAACAGCACTATCGTTTAGTGACAAACTAGCCAGAGCTACAACACTGATGCTTAAGGGTGAATGGCATTGGCTCCGTTCCTGCGACCCTTCTTCCAGTGCAGCATATGAACCATGATGAAATCAGAACAAAAATGTATTTACATACATTAAAAATTATTCCTATTCCATTAAATATCTATTTCTTAAAACCCCCAATATGAGGTTTTAAATAAAGAAATAAACCGATAACCACCACCCCTTGCTCTCCAATTTCCGATCCCAAATTGCGTAACATTTTGGATAAAACTGAACAAATAATTTGTGACAAAAACAAATCCACAAAAAGTCATTGTAGATATAAATTTGTGGCTTGAAGGACCGCATCCCAGTACCCTAAAGTTGTCTTCCTCATGGCTTTCTCTCAAATGGAGTTTCATGCATCCTTGCTTAAATTTAAATCAGGTTGCCCTATAGCCCCCTGTTGAATAGACATTTGTAAAGTCATAGACCTTGATGTACTAGAGCCTTCAAAACTAATTGTGAACCAGCCTATTGTTTTGTAGGTAGTACTACAGCAAATTAATTAGTAGTAGTTCCTGTACATATGTGTCAACTCGCTCCGCCCAGCTTAAAAAATTAAGAGAAGTTATGCATTAACTAAATTAGGAAGGAAAACGACTTGTGGTTGTAGCACTTACTGGTTCATGCTTATAGTATGGCAATGCCGCCTACCTTGGCCTTCCTGAATGTGTGTAGGCACATTCAGACCCTTCAGAACCAAGAAACAAGGCTAGTGAGCAAAGCCAGCCCTTTTTCTCAATCTCATCCTCTTCTCATGGTCTCTTATTGCCTCCCTGTAAAGGAGTTGTGTCATGGTCAATGTACTTTGTACCATGCATTGCTCCTTCTATATTCTCCTTTTTCAATGCTGCCATCTTATTTGAACACTTTATTCTTCTTTGCTAATCATTTCTATGTCTATGCCAACAGAAGCTGGTTGGGAGGATGCAATGTGTCGGCACACATTGAACCTTCATGAAACAACATGTCAATTCATCTGTCAATTCCTTCCTTGAATCCTTTCACGAATGCTTTAAAAACATGGCATTTTTAAAAATGGTCTTTAAAAGGTGTACTGGCACGGTTCTCATTCCAGTGCCATGAAACCGGCAGGTGAACACACTCAAGAAACATAAGTATTAGATGTAAGAAGTGGACCCTATAGCAACTGCATGCTGGCTCTCCCAACAATGCCACATAGACATCCCATTTAATGTAGGAGACAGATGCTAGCTTCACAAGCCTCAGCACCATCCTATGTGTTGGTTACAGCCATAATAGATCCAGGCCTGTGAAAAGATGGAAGATATCCTGAGCATCTGCACAGGTCTGATGACTAGGATTAGGCAAAACAATCTTTTCCATCTGGTGGAGAATGATAATCACCTTTACCTGTCTTGTCAGCCGATGTTGAACTGAATTACCCTTTGATTCGTCCATAACTGGAGCAGTTGAGCCCCTCGTTGAAAGGAGATTGCAAGGGGGATCAGGCTATACCACCAGAGAGGCTACAGGGAAGAAACGGTGTTGGGAATATCAAGACACAGGACAGTGTCCAGTTGCATGTGGTGCAGATTTTACACTTGATCACTTGTAGAGACAGTGTTTGGCCATACACTGGTCTGCTATTGTGCTAACATTCTGCTTACACACATGGTGACAGGCTCACAATTTGTAGGTGTTGTGCTACTCAACAGCAGGCAGGAAATTGGCAGAATTACTTAGTTGCAACTGGGGAAAGCAAGTTGTGAAGGGTTCATGCATTAATCAGTCATACCATACCAAAGGCGGCAGATGAAACAAGAAGTCAGGATGCGTAAAAGATGGAACAAGTACACAGGCAAATATTAGGACAAGGAGACAGACAGCAAAAAGGTCCCGGAGGCAGATGGGTTAGGGAAGTGGAAACATGAATTTATAGAGACAGAGAGACAAGGATGCATAGTGATGTAGATACAGACATACCTATGACACTGGGGAAGAGGGTTCACAACCACAAGAAGATGGATGGACTGGGGTTCAAGAGGGTAGGTGTATATGAGTACTGTGTGACTGGAGTATATGGTGAAAAGTGGATAGGAGCTATATTGTCTCAAACTCAACCCTGTGTTATGCCTGGTGGCCTACCACTCACACCGACCCCTCCTCCCCCCAGGCAATCATGCCCCTCCACATAACAAATTAACTCCCTTCTCAGCAATAACCACCCCCTAAATATTTAAAAACAGTGCCTGGGCCTTATTATCAAAAGTACACCCACGTTTTGCAGCCCAAGGATACACAGGTATTACAACAGGGGATGCACACAAAGGCACTTCTGTAATATTGATCACAAGGGCGCACATGTATTGCCAGTGCAATCTCAAGGAGGATTTCTCTCATTTGCATGAGGGCATTCTACCACCCACCCTCACCACCCCTCTCTCCCCATATTTGAAAACAAAAGTGTCCTGCCACCCAACCTATAATCCTTTCTCCAATCCATCCCTCCCCCACCCAAATACATGAAAAAATACACTGACCCCCCCTGCCACCCATCCCACCACTCTATGGGCCTTCTCTGGTCGTTCTGCATGAAGCGGTGTTCTCTGCTCTCCACAAGCCAGTGTCACACTGGCAGGGTCTCTGGGAGCACTCTCAGAGTCGTATGGAATCCCTTTACGATGCAGTAGCACTGCCACTACGTTACAGCTGTGAATAACCAGATTTAGAATTTGACATTGACGGATGGATCAAAGATAGAGCAGATTGGCCACAGCTGAGGAGTCTCTAATGAAGCTAGCAGTCGACCTTATGACGTGGCAGAGGTGATGATATTTTTGAATGATCATCTGGACGCCAGGCCGGTGGGAACATCAACCTATGCAGATTAGACACAAGGATTCTTTGTAAAGTGGTAAAAAAAACTGTAGGGAGGTATTACTAATTAGAGGGATACAAGTCATTATATGAGGTCCTGACTGATTACTGCAGTGGGCGACTGGCATGCAACACTACAAGAGATGGGAGAGAAATTGCAACACTGGTATTTGACTGGAGACCAATAATGGTGAACACTAATGGATTAAGTGAACGGGGCGTAAGGGTTCTCTGTTCATATAATGTCAATGGTGTGTGTTATATAAATATATTGCTGAAGATCATCAGTGGAATGACTGATGAAGTGTGAATGTTAGTCTGTGTAACTTTAATGCACTTGGATCAAGGCGAGCAAAATTATCCATGCATGTTTGAAAACAACAAAAACAAATTTTAAAAAGCAGATTTAGAATTTGATATTAATAGTACTGCCTTTCAGCGAGAGCCATGCACATTCTTAATGTGGTTCCTGAATTTTAAAAAGTTTGCTTGCCGTCCGACTGGCTCACCTTGTCCAGAGATGGGCACCGAAGGTGATATGCTACTTACCAGCTCATTTTGACCATGCATCTCAGCATGGCCTGCTCCAACATCAGGTTCCAAGCAGGTATGCAGCACACAGGCAGGTTTTCAGTAATGGAGGCCCCGGTTCAAAGATAAATGAAGCATAGGACCATACAGTCCATGCGTCATTGAAATGGGAGTCAGTGGGCAGCCCCGAAGGTAGGGGAGATGTAAACTGATGTCTTGAGATGCAGGAAGCAATTTGTAAATGGCCAAGTGTATTAGAGCCAAGAACTGTACCATGTTAAATGAACTAGAAAACAGAAACCTTTTATATTAAAAAATGACAAGATTGCTTCTTTTCCCAGAATCTGCTAGTCGACACTGTCAAAGGCCACAGACACGTGTACACGGAGAAGGATGATTCTCATCCAAGGCTTTGAGAAGTTCATCTTGAAGGCATGTTAATACTCATTCCGAGCCTCTTCCTATTCTGAAGCACCCTGTCCTCACTCAGAGCATGCAGGGGCATTCATAGGAGACCTGATGGGTGTCATTGCTGAATTTGTACCACAAAGATCCTCTCCTACTAACCCCAAAGCTTGTAGCCAGATGCCTGATCGGTCTTAGAGGACCACAAATCTACACTAATCTGGAAGGGAACCCGGCTCCTGCTATCCCTTTTGTAGTTGCAGGTCCAGGAAACTACTTCCCCAGCTCAGCGACAGTACCAGGTCTTCGAAGAAATAGCTCAATATTAACACCCTAGATACAATCTCTGGTGATTACCTGTACAGTCCTGAGCAACATAAACCGTTACTCCATGCAACTCCGGGTCTGGGGCTCCAGCGACAGATTTTCTGCATGAAGCGGGAAATAAAGATGCATTAGTCGCCTAATTCTGCACACACTTAACTGTAGAGCCAGTAAACAATGCACAAATTACAAATGAAAAATCAAGGAAACCTGCAACAAAAATCAATTGTTGTAATTCTAATATAGTGAAGAATATGGAGTTTGATGTTCACATGGATATTACATCAGAAACAATAACTCAATCCATTAAGCCTCCGAAGCAAGAAGATGTACTGTAATTCTGTGCACCAAGAGAAACCACGTTTGAACATTTCTAGCCCTCCTCTCAGCTCTGAGAATTCTACTGGTGTGTTTTTCATCAGAGATAGGAAAAGAGATGGGTACCAGAGATGAGGCATGAATTCAATAACATGCATTAGCAACAGACACAGCCCACTGCACTAATAGCTAGGCATGAAGCATAATAACAAAGCCAATGCTCTTTCCTGCATTCTGTTTGCGCAACATGGAGCACACAATTCATGATAATAAAAAAAGCAAATATTTTCAGATTGTTGCTTACTTACCAGCTGATAACTATTATTTTTAATGATTGCATAGAATCCAAATATAAAACATTGTCTAAGATTTGCACTAGCCAAGCCTTGTGGGGTGGAATCCTTACCAATAAAAGTAATACTAAGGGTTCCATTTTGATTGGAATGCTAAAGGAGGAAATGTCCATGGTACAACTAATGTGTTTCAGTGCTCAGTTTCCTGATTTGGCACAAACGACTTTAGCACCCATTTCATGTCTTGCATTTTTTGTATGTTTGCAAGTTTACAATCAGCTAACCTCTACTGGCAAAACAAACAGCGCTAATCTAAGAGCTTTTTCAGCCAACTCAGAACTGTTGCTAAAGCTAAAGAAGGGGCCAAACATATTTGCGCCTATTTTTTTTTTTACCAGAGCTGCTGACCACTAATAGAGCCAGCCCATAAATATGGAGCTGCATAGCCAGATGATTATTTTGCAGAAACAAACATTCTTGCCTGGAGAGTGTAGAGTTTTACTATTTTTCCTCTACTGGAATTCACTAAATGTAGGTAAAAGTTATCAAATAGGTTTAGGGCATTTATTCTGAACATAAAAATGGAAACGATATTTTTAAGATAATCTACAAAGAATGCCTAGAAAAGGAAGTAAAGAAGATAAAATGCAGAGTTCGAGTTTACTTAAGGCAGCAGACGCTACTTTGCTGTCCAGTCATACATGACAATTCCACTGGCAGAAGCATGGCCCAGGACAGGCATCACTACAGATGTGGAGAAACACAACTGCTAAACTACCCTCGAACTGGGATGTCAGCAAAAAAAAAAAACAACCATAAGTAGAAAGTTTGAGAAAATTAAGATGAAGGCTGAAAGAATGAGTCCGTCACTTCTGCAAACAGTAAAGGTGAAGCACGCACAAATGCAAGTCGAACCTTAATTCGTTCATAAAAATGTTTCTTCCACCAGTACAAAATGTGCTTATTGCACCAACTCGGTCCTGCTGGTCTCAATGGCACATTACATGCACCACAAATGATACCCAGAAATACCTGCCGACTTGAAAAATAACAAGGCAGAGTTGGAAGGAGTGTAAGCTACCAATGACCTGAAGGGACGCAGTAAAGTGATATGAACCATAGGAGAGCGGTGACAAAGTGCAAAGTATTAATATCGCTGATGAAGGACTTTAGAGAAGGAAAGAGAACATAAGTCAATAATGCAGGACTTAGTGGAAAAAGAAGTTAAGTAGTAGACGTTATTTATCTTCAGTAATGCTCTTTCTTCTGGACACTCTAGCTGACCACGGATTCCTCACCTTTTGAATACTCCTGGGTCCTTGATCGGATTCAGAGGATTTTTGCAACATTGCTTCTGCGTGCCCGTACATAGCACAGTGGGGCTCATTACTGACCGGAGTGCAAAGAACCAAGAGCACATTAGAGAAGAAGTTCCCGGAGATAGATTTACATTAAGGGAAATAATGCATTTACCTTTAGAGCCAACCCCAATATACAGCTCCCCGTTTCCACCGAAGAGTTATAGCAAACCTTCGTGAATTGTGAAAACAACATACAGCAGAGGAGTAAAACAATTCATCTTTCAGCCATAAGAGCTTGCTGTATAACTTGTATTCACCAACACCTCTGCTTAAATCCCTACAGCTTTCCAAACCACCACACCACGAAGGACCCACAAACAGAGTGCATGTAGCCTTCAGTCAAGAATGAGAGAACAGCAGACCAGAGACAAGAAGCTAATGCGGAGACAGACAGACAGTGAAAACCAATGCCGTCAAAATAAGTCCTAGGAATGAGTTTAAGGCACTGGCCCAAAAAGCCTTGCTCTAAATGTAAGAATATGGGGTTTTGAGGAGTGGCACTGTAGAGAGGGGCACTACTGAATGAAGTGCCCTGCAAAAAAGCATGCACTGTGGCCAGGCGAGGATATCAAGGTGACTCTAAAAAACAACAAGGCACAAAACAAACAAGGAAAATGCACATCATGTGCATATCTGTTGCAAGAACCAAAAATTAGTAGGTGGCACTTCAAACATGAAAATCATCCATTTCTGACACCACTTACTCCTTCTGATCTTGCACATGAACTCGAGAAAGTGATGGCAATGGGATGGGAATGTCAATATTCTCTTAGTTGCTAGAAGTGAAAAATTGGGTGAAGCCACTAAAAAGAGGGAAAACTACCACTGCAAGCAAAAGAGGGCCTTAAATGACGAGCGGTCTTCAAAGAAGCAGAACATGTGTAAATAGCCATGTATTCTCCAAAAGAACACAAAAGTAAAACTCCTCTTTCCATTAACTGATTGCGGCAACTGTTCCTGGGAAAGCATCAGCATCTCTAACAGTTGACATCCAACTTGTCAAAAAAGCAAAATAAATGTTAGTAGTAGGTGCATGAATTGGGCACAATTAGGACAAACTAACAGTGCAAACGCTGAAGAATGAACTACATTTGTAAGTGAATTCTACAGCCTGCTACGGTGTTTTTCATCGTCTTGAACACAAGTGGCAAAACACGGCAAGTATGGCCTAAGTACCCAGTTTATACATTCTTCTGGTGAGCTGATTTGGGGGTGATATGCAGACAACAAAGGCAAGCTAAAGCTCAATTCCTTACAAATAGCCTTCCAGAATAAGGCAATAGAGTGAGTAGATTTGTACACCAGACTCGTTTGAAGACACCCATAAAAATGCGAAACATCATGTTACAATACTTCAGCCTGTTCCAGTACAAACTGAAGAAAGGACAATGGGCTAACTTTATTTGTTTTGGTTAATCATTCAAATGGGTTATAGACTATAATAACAGACAACGATCCAGAATTGCAACTTTGTTCAGACCACAATAATCTTCAGATGGCCATTGTGTGTTTTACAGAAGCAAAGAAAAACGATTCTGGAGCTGGGAAGTAAACTTTATTTAACAGAGCCTGTGTAAATTCTCTTGCAAGTGTTCTTGTAGAGCCTTTTTTGTCAAACCTTAACAAAGCACAAAGTGTCCCTAAAGCGACAAGCAATGAAATTGATTAAGACAACTGTAAACCCCAAGGGTGGTGAAGATGGTGTTTTAGGTTCTTGCAATACTTGCAAAAACTGCTGAAATATCTGGGAAAACGTATGTAATCGAAGCTAAAACTGGCGTTCCACTTGTCTCAGCCTCTAGGGTGAGACCATGAGGTGTCAGAAAGATGTAGGCGTTGTACCAATCTTTAGAAAGCAGGCGATGCTAGTACAAAACTATGTTTTCAACAGTTTTGTCCTAATAGACCAGTCTCATCCTCTAGTGTCAGAACATAAACTGTGAAAGATGTCAGGGTTCTATAGGCTATAGAATTCAGGCAATGCCAGTATATAATTATGTTTCCAACACTTGTTTAATTGAACTCTGTTCTAATAGACCACTTATCAGACAGTTATGACTATTAAGCTTAGGCATGGAGCAGTAATCAAATCTAACAACTGTAATTCATACCATAAGGCATTAAAGACTTGTAAAGGGTCAGTTCCGTCATCTGCAGGACACAACATTGAAAGAAGACCTTTGATCATTTCAATCGCTTATATGAGGTTTTGTAGCTGTCGGCACATTTTTGCTTTCAGCCTGCGCCATAAAGAGCCATGGAGATCTTGAATCAATCGCGGCTGAAGTTCCAACTTTCCTATCGCGAAACCGGTAAAGAACCACTGAAAGGCAAATAATGACAATGATGGTTGAGTTGTGCCTGTGCTGGTAACCGGAGGTGAAAGATGACTTTGGAAATCATTCACACTCTCTTCCCACCTTGGAGGTGTGTGTGTGTGGTCTCGTTTTTCCATTGAGACCAATTAGAGAAGAAGAGGTCATGTGTCCTTTTTCACCACACCACATCCAGAGCTATAAAGCCACATGATAGTGTTGCCATTCTTCAGTTAGGTGGCAATACAAGATATGCAGATGCCTTGATTCAACAAATGCCTTACTATGGTACAGGAATTTTGGGTAGCTCCTCCCTACTAAAGGTAAATAATATAAATGGATTGTAGAGCAAAACTCGAATAAAACATGAGCAATTAAGAAAACAAAAGGTTAAAAAATGGCAAAATCACTGAGTCACAAATGGAAAATAATTAACTTGAGGAGTTATTGCACATTATCTTGGATTATAAATAAGGAATCTGAAACTAAGAAGGGAAGTTAGCATCTGGCAAAAGGAAAGCAAACCATACAACAACTGACAATTGAAGACCCCTTTTTTCTCTGTGCCGAAAACTGAAACTCCCCCAAACATATGCATGGGAATACACACTCAGGCTGGCTTCAGAGCCACTGGCTCAGAAGGTAAGCACTACACAACAGACACCAAGCTGGAACAAAAGTATACAATCACCCTGGACATGAGTTAAAGCCAAAGAAAAACTCACATGCACCAACGTACCAAATGCAAGTGAATGAAGCTACAGGTGCTACATCATGGAGGGGGCACCAATGAGAGAGGCACAAGACTGATGGAGATTGGATTCTATGATTAGTCAAACTTCAGCCACTTAGCTGAAGTAGCAGACCATGGGCTCATTCTGATTAAGCAAAAGTGTATTCTTATCACAATTCTAACTTGTACTTGGCCCCCTCTACTTAACACTCTTGTCTCTATCCAATTCACTCATCCTTTACTCTGTCCTTCCACTGCAGTCTCTTCCAACCCCTTATACTCCTTCTTCCACTTGTCTCACCATCCTTGTTGTTCCTGCATCTATCTCCTATTTTCTTCTTGCTTGAACATCCTCCAGTTCCTTCTCCCTCCAGCCTCTCTTCTTCATCCTAATCCCATCTAGGTCCAGCTCAACCTCCTACCAGTGAAAGTGCAACAGGCTCACCTTCAGAGTTGTGGTCAGGACAAGGGTTCAGACGAGTAAGAATAACAGAGCATCTAGTGCATGTGTTTGTGCACAAGCTTCATTCATGGCTCTCAAATGAACCTCATTTCAAGTTCAATTTTGCTTTATCCACATTTTAAATAGAATAAATAATACTTCATTGCTAAATATTCATCCTTCTAGGCGACTGCATTATGAATTAGACCAGTATGCCATTGTTAAGAGATTGAGAGCTAATGTTCCCACTTAGATTGGCCCTACCTATAATTCCTCAATATGCTAAACGAAGCAAACTGCTAACATAACCCATTTTCACTATATAAACATAATACCATGTAAATGCATTTCTGAATGAGCACAACCTACACTGTGCATTGTAATCATTTCACATGGAAAGGAAATACATTGATAAAATATTTATAAACAGCATAGCTCGCTATATAAGTGTGAGTGAATTCTAGACAAGCACTATCTATATTTGGGCTCAATTTTACCAATGGTTCAGTTTGTTTACAATAGTTACTAGGAAAAAGACTGCAACAACATTCTCCTATTAAGATAGTAACAAGGATGTGCTGTAAAATGCTCCTATCAAGATAATAATAAGAAAGTGATTTACCTTAAAAGATGAGCAACAACTGCTGGACCATACCAGTCGCCTGCCATCTTGCCTGAATTTCTGCCATACTTAGTTAGTTTGTGCAATCCAAAGATGGCCCCAGGGCTATCGGCAAACCAGGAAATTATTTTTCTATGGAAAAATACACCATCTGTATCGTGGTCCTCAAACAAGTTCCTCGGTCTTTCCATACTAGACTTTGGTGTAGGTTGCTCTTCTTCAGACAATTGTGCTTCAAATGTTGCAGCCATCTTCTTTGCAGTAAGTATTGTCCATGTTTCGGACTCTGAATTTTCAAGGTACATTGCTTCTGGCCACGTCCATGCTACGGAAAAACAAAAACGATAGCTCACTAAATCACTTTAAATAAAATTTATATTGGAAAATGAGGAGAAAGGACATCTGAGATAGTGCCAGCCCAGGACATTATTAAGAGTGTACCAAAATTGCAGAATTCAAGAAAGCCAAAATGTAGTTGATATAACATGACAGACATGCTATGGAAAGCTTTATTCTATCACTAAATACCCTACCAAATCAATTTTCAGTTTTCATAATGCATTGGGATGATCAATCAGGTGGTTTAAAAAGTTACAGGAGGCCCCAAAATGAGGGGGTGACCATAGGGTATATTTCTGCTCATAGAGAAAAAAAAGCCTGAACAAAATGCTGCCATATTTTAAAAGCAAACCGATTGGTTTTCCAGATTCTGATCCGTAGTTTGCTTTAATTTTATTAAAGATAAATTGTTTAGATCTCTGGAGTTGAACAGAAATGATTTATTGACATCTGACTAATTTGTTACGGACCAGAAACTGAAGAATAACTCAATATGACGTTTTCAAAATCCTTAGAAATTGTTCAATTGTTTGCACACTTGCACCACAAAAATGCAGGAAATAGATTATGGAGGCATACGCCAGTCACATAAACATCCAAGAGAACATGATAGCTCATCCTACAGTGGAGGAAAATGGATTCATCTGCCAAAAAAACATGTGATTTATGTACTATTTGAGGATTTTGAAAGAAAGCCCTCAAACATGTGGAGGACTTCCACATGTTCCACACTGACATACTTAAGAAGCTAAAGAAAAACAAAAATAACCCATTGTTTGCTACTGGCATTGATCTATTGGTATAATGATACAAAACTATAGTATTTCATAGTATATAATTATTTAATTACGTTATCTTGGTTCGAAGAATGAAAGACCTTTGAAACGGGTCAATTATGGTTTCCAATGACACCAAAATGCAATTACAGTTAACTTAAACAAAACAACAACAAAAAAACAGACTTGCGGCATTAGGGTCACTGTGGTGCCCATGGGCATAGCCACCAAATTTCAGCAGGTGTTTACTATTTATATAACATACCATTATTTAAAAAATGTGTTGTTACTGCTCATATATGACGCTCTGTAGTCCTGGGTACATCACTCTCACCAAAGGAAATACATTTCTGAATTTTTAATAGCTTTGATGATGTCTCCCGAAACTGGACACATTGATCCATCCACTATTAACTCGACCCTGAAGTTAAATGAGGCAAAAGGGGTGGCGACAAATGTGCTAAATGACAACTAAACATGACGTAACAACTGGGCCTTGCCTACACAGATGAGATGGCATCATTGATACTATCAGCCAATTCACTTCTTCCAGACAAAAATATCACACAAAGTCTAGCTCAGATGCAAAATTGGGACAAACTCAAGGAACTGAAAAGAAACCAAATGAAGACCTTTCTCCAGGGAGCCATAATAACTGAGTACCTGCGGGCTAACACAGCTCCAACAGGCCTCCTGGTGACCAATGAACCTGGGAACTTTCCTGAAGACCCACTATTCAGAAAGAAGCAGTCCCTCATCGCCTGGTGATGCTTGAAGGACTGGCTCATCTTGATCATAAGTACTCAAAAAACAGCCATCAGACGCGATGCTGATAAAGATCAAGGCTAGCAAAGACTTCCTTAATGCACAGGTCAAAATCGCGGTCTATAAAAACAAAGCTGGAGGAAGTCAACAAAGATCGCGCAACATAAGGACTTCCTTATGCAAAGCAAAAATAACTACTGTACAAGTATATAAAAAATTGATCACATGAAAAGGTGTACCCGTACACCAAAGAAGACTATAACAAAAAATATGACTCTGATGTAGAATCTTCAGGAAGGAGTGATTCAGGATCCTCTTAATCGGATGTCGACGAATGGTCAAGCAACATTCCAATCAGAACTGGAGAGGCAGATGGAGACAGCAGAAAAGAGGCAGTTATTAGATATTTCTGGCCAGGTCCCTATGGACCCCAACCTTTCCAAGGCTCCCCACCACCTAAACATGTACCTTTTTTCTACCAATTCTGCGTTTTTTAGGAAGAGACGGCAGCAGAGGGATATGTGGCAAACAGGGAGGCAGGAGAATCTGGTGGGAACATGAACAACCAGAAGGAACGAACATCCGGGCAACTGGGCCCGAGAGGCCTGTAGATATGGTGGTCAACTTAACCACCGAAGACCTGCCCACGGATGAACTTTCTGTGCTCAACAAGGGACTGGATTTGTACCCACGGTACAGACTGACAAATTCAAAATGCAATGGGAACTAGCAGAGTTCTTCCAGAAAATATGAGTGAAAGTTTTTTCCAGAACACTCCGATCACTGACAAAAACTATGGATACACGACTTTGAGAAAAAAAAGTCTAGATTCAATTTGTTCCCTTCTACAATACCTCTGGATGTGTGGGCATTTGAGGAGCAAGTGATGAAAGAAGTAGAAGAACTGAATCCCAGAAAAGACATCGGCCAGAATCTCATAGGAAGAGAGAGAATTACCTTAGAATCCCTCTGTAAGAAGAAACACCTGGTCATCATACCTGCAGACAAAGGGGGGGAGCCATCGTCATCCAAGGAAAAGAGGAGTAGAGGGAGGCAGCCCTCACCCTCTTACTATGAAATACTTCAGGCAGACCCCACCATCTGCCTACCGGAAACCATTAAGACTTTCCTGGAGGAAGCTACGGACAACAAACAGATCACGAAGAAAGAACAAGAATTACTAACGACGAATGAACGGCGGATGCCGCAATTCTACACTATCCTGAAGATTGACAAAGGAAGACCGCCCCAGACTGCACCCCTTCCCCCAAGAAGACCCATAGGATTGTTTGTTTATGGCCCAAGATCACTAAAACCAGGTCCTGCATTAAGGATACTAAGCACCTACTAAACCTGCTGAAGGATGTGGAATATGATCCTACCACAGAAAAGATGGTGTGCCTCGAGGTTGAGGCCCTTTAAACTAGTTTCCTACAGGAAGAGAGCATTCAGATCATCACCGATCTATTGCTATCCCAAGAGTGGGAGTGGGCAGCCCCTGTCCAGTGGATCATGAGCTTGGCGAAAGTAGCACAAACAGATAGTTTTTTCTCTTTAGAAGAGCAGATATACCTACAGTGTCATGAGACGCCCATAGGGAGTACCATTGCCCCAAGCAGAGTCGGTCTCTATGTGGGCTGGTTTGGAGAGGAAAATATTTGGGCCAATAACCCATTCAACAATGGCATCTGCCTTTGGCAGTGGTGACTGACAACAGCTTGGTCATTTGGCATGAAGATGAAACAACCATTGAACCGTTTATCACTTGGTCCAATGGAAGGAATCCCTACTTAAGATTCCCCATAATGGGGGACAGACATACCGTGTCTTTTCTCAACATTACTTTCACAGCCAAGAGTGGCAGACTTACCACCTCCCTGTCCACAAAACCCACAGACCGATACAGCCTCCTGCCTTTTAATATTGCTCACCTCCGGGCACTCATAGAAAACCGTCTGGTAGGGCAGTTCGTACGAATTAATTGAACTTTTTCTGATGTACGAGGCTTCAAGAAAGAAGCCGAGACTCTCACCAAAAAAACAAAGAATACCCTGGGAAGATTGCCTCAAGAGCACAGAAACAAGAGCATAACATCCCTAGAGAGGCACTGCTCGAAAAAAACAAGCAGGACTATAACTCCATGAACTTCGTCAGCACCAAGCGCTCTTCATCCAATACCATTAGGAAGATTGTGAAAAAACACTGGCGGATACTCGCATCCAACCAGTTGTCCTTCACAAACCACCATTTTCGTTCAAAAGAAACAAAGTATCAGAGACAGACTGGTTCATAGCGACATATAGCAAAGAACACTAGAACGATAAACTGCATTTTGGGACTTCCCTTCAGTGACAGGGCATTACCCCTACGGAAACTGTTCTGTATTTCCGCTTACCAAACAGTCAAAAATACTAGACCTGGGGCTCCCAAGAGAATACACACTAATTGCAACAGTAGCAATGCCGCATACACCATCACATGCCCACAGGGCCTCCACTATTTAGGAATCACCATCAGAAAAATAAGAATCAGTGAGCACAAAAGCACGATACAGTGTAGGAGAGTGTCTACCAAACTGACTACACATTTCTTGAAGAAATACCACAGCAACAAAGACCAAAGATGGTCAGTTACTGAGAAAGTACCAAACAACAACCTGAACTAGTCAAGTAAAAGAACCTAACCTAGGGGGATGGGAGGTGTCAGAAAACCAATTGATTCTGAAACACACCAATTATAGAAAAGGGGAAAATTGTCCTTTTCTTGAGTCCCCTCACTCACCAGGGTTTCCCCACGGTGACATGCTTCATCATTGGGGTCCTCCCAGTCCTCTACGGACTGAGGCGTGCTGCGACTTGCGAATTACGTAGGAGCACTAAAAAAATCAATCAGACTATGTGTAGTGCAAGTGAAAGAGTGGAGTGGAATTTAAAATTAATCAGCTAGTGGGCCAAATAAACTTTATTAATGCTCCAAGCTGAAAAAATTAAAAATGGGGTGATATGCTAAAGTCCCTAGTTATAATGAATAGGTGTACCTAGCATATGGTCTGGTCAACTAGTTTCGAGCTTCCCCAGCTCTTCGTCAGGACAACACCGGGACCAGCCCAGTGAGACAGTGCCACTCCTAGTTAACCTTGATAAGGTGCAATATGTGAGACGCTGCAACTGTAAGGCATGCGTAATTTATGATACATACGTAATGTACGTCAGGCGAAATCTGTAGGATAATAAGACACATATTATTTGGAAAAAAGTAGTTCATAAGTACTGTTATCTTTAACAATTGTGAGCACACTACACCCAAGTGTTCAATCGGTTCAGTCTATGATGTGCCTCGTTGTGGGTTCTTTATAAAAAAGAAGAAAACAGATGAATGTTAATTCGCTATCTCCATGCCGGCGTTTTTGTGCTGAAAAGTGATTGTGATTTAACACAATATCCAATAAAAATAACATGTCTGACACAACACGAAACACACATACACAAACATATAGGTGACATAAATAAGTGTTTTACATACTTTTTATAAGACACTAATATGCCTCATGGTCAACGGAGGGGCAATGGCGATCTTGTACATCTAAAGAAATAATGTAAAGTTGCCGTTAAAGCTGTGGTGTGCTTCGTGGTCAAAGCGCGCCCTTTTTGGAAACCGAAAAAGATCGATGTTCTCCGTAAAGCGGGTGGGATGAAAAAGGAAAAACTATCCCAGAGCGTTCACTTACTTGGATTAGGTTTTGTACCTACAGCCTCACTGGATAAATTCAGACTTGTCTGCGAATTAAAAGAGTTTATTCGCAAGATTAAACTGGAAATCTACTTTAGAGACAAGGAACCTAATACCAGTATCCCCACGGATACAGGACTACATAAAAAATCCAATTTCACTCCCCCAGCACACAATCTTCCAATTGAATTACTAGCATTCGAAAAAGCGGTGTTGAAGGAGGTAACGGAATAAGACCCGAAAACAATCAAAGTGTTTCATAATACTAGCAAAGCAGAGCAAGAGGCTATAAACCAACTTTCAAACAACAAAGACCTAACTATAAAACCAGCGGACAAGGGTGGGGCAATAGTTCTACAAAACACCCCCGACTATCAAAAAGAATGCTTACGGCTGTTGGCAGATGAACGTAATTATCTGGTAATACACCAAGATCCCACAGAACGTCTACGGATTGAGATTGCCAGCCTTGTGGAGGAATCCTTGGCAAATGAGTGGATTAGCAAAAAAGAAGCGGATTTTCTGGAAAACAGAAAACCCATAATCCCTTATTTTTACACAATTCCCAAAATACACAAGTCAATGGAGGCGCCACCTGGTAGACCAATAGTATCAGGCATAGGTTCTATTTTGGAACCTTTATCTAAGTTTGCAGACGCATTCTTAAGACCCTTGGTCCAAGCCACAGAAACATACCTACAGGACACCAAGGCAGTCCTTAGTTTAATCAAGGACCTTGAGTTCAATCCTACAACCAGTATACTGATCAGTTTAGATGTGGAGAGCCTCTACACCAGTCTCCCACACCAAGACACCCTTGACATCCTGGAGGAAGTACTTTTTCTAAGCAACTGGGACTACCATACACCCAGACATTTGGTTCTTGAATGTTGTCGCCTGGCTTTAACTGAAAACTTTTTCCAATTCAATGATACTTTGTACAAACAAACCCACGGTACCAGCATGGGAAGTACATTTGCGCCGAGCTTAGCAGGACTCTACGTATACCATCTTGAGAAACAAAAGATTCTCCACCAGCACAACCCACACATCAACCATATTAAATTATGGGAAAGGTATATAGATGATGTGCTTTTGATTTGGGAGGGGAACGAAGAAGAAGCAGAGTTCTTCCTGATCTGGCTAAACCAACAAGATCCTTTTTTGAAATTTACCTTCACTATGAGTAAATCCAATCTGGTCTTTCTTGATTTAAACATAATAGCACACGAAGGACGTGTAATCACTACTACACATTTCAAACCCACAGCAAGGAATTGCTTACTAGTCTATGACAGTTTTCATCCCAGAAGTCTGAAAGACAACCTTCCTTTCGGACAATTTTTGCGCCTGCGACGCAACTGTACTACACGCCAGGACTATAAGATTCAAGCCAATGACTTGTCTCAAAAACTGTTACGAAGGCAATATCCACAACATCTTGTATCCAGAGCACAAAAAAGAGCTCTAAACAACAACAGAGAGGCACTACTGGAAGACAAACCAGAGAACAGACAACCAGATTGCAAACGACAAATTTATATTACCACCTTCAGTATTGCATCAAATCAAGTAACTAAAATAATAAAAAAACATTGGCGGACCCTGAACAGTGGAGGTTTAGACTTACAAAAACCCATGTTCAGCCATCGGAAAGCTAAGAACCTGAGGGACTTTTTAGTCCACACTCGCCCCAACCCCACAAGTACCATGGGCCCTTTACGTTTGTTACATCCACTACCTCAGGGCCATTACCCATGCAGCAACTGCAGTGTATGTCATTTAACCAAAGTGACAAAAACAGTAACCTACAACAACGGAATGACATGGGACCTCCGATCCTTTACCAACTGCAACACGACAGGGGTGGTATACCTGATCACCTGTGTCTGCAACCTTCACTATGTGGGGATGACCACAAGGAAGGTAAATACCAGGATAATTGAACACCGGAGCAATTTCAGGTGTAAACGCAATAACACCAAAATGACCACCCATTTTTGGGAAAAACAGCACACACCTAATGACCTTAATTGGGTCATTTTGGAACACGTAAGCAATCAGCAAAACATTGAGGAAAAAACTACACGAGAAAGAACAGCGATGGGTTTTTAAAGTACGTTCTGATAGCCATGGTTTGAATGATGACATACCCTGGGGACAATTCACATGAAACGGACACCTTCTGCGATAGTCTTAAACTGTATCATTGGGACCGGCATGGTCTTTTTTCCACTACTTGTGGTCTTTTTTCCACTACTTGTGATCCGAATAATTCTGATTGTTTGAAACATCATACCCCTACAGATCTCGTTTTGATAATATACTCCTGTTTGTAATTGTCTAACATTTTTATTTTTATTTTTGAGCAGCCTAATACTGGATGTGAGTATTCTTACACCCTTCTCACTATGGCGTCTCTTTTTCTAGCATACTATGCTGACTTGTCATTGTTTTTATCCATTTGTTTTTTTATCCATTAGGTTTTTTTATCCATTAGATTTTTCGTTTTTTGTCCATTATATTTCCCTATATATCCTTATTCACGAGATTTCTTCTTGTAAATCAACATTTATTTTTAACCTCAACCATCTCTTATGTTGTTTGCAAATAACCGTCATGTTAATCATCTAAACATCCTGAGGTAACGGTCCCAATCCAAGATGGCCGCCCCCGGATGTTTTCTCCGAGTACGAGTCCCTTCTTCCCTTTCCACTTCAATTGATCTACATAAACAACACCTTTCCGGAGACACGCCAGAATGCGGTCCGGTTGGCGTTAGCCCAAGTAGGTGTTTAGAAGCGTGGCTGTCCGTGTACAAGTAAGTGAACGCTCTGGGATAGTTTTTCCTTTTTCATCCCACCCGCTTTACGAAGAACATCGATCTTTTTCGGTTTCCAAAAAGGGCGCGCTTTGACCACGAAGCACACCACAGCTTTAACGGCAACCTTTACATTATTTCTTTAGATGTACAAGATCGCCATTGCCCCTCCGTTGACCATGAGGCATATTAGTGTCTTATAAAAAGTATGTAAAACACTTATTTATGTCACCTATATGTTTGTGTATGTGTGTTTCGTGTTGTGTCAGACATGTTATTTTTATTGGATATTGTGTTAAATCACAATCACTTTTCAGCACAAAAACGCCGGCAAGGAGAGAGCGAATTAACATTCATCTGTTTTCTTCTTTTTTATAAATAACCCACAACGAGGCACATCATAGACTGAACCGATTGAACACTTGGGTGTAGTGTGCTCACAATTGTTAAAGATAACAGTACTTATGAACTACTTTTTTCCAAATAATATGTGTCTTATTATCCTACAGATTTCGCCTGACGTACATTACGTATGTATCATAAATTACGCATGCCTTACAGTTGCAGCGTCTCACATATTGCACCTTATCAAGGTTAACTAGGAGTGGCACTGTCTCACTGGGCTGGTCCCGGTGTTGTCCTGACGAAGAGCTGGGGAAGCTCGAAACTAGTTGACCAGACCATATGCTAGGTACACCTATTCATTATAACTAGGGACTTTAGCATATCACCCCATTTTTAATTTTTTCAGCTTAGAGCATTAATAAAGTTTATTTGGCCCACTAGCTGATTAATTTTAAATTCCACTCCACTCTTTCACTTGCACTACACATAGTCTGATTGATTTTTTAGTGCTCCTACGTAATTCGCAAGTCGCAGCACGCCTCAGTCCGTAGAGGACTGGGAGGACCCCAATGATGAAGCATGTCACCGTGGGGAAACCCTGGTGAGTGAGGGGACTCAAGAAAAGGACAATTTTCCCCTTTTCTATAATTGGTGTGTTTCAGAATCAATTGGTTTTCTGACACCTCCCATCCCCCTAGGTTAGGTTCTTTTACTTGACTAGTTCAGGTTGTTGTTTGATACATATACTGCTGGAGGGTGAACCTAACCATCAACCTCTATTTCCCCCCTTTTTTTGATAAACAGTTACTGAGAAACTCACCCCACATGCAGGAATTAACAACAAACTCCTGGAAAACAGACAAGAGGCGGGTTTCTAAACTGCAGACTAATAAAGGAGGGCTTAATGACGACATACCATAGAATCATTTGAGGATCTGTTAGATCTTGGATGAACACTTAAATTTATGACAAGGTACTAGTCCTGGAAATTGGGATACATTGTTTCTCCAATGTAAAATCAGTATGCAAGCTGTGGTTAAATATCAATCCATTTTAGAAGTTCACCCCACAAACATTAGATCAGCAGTGCCAAGTGAAGACACCCACCTCATTCTTGGTGAGAGCATGCCCCTAGTTACAACTTGGCATACTTGTTAAAGAGGATATTGCTAACACAATACACATTAGTGTAGACGCTAGGCCGTCTGGACCCATTTTTTATACAAATATGAATTTAGAAATTATAGCTCTCACCATATACCTTTTGAAATTTGAGTGCTCGCGAGCACCTCTAGTCACAGTATGAGTCCGGTGTCCCAGTAAAAAGAAATATATATGTTTAATAAAGAGCAGCCTTTATCGCCCCAATGTGAATTGCCTTTGGATATGAGCTTCCCTGTCAGCAATATCTAATGGAAAAGACACATGGCCAGTGGGGAACAACAAACTCCACGATTCTCGCACCAGGTTCTGACGCGCACCCCTTAGCAAGTGAAGGTGACGGTCCACTTGGCTTCCCCAATCACTTGCACCCCACACCGGTGTTTTCTGATTGGTTCCACCGGTGTGGGCACACAAGCAGATGCTTAGGTTTACTAAACTGAGAACTCACAGCACCTTGGAGAAGTATTTTTAACCTACGCGCTACACCTGCGCCAGCCCCGATAAAACAAGTCCCATGGCCTCATTTGTTTATCCTGCTTTCCAATGAGGCACAGCTGATGCAGCCCCGGGGGATAAATGCCCTGTCCCATGGAATTTCATGATCACAAGCTGAGGAGAGCAGAAGCATAGTAGGTGTTTGAGACGGTATGGGCCCTTGACAATACATAAATATTTATACCATGGTGGCCAAGCCCTTGGGATGCTTTGAGCAATCGGTCTTATTCAATTGATTTGAACTGTGCTAAAAGTATATATTTTCAAAGTCCTTATGAGACATTAGAGTTTCATTTTAATTCAGTAAAGCTGACACTGCGGCAACTTTGGTCTCCCCCTCCACCAATTTATCCGCAATCCGGGATCCCAGTGTTTGACTACAGGGACAATCACCCCTCTGCCCCAAGGAGTAAATGTAAAAAATTCACAGCATGCCACTATTTGTTTATTTATGTATGCATCCCACGGTCTTGGTCCACATAAGTTTGTTTTGTATGTACTTTTGAAAACGGTCGTCAAACCAGGAGTACGTTCAGTACACAATAATGAAGAATCTATGTATGAGTCAGAGGACGCACCAGAATTAGGCTCACAAACACTGATGTGAAGCATGGCATGTGCTAATTGACATGCTATGGTACAATGAGTGCGGCACCAGAATGTGGTGCCCAATTATCACAACTTTGGCACTAATTCTCCATGCCATATTTTTCTTGCTTTGCAAGTATACACTGCCTTTGGATGCCCAAATTTAGGGTGCATGCCACATGTAATTCTCTGAAGCCATAATATTCGTCAGAGGAGGAATACTACAAAACCAAACCCACCACGACGAATGCCCAGGCAGTATAGAGGCCAGTAGTGGGGCAGAAACATGTTGGTATTTTAAGTGTCACAGGACCACAGTTTGCTCAGTGCCCCTTACATAGTTATTTTTAATCTTTCCCATCCTCCACACAAAAAAAGGGGATACCTTGGGGTTGGATGAGGAATTTATTTCGTTGTTACGTCCCTCTAGATAGAAATATACAAAGAGGTCCCTATAACCTGGAACACGTCTAGCCCACCCTGACTTCTAGGGGTCAGAATGAACCAGACGATGAAGCAGGACACTACTAGAGTGGGTGAGAGTTATTTATAAAAAAATAAAGTATTTTTTTTCCATTTTCCCCGTATCATACTGAAGTGGTGTTTAGGTGTGGCACATATCATCCCCCCTTTTAAAAACCGCCTGTTCTAGCTGAATGATAACTTTATTGTTATTGACAAATGTGCTAAACCACACTAAAGTTAACACAGGAAACAATAGTTCCACCTACAGCAAAAACAATGTGCAGGCTTTCACAAAACCTGGATGAGGTTAAGTTTTCCAGATCACAATTCTTTTTTGGTTTCCTGAAAATCTGTTCTTCGAGTTTTTTTGCAAAAACCATTGAAGTGTGGGTTAAATACATGAAAATAGAGGCAGGGATTAACTTTAAAAGGCCCACACCATATGGCTTCTGCTTTGGTCGTAAGTAGGTCAATCACATTTCCCTTGCAACAAAGTCGCTTCATTTGATTTCTGTGCACGAAAGGAAACCCTGAAGTACCCTGCCAGGTTAAGCAAACTTTGACACTGGCTTCCCAATCACCCTGTCAAGGTTTTCTTACCATGCCAGGCAACCAGACACTAGACAGCCACCAAAAATGAAGACCCTCCGTTCAGGAAAGAGAAAAAAAAAGAAGAAATAAAAAGGGTTGATAGCGAAATGTCCACACATTAAAAAACACAGACCTTTAGGATCTTCCACCTCAGGCTACAGCTTGAAGATAAAACTTCCTGCGTTGGAAACACTTTGTCTTAATTTCAGCCTTGCTGTACTCCGTGGTCAAAATTTAGGGGTGACCTAAACCTTCACATCCATTCCTGTTCTTTTCATTCAACAACTCCTTCTACATAGATGCTCTGACTTGTCTGAAATGACACCTGAAGACCAAGCATGTGAAGAAGAAACAACATACCCTCACATTTTGAAATGCCCTCTGAGGGTCCCAAGCGTCGTTTAGTCTGTCCTCTAGATACGAGTAAATCAAATCCTTTTCTTCCTTTAACGTGCCATCACCACTGTCATTTACTTGGAAAAAGTTCCATGAGCTGATTTCAGTGAGACCAGATACTGTGAGTGCCCTACAACATCCCCTAAGAAATTTCCCATAATACTGAAGTGTAGAGATATGCAATTTGCAACGCCACTGAACACATCCAATCACGGACGTATGGAAGTAGAGGAATGATTGACAGTTGTTCTGCTACTTCCTGTCAGAATCTTTTTGATGAGAACCCCAGCCCCTACAGGACCATCACTGATAGTACTGCTTTTCTGAGGAGACTGTTGCTCCTGATGCTTCTAATGATGCATCTGCCAAAGAGCGCTTTAAAACAACTCAAGCAGATACAGCTGGTAAGGCCTCTCTCTTGTAGTCTGACCAGATATGTGAAATATCTATTTCTCTTTTCTACGCCAACCACTTTCAAAGTTCCTGCTTCCACGTTCATTCTTCACATCTCTTCTTCTGGGCCAGTGAAAAAGGAGATCTAAAATATTTTTTCTACATAATTCTTAAGAGAAGTAGGCAAAATTCTAATAATGCCAGATCTGCAGAATCAAACAATAGGCTTATAACTTAACTTGGTTTAATACTTTCATTTAACAGACTGTTATTCAGTATATTTATAAAGTCTTTACATTTATCCTTTGGTAAGTTATCAACAAACATCCTCACAGTGTCCCACAATGTACAATTCCAGCATCTCAGAAAAGGCACTCCAGTAGCCACCACAAGTTCTGAACATATTTCTCCCCAAAGCATGTTTACTTTTGCGCTCTCTGACATACAGTGGAGTAGAGTAGAGTGGAGTGGCGTAGAGTGGAACAGCGTAGAGTTCAGTGGCATAAAGTAGAGTAGCATACAGTGGAGTAGCGATGAGTGGAATAACGTTGACTTTAGTGGTGTTCAGCCTAGAGACGTACAGTGGAGTGCCATATAGTGGAGTAATGTGGAGTACTGTATCATACAGAGGAATAGTGTAGACTGTAGAAGCGTAGATTGTAATGATGTACAGTGGAGTGGAGTGGCATGTAGTGATGTGGCGTACAATGTAGTGTTCTACATTGTAATAGCATACACTTGATTGTGATAGAGGGGAGTGACTTACACTGCATTTGAGTGCACTGGAGTGGCGCAGAGTGCAGTGGTGTACACTAAAGTGGTGCATAGTAGAGTGTAATAGAGTAGAATAGCATAGAGTTGTGTACACTGGAGGGGCGTACAGGGGATGCTCATAGAATAGAGTGGTGTACAGTGGATTAGCGTAGAGTGTATTAGCATATCGTGGAGTGATGTAAAGCAAGGTGGTGCAAAGTGGAATAGCGTAGAATGGAACAGAGTGGAGTGGCGTGGAGTGGGGTAGAGTGGAGTGGGGTAGAGAGGAATAGAGGGGAGTGGGGTAGAGGGAAGTGGGGTAGAGAGGAGTGGGGGGTAGAGAGGAGTGGGGGTAGAGAGGAGTGGGGGTAGAGAGGAGTGGGGGTAGAGAGGAGTGTGTTAATTGAAACAGATGTAGAGTGAGAGTGTGTGAATGGATGTATATGTTATAAGGCTAGAATATACATTATGAGGGCTGACCATTCATTTGTGGTAATATGTGTAAATAGTGTTAAAGTTTTAAAAAACGTAAGCAGATATTGTGCTGTGGTTTACTGAGGTAAATTGGCGGTATACCATGGTACATGGGGATGAGAAGTCAGTATGCGATTGGCTGATGGCTGTGTTTACTGAAGGCAAAAGGCAGCCATATCGTTTTAATCATAGTTTTGCTGTGCTCTGCATTTAGCTGCATTCTGGGTTAGGGTCTTAGATACAAGTAAGCATTAGGTTTTATTGTTGTTCACTACCTATTACCACTTTACTTCAGTGGCAATAGGTAGAGAATTTTATTTATAATTTTCTATATATTTGTAACAGCAGTCTAAAGAAAACTGCAAATTTTTTTAAGCGGCATGGTCATTTGTAGCTATTAACGGACTTTTCCATAGACTTTTTTGTGCATATTTAAATATGTTAAAAATAGAAAATAGACTTTAGTACACTATATTTGTAAAATATAGTGTATTGCAGTGAGTCTCTAATTTTTTAAAACATTTTTTATGTTTTTTGTTATGGAGGTAGTACCTTTCGAGGTTGTACCGCAGTATCCTGTATTTTGTTGAAAAAGTATACAGGAATTCATAAATGTTTTTCCCTACCTATTACCAATTTACTAAACTGGTAATAGGTAGGGGGAAAAATGTCAAACCTAGTACTTACCTAGACCTGAAGGCGTAACACAGAGCACAGGAAAACTGTACCAGAAAACAACATGGCTGCCTTTAACTTTTTTAAAGGCAGTCATTAGCTAATCACCTGATGAATCGCCACCAATATGTACTGTGGTACAATTGCAAAATACTGCAACAACAGCTATCACCAAGTTAAAATTCCCTATAGCTTAATAAAATTTGTACCCTCTATCCCTTTAGTACCCAAAAGAATCATCTGCGCACCATAATGTCTAATCTTGCCAAATTTCATGAAAATCCGTTCAGCCATTCTCGTGCTACTTGAAATACAAAAGTCTATGTAAAATGCATTGGAGTGAAAGTGTCTTTTGGGACCCCCTTTTTTCTTTGCACACCTTGACCAAACTCGGCAAAACTTTCAATCCAACAATGTAATGGGTGCAACAGGTCTGCAAAGTTTCCCAGAGATTCGTCAAATGGGGGCAAAGATATTAAGGGAAAAAAATACGAGCTACTGCTATATCTGGTAACCCTAACTCTAACTACAGTCTGGCTACGGTCACTATGCTATGTATTTTTATTATAATTTTTGGGAAAATTGGAGGAGGCTTGTGGTTCAGTTGTCTCTAGGTCAGGCCTGAACAAAACATATTGTATAGGCAATGTCAATTAAGCTGAGGAAAGCCTTTTTATATATTAATCTGGAATGTTCTATTAAACATGGTGCAGGGAGAAATCTAGATTATGGTCCTCCATTAAGTCATTCCCAATTCAGCGGTGCCACATTGAGAGAAGCTACTTTAAGGTGCTACCACAAATGGCACCAGGAGAAAGACAGACCTGCAAAAATGTATTTGCTAGTAGACAAAAGAAAGCGGTGCCCAATAGCAAAATAAAATTGTCTAGGGCTCCCAAAACCCTTGTGCTGGCCCAATTTAGGGTAAATCCTTGCTTCTGGTTAGGCACTTTCCCTGTCCTTTACTTCTGGGGCTCCTACCCTCTAAACAACTCAGCTGCCCGAGACTGTCATCCCTCCAAGTGTCACTCTCTCTGCCCTACCTTTTGGTCCTACACTTTTGAACTCCCTGCCCTACTTTTGTCCTACCTGTTTGCACTGTGTCCTTTCACCACTTTTCCTGCCACTAATACCCCACTTAATTGGCACTGCAACTTGCTCCCTAATCAATGTATGATTTCCCTCCATACATCCAGAATACTGTCACTTGCTGCATTATACTGATCCAGTGTCACTCCCATAGGTGGTAAGAGATGTGGGGAGACTGGCAATTTCAGCATTGCAGGTAAGTTGTCGACCCTCCTGGATCTTAGCTGGAGAAACACCACAAGGAGTTCAATATGCAGCTACTAGGCTCCTTGTCTGGAGCTGCCAGACTTCACAGGCAAAGTAGGGTTGGTGCAGGGAGACATATCCTGTAGGTTGTTTGGAAAACTGATGAATAGGTTTTGACCATGATACACAGGATTTTGAATGTGACACTTAGCTCCACGAGGAGACAGTCAAGAGAATTCAGAGTGGAATTAACTGGTTTAGATTTTTTTGGGGTTGGATTGAAAAAGCGAGTACTTTCCTAAGCATCAATGTATTTGTGTTCTTGACAACCTCACTGATTTCAATTGTCTAAGGGCTAAAGGTCTAGCAATGCACCCATGTTTAATTGAACAAAATGCATACATCGGACATGTAGAGGATCTAAAATATTAAGCAACCAAACACTGTTTAAGCTTTGCAAAACAAAATGACTCCTGGTACTTGGAGCACAGAAATGAACACACACCTACCTCTGCCAAGAAAATGAAGGACTAGACCCTGAGCCAGCAACATCTGACCAGTTCTAAGTGTGCATCCCCAACCACAGTCTGTGGTTAAAACTGAGCCTGACCCCTCCAGTGGAGGAAATTCCTCTCTGTAGGTCAACCATATTCTAGAAATAAAATCTTTCCGGAATTCTTCCACATTTCCAGAAATTTCACCGTTGGCTACTGGAACGGGTTCTGGCACTTCTGGACAGGATTCACTTAGTTCTACAAAAAATAAATCAAAAAAGGTGTAAGAAAATATGCAACATAAGCAGAATAAATGTTTCCAGGAAAGGGAAATTTTGTATAAAATATTTTCTTTAAATATATATAGAACCATAGGTATAAACGTCTTGGTTAGGGCTTGAGGCTCCTAAGCACAAGTCACACAAAAGTAAACAGCATCATGCAATTATAAATGATAAACCAGGAAAACAGTGTAAGGCTGATCAGATCACCTAGACACCAAGACTTGTCTGCAGCCATTGATCACACCAAAAATAATAATAACCATATAATAAACAACTCAGTAGTGTAATGCTATGTTTAAATGAAATTGAGAGTGCACTCAAATGGAAATGATTTGGTATCCAGGTTGTACAATTTAAAAGTCAGAATTAAACTGTGGTTTGGGGAGCCTTCGGTCACTGATTGTGATCAGGGATGAATAGAGGGATGTTCTAAGTACATCTGGAAGCCACATGTACAGAGCAGCCCCAAACCCCAAAAGTTGCAGATGCACGTGCTGCCAGCTATTGTCCTTTTGCCTTCCTAATGAGGTTGCAGACATTATCTTGGTGGCCAGGAACCTAGAAATAGAAAATCCATCTACACAGATTTAATTAAACCAACTTTTCTTGTTTTGCCAAATGCCTCTGATCTTTGTGTTTTTCAAGGTAAATTTACATTCGAGCAACAATTTCTCAGCTGAATAAAATACGGGGATAATCAGAACATGTTCGATGAATCAAGACGAAGAAAAGGAAGACATCTGTCATTCCAGAGTCACACTCACAAAATATAGAAGCATTTCCACTTAGAAACATCACAGGTGAGTGAAAGACCTTCAAGTCTACCTCTGAACCCATACATTCTTGAGGTAACTGTAGATGTATGCTTTCTAGGAGTTGTAAGAGGGACACGTACTGTCTGTATTTCCCATAACTCCATCAAGGATTCAGTGACCACACTCCTGATTATATTCTTAGATCGATTAACTCTAACTAAAACAGATGCCACATTGGTCTATCTGCTAAAGCCTGTCCAAGTAGGCCCAATGTTGGCCTGAGTGACCACTGGTTTACCAACCAAAACTGATTATATATATATATATATATATATATATATATATATATATATATATATATATATATATATATATATATATATATATACCGTACTCCTTTCTCTCCACGGTCCAATCCCCCGGAACCAAGAAAGGCACAAACTCCACTTTTCTCAGTGCAATTTTGAGTTTATTTTTTCAGTGCATGGCCACCATGACGAGTTTCGAACCTCCAAGGGTTCTTTATGTTACGCATACAAAATCATCCGCTCTCTGCTGCCATCATAAATATGGTTTTCAAGAGCCCCGCTTTTCCGCAGTTCCACAACGTTCAGTACATATACACTGGATGTGGTTGCATTGTTCTGTCGTAATCAGTGTATGGAGATTCTGAAACTATTATTAGCCTTGGCATAAACTTTATTAAAATCCCCATAACCTGCCCATTTAGAAGAAATAACAAGCTAGGTCACTCTTACTGTCATCTAGTCAGGTGGGGTAACTGGCTCAATGGAGTCCATGTTGTATTGGAGTAATATTAATACCCATTAATAACCCACCTACATAGAGACACCAGCCTTACCCTTTCCATCTCGCCATGTCCTAACGTTAAAGGCAACATCCCTAAATTTATCATAATTAATCCCCAAACTCTAAGACTGAGAGGAACTGATCTCGTATCTCAGTCACATCTGGTTAATACTCAGGCAAGGATGTACATCTGTGCTTCGCCACTAGGAATACAGCTCCCTGGATGCCCTTATTAAACCCAATCCTTTTGCCAAGAGGCTCCATAGCCAGGTAAACTGAATAAAGGGCAAGAGCAATCCATGCCTTGTACCAGTGCCCAATGCGAATATGTGAACCTGTTAACCACAATATAAATGGTAGGGTAGGCATAAACCGGCCATATAAATCTGAACATGGTGTACCCTATCCCAGTCTTATTTAGCACTTCACAGTTTTCTCTACTGAATGCTTTTGTCGGAATGAGATACAAGACCAGAGCTGGGACTCATTGCATACTCATTTTCTCCACCAAGTGGGACAATCTATAAATCTTATGAAATTACTGACTTTTCATAATATACCTAGATTGATCCAGATGAAACCAAACCAGCATCAAAGGGTTCAATCTAGAAAACAGATTTTTGGTTGAGGTTCACGTTAAGTAATTCATCTATAGGATTTGCACAGATTCATTGAATTACTGAGCTTGGGAAATAAAGTAATATCTGCTTCTTCCATGTATCTGTTTGACTTGAAGAGCCAATAAAAGAGTTATGTAATGTCACTAATGACGAATACCTTTAAACCTTACACATTCCATACATTTATGTGAGGGATGACCTAACTCACTCTTTCTTACCAATCCAATCTGTTACAGTCACCTCCCACTCAGCAACATGCCCCATTGAGACTAAAGGAATCCTGGTTTTCACCTGAAATATTGTTATTTCAGGTTGTTCTCTCAGAAATGTTCGATATCCGTGAAACGCAGCACACACCTAAAGGCTGAGTTTGCACCTGCAGTTCCCCTCCCTGGCCACAAGGGAGTGGAATCGCATGAGCACCTCGCTCTTAGATTGCATTTAATGCTCACACACTATGTCCCTCTAATCTGCCTTTCTTACATTCTGACCAGAGTCCCTACAAGTCTGTTCTAAACGTAAAAAGGAGGCTTTCATAAGGAACTGTCCATGTACTGTAACCAACTACCTCATGATAACAGGGAGCTATAGCAGCATATAAAATAATGGTTTCTCGTAAACAACAACACAACTTTATTGGAGCTAAATATTTTTGACATATTCTCCATTCATATTGATACACAATTACAAATGATGACGTAGAACAAATAATACATATGTAGCATATGTATTATATTCTTCTGAGTTTATAAGGAATTGGGAATTGATTGTATTTCAATTTCCCTCTCTTCTTACGAAGCCTACTAAATCTTTCTCATCTTGCACATACTTTTTACATTCCTTAAGGATATTTCACACTTTTGGGGAGACCATTTTTCAGGTCTTGTTTCTTTTATTATGTATTGTGTTCCCTTTCAAATCATGTTAAAGACCCCTCTCTTATCGACTGTCATTAAACCTTGATCTAGATTTCATTTCTTAGCCAGTCAATTTGATGGTACTCCACTGTAACAAAAAATACTGGAATTATTAATATGACCCACTCTTTCATCCACATTTTATTCTGAGATCCTTACAAATTATAAGTAATAGTCTTTACGTACAATCACAGGCTCTGCAGAGAGAGCTTCAGGATAGCGGCGCTGCGAGTCTGGTTTGCTCATTCCTCCGAGTTCCTAGAGCAGATATACCGCACCAAACCATTCTTATGTGTCTCTTCTGCCTAGCAGGTGAGCGAATTACTCAAATAAGGAAAACATTACTTCTCTCTCAACACAAGAGTGGATCCACGGTTGGCATGCACTTTGGGAAAACTTCCCGCGGTCATAGCCCAGTATGATAATAAAGCCCAGTGGTCACAAATATAACCAAGCCCTCTTTCAATTTTGGGGATTTTAAATCCTTTTTCACTGGAGTAGCATGGTACTAGACCATGACCACGAGGACTGTGTCTAGTCATATTATGTGGTTGCACCCCAGCACCACAACCCTGAACTTGGACAGTGGGGGGCTCCAGCATTTCAATAATATCAGTTGGCCTAACTATGCCACAGCTATTCTGTTTTTTCATTTTCTTGGACCAACTATTTTTTCTCTATATAGAGGAGACCCGGGCTCCTAACACCCCATTTTATTTTAAATTCCCATCTCTTCCTTCTTCCTCTCCTTTGCTATCTATTTTTTCCACATTATTTACCTTCTTTGAATGTTATGCTCTTTTGTTATCAAACCTTCTCCAATAATGTAATGGTTGTAAAATCATTAGCTTCGCATGCTGCTTTAAATCTGTGTGTCTGGAGATGAAGGCAGACTGGTACAAACAAAGTAATCAAGATAAAAACAAACATTCACGCACATTCCAATAGACAGTTCAATTAAAAAAAGTAATGAGCATCAAAATTATTCAGGGGTGGCGTTTTTCATATAAAAAGTAAAGCAATGGATGCTTTTGAGACAAAAGAAAATCATCCGCAATATTGCACAGAATATATGTTACAATTCTTAGCCAGAGAACAGAGGATGTGTCTGGCCTTTCTTTTTAAAATGTACTTCAACAATGCAGGCCTGTGAGGGATGATAATTCTCCCCAGCAAATGATTTTCCTATTAACACCGAGGGGCTGCTGCATTCAAAGGGCTGTCTTATTTCATATCTGATGCTGCTCGTCTTTGTATCTACAAAGTAATGAGGCATTCTGCATAAACAAGTCTGACATAAAAACACGCCGCTGTTCTGCATAAGGCAGTATTTCATTCCGATTGTAAAGTTATCTTTTTATTTAGTATCAATATGTTGCGTCTACGCAAGGATTATTTGACAACCAGTTGTTAAACCCTTTATGGTATTTGTGCAAGACTAATAAAACTCGGATGTTCACACAATTCACAGATGCACTGTTGTCAACTATCAGAATTCCCACACATAATTACCAATACTTAAGCTTACCTTCGTTTTTGAAATGGTAACATTTTCCGAGCAAGAAGACAGGAGAATTTCTACTAAAATATGTCTTTGTTTTTAACACCCAGCCTAAAAGAAATAAAATTAATGAAGCTAGATTTAGGAACAAAAAGCGAGAAGGTGGCATGTATTACGAATATGCTTTGCTTCATGTATCATGCACTACATCGAAAACTGTGTCGCTAAAGAAAGCATTTGTCGAAATTGGTTTTGAAACACTTAAAAAGTCAATTTATGTTCACGACTGGGCACGCCAACTAACATCTGCAGGGTGAACTGATATAATGAACAGTCATGGAAAATAAATGACAGAAAATGTGACTTGTCTACACCCTACATATTACACATTCGAGGCTTTAAAACGTGTAAAAACATAAAATTAATTCAGAACAATGTCAGTTTCATGCCTCGACCTGTATACCCCATCTCAGGCAGTCAGAAGGCTGATACTTTCCACTTTATTTTTCACAAGCCTGTTCCTGTGCACTTTCACCAATATGCATAAGGCCCACGTTTTAACCACACAAACTTTTTTCAACATTTGTTTGTTCCTTTCCTCTGTTGTCAACTTCCCTGGCATGGCTTATTATTAAAGGCAATACTTTTCCCACCTGCAATTGTACTTCCTTTTAATGTATGCTACCCTTTATGCCTGTACACATGCAGCAAACATAATGGCCTTGTTCACAGCACAGCCAAGAAACACAATCTTCATTCTTGCACAGTTTAACAAGAGTTTGATTTACATAAACCATTTGTATTCACAGTCTATGCAATTTGGCCTTCTCCTTGGATTTGTGTTCCAAACAGAGATATGATTATGACACCCATATCTAACACTGCAGGTGTGTGTTCACCTGTGCCAGAAGAGGCAGAGAGAAGTCAATTGCAAGGCATAACAGAGTCCTTGAAGCCTGCTGCACAATGTTGCATCCAGAAGGCTTGAGTTGACCGTATATGAGTTGGCAGTATCTGAAATTACCATCTACTTTCCCAGCCGTACAAGCAGAATGAAATGGTTTACAATGTCATAGGCTGCAGAAGGATGTCTCTGGCCCTTCTTCAGGGAGACCTACAAGTCATTGAAGCTACGCCTCACATAAAAGGTACCCGTACAACACACAAATGCATCTAGATGGTAGAGCAGGTCAAGTACACCTGCAAGGCCATGGGGGGTGCACATTTGACCACAGCTGCAGGGATGGGATGGTCTGGACCCGCCGACTCACGATCCTTAACACCAACTCGCTGTGCCCAGCCCTGCCTCTGATCCCAGTAAAAAAGAGAGAAAGTAAATTCATCAGCAATTGTGCTTTCTTGCTTGCATACACAGGATGGAAATGCAAAACCCCAGAGGTGCCTTGACATGTACTGTACATTTTTAGTAATCAATTGCTATTTCGTTTTTGTAGATTAATGACGCCCATTATGGCAGTAGCTTTACTGAACACTAACCAGGGGCAGCTCCTCCGCTAAGGAGGAGGAGCGTCGTCCCACTGCTCTCAGAGCAGTGGAACGTTGCTGGGTGGCTGGGTTAGGGCAGGGTGAGGCTGGTGGAGGAGGAGCGTTTTAATGCACTTTAGTGTGCATGACGGTTTGACCGGCCGCCTTGGACCGGCCCGTCATGCAGAATCTGCAAATTCCCCACCAGGCTGTAATGCACAGCCTGGTGGGGAACATGCACAGGTCCCTGTCCCAGTCTGAGCGCCGAACCACAACGGGTTCAGCGCTCAGACCAATCACAATGCTGCAACGCAGGAAGAGAAGAGAAGCGGAGACGATGACGAGAGGTGGCGAAAAGGTAAATGTTTTAAAAAAAATATTTTGCAAACACCCCAGCCATCCCTGTTCCCTACCAGCCGCCACTGACAATAAAACACATTTTAAGTGAGATCGTGTTTTGTTATCGCATGTTGTAAACCTGCACATCATAGTTGAACCATTCTAGTAAGTGTATGATTTTTCTGCAGATGGCACATCCAAGTAAGGATCTTAGAAAGTACTGGAGTCAGCTCCTGCAGGCGATACATGTATCGGTTTTGCCAAGGTCTTCTCACATTCTTCTCACAAGAAGAGCCAGGCAATGGCTCATTAGTGCCTATCTGTAAATGTCCCTCGAGTCAGTCCTCTCACTTCTTTTTACTTCCATTGAGAAAACTTGCATAAATGTAGCACCAAAATGAATGGATTTTAGAATTACCTGTTCCAACTGATTGAGAGTGAAGCTCTGGTCAGCTGAATAGGCAATAGCCTTGTTTACTGTGAATGCTCGCTGGCTATTTCTACATTAAATGCATTAGACTTCCATTCAATATCCAGAGTCTTTGAGTTTTCCTTTACAAATGTTCGATTTTTCAGTTTCAGTCACTAATGAAAAGTATTACACACTTAGGGGTGCTTCACCTTAAAATACCAGCTGCCTCTAATAAATAACCTTGCATGCTTTTACTATATAGAAACCTGGGCTGCACCGACAGTTTTACTCACTGTGATGACAGCTGTTCACAAATTTACCCTGCTCATGGATAGCTCCTTCATATTTCATGTCTACCACCTATCTAGCTGCTTGCATTCTTTTTAGTCTATATTCTTCTATATTACTGCTTCTTGGTATATCATGCTGAAGAGAGGGGAGTGACCACATGATCAAGGATGAGACCACACCCATTTTCCTCCCTAAAGTCTTGTGACCACTGTTCAGAAGTAGAAAATAATCTCATAAATTGTGAAGAGGAGGTTACAAGGGCAGCATGTGCGAGATGAGACAATGGAAGGAACATCTCAGAATCGTGTATCACACTATATAGATGTTGTTGACATCTTGACAGCAAGCATCGTCAGAAGCAAATCCTGAAGGTACCACCATGAACACAGTATAGTTACTTGTAAGAGCAAACTGCCGGGGAATACAGTCGCGCCCAAGAAACCTAGCAACTAGGAGCGACCATAGAGAAGTAGCTGGGCCCAAACCACGAAGCTAACCTGCAAAGTTTGTCAAAAACGTCAGCTAGAGCTAACTACAGGCAATCAATATGAAACCCTTTTGGAAAGGAGCTCAAGGCAGAGAAAGCAGTTAGAGTGAACAAGTATTTGCAAAGCCAATAGGTCTCACCTTTTGACCTACAGACTTTGACAATATTGTGCAGCAGGGGCAAAAGAAAAAAAAGATTGAAGAAAAGAAGAAAGGTGAAATGACACCGCTGTGCAAACAAGTCATGAATTCGCAAGTGGCCCTGCATTCCACATGCACACGCATGGGACTACAGAATGACAAAGGAGCTTTTTTTTATATATATATTTACTGTTCCAAGATGCATGGGGCCACGTAGAATAGTAAATAGAACAAGCATTGGCAGTGCCAATAGGTCTAGCCATATACAGGAGTTTAGTATATAAAAAGTATTAAAGAGCAGTGAAAGTATTAAAGAGCAGTGGAAGCACAATGGAAAACAAACCCAGACAACGTCAACAAAAAAGGAAAGAATTAATGATTTACAGTATTTTTTAATAACACGCAATGCTTAATATTAGTAAAATAAAATGCTCCGTGGTTTTTTAATATTATTTTTAAGTTTGACTGTTTGGTATAGTTGTATTAATATGTGAAACCACAATATCCAACAGTGAACACTACAGTGGGAGTATCTCTAAAGGACGACTCCCCTCACACACCCAAAGGTGTCATGCTTCATCATAGGGGTGCCTCCTCGTGTCGGGACCTAGTCGCGGCACGGGCTACAACCTCCTCTCTACGAGGCGGGAGCTCAGGGAAGTTTTATTTTGTGGCACATGGGTTGTCCTAAAAACCCTATGTGAGCATGGGGTGTGTCAAAATAAATGGTGCAGTGCTGAATGAGTGAGTTTAAAACTGCCTACAGGTTGAGCAATAAACTTTGAGCTCACCTGTGACAGGATTAAAAAGCTGGAAAATATAAAGGCTTCATGAGCTAGATCAACATGTTTCAGCTGCAGTGATCTATACAAGTATCTCAGCTTTCATCAGGATCTATAAAGTGCAGCTACTGCCAAATAAAGAAATACACCAAATGTGCTACTATAAATAATAATGACGAAAAAGTGTGAATACTAAACCAGATGGTAGTGTGTCCATTCTGGTCCAGCATGAGACTAAACGTAGTGTTCACTGTTGGATATTGTGGTTTCACATCTTTTTGACTGTCCCTCTTGGACCCATGGGTTCTTTGTGTTTTCATGATTAAAGTGGGGAGTTCACCCAGGCTGGTCCCTAAATCTCCTCTTGCCCTCCAACGTCTGTAATAGTTGTATTAATCACACCAACAGACACAGCTTTAATTGGGCCGGGCCCTGCCGGTGCTCTCCATTGTTGGCTCTAAAAAGCTAGTGCCGAAACAACTGCATATGCACTGCGATTTACTTCCAGCCACACCTTACATGACTCCGGCATCTGTGCCCATGTCCGCTGGCAAAACGGAAAACAAACCCTGACAACGTCAACAGAAAAAGAAACTAAAACTGGTCTAAAGTATTTTTTAATAACACCAGCTTTAATTGGCACGGGTCCTGCCGGTGCTCACCATTGTTAGCTCTAAAAAAGTGCATATGCACTGCGATTTACTACCAGCCACACCTTACAGGACTCCAGCATCTCTGCCCATGTCCACTGGCAAAACGGAAAACAAACCCCGCCAACGTCAAAAGAAAAAGAAACTAAAACTGGTCTAAAGTATTTTTTAATAACACCAGCTTTAATTGGCCCGGGTCCTGCCGATGCTCACCATCGTTAGCTCTAAAAAGCTGGTGCCGAAACAAGTGCATATGCACTGCGATATACTTCCAGCCACACCTTATATGACTCCAGCATCTCTCCTCATGTCCGCTGGCAAAATGGAAAACAAACCCCAACAACTTCAACAGAGAAGGAAACTAAAAACGCTCTACCGTTATATTTAATTAATAACAAGCAATGTTTAATATTAGTAAAATAAAATGCTCCGAGCATTCAAGACCTCTTGTATATCCTTTAGTATATCCTTAAGTGTATATAATTTAGTACATACCTATATGGGTATGTACTTTGTGGGCTCTGGAGATCAGCCCTAGGACTTGTCTGCTTCCGCTTAGGGACTTTGTTTTTTCAGTTCAACTGCCTCTATTCAACTGTCTTTATGGAACACGACCAGCAGCGGTCAGTAAAATACCAGAATTGCTTTCTGCTGAGGGACTTTCTTTTTTACATTTTTCTGGCAACTGCCACTATATAACTTTGATAGAAAATGACCAGCAGAGGTCAGTAAAATACCAGAATCACTTTAGCATTCTCTAAATTCCAGTCCATAGAAATTGTCTTCCACGAGCACCCGTAGACAAGAATATATTTTTCAAATCTTGTATTTTCAGTGATATAACCACCGAAGGCCCTGCTTTTATATTAAAAACAGAGCTGTGGTCTATACCATTTCCCGCTGAAAGGCAATATTTCTCTCCATGTGTTTCCATACTTGGCGTGTCAAGCAGAATGGTGCTTACATTTCGTCCATGTTTAAGAACAGTAGATATTTCAGCACCCAGGCTAATGTGCTGCACAGCTAAATACGTGTAAGGTCCCAAAGGCATGACCGATTGCATTGCAAATGATTGTTTAATATCATTTTTAAGTTTGACTGTTGGAATAAAAGTCATACTGCAGTTACCATCAGGATATTTCATAACAGATGCACGTTAAAACAAACAAAGGCAGGGGGCTTTTTTAGGTCAGAATTTAAGTGAAACTGCAGTTAAGATAAGGATAATTGCTAAGAGATGCACGCTGAAACAGAAACAAAGCCACAGAGCTTCTTTAGGTCAGAATGGAAGTGAGACTGCAGTTACCATAAGGATAATTGCTTACAGATGCACGTCTCTGTAAACAGGGGCCATCACACGCTACAAAGTGTGATGGCCAAACTAAATACTCACTAAGTGAAATCGCCAGAAGGAGAGAAGGGAGGGACTTTTACAACACAACACCAATACAAAGGCTACATTTTTGAATGGCACAGCCAACAGCCAATAGACAGCAGTTCATTTTTTAATTCACATAGAATACAATACAACATGTCTTGCAGACAGCGCAAGCGCTGTCTAGGCTCGACCTAAAGAAATACTTTACTTGCGAAAAACCACTTTTTTTTATAAGGAAAAAAGAAGCCTGGCTGCAAACAGAAGCTACCGGGCCCTCTATAAAAATTGAAAAAGAAAAAGAAAACATATTTTAAGGACAGCAAAGATTGGGGTGCATGGGAGGAAAAGGTGGGCAGCTAGTGGGAGCAAGTGAAAGGAAGTAGATGGGGGCAACAGATGTACACGACTAAAGGGGGAGACTTAATAAAATAAAAAAAAGCGGAAGGTGAATGGGAAGGAATGGACAGGTTGGGGGAGGAGAGAGAAACAAATAGGGGGTATTTGGTGGGGTGCAGCACACAAGGGGGGAAGCCAGGAAACACCTGAATTGAATGCTGAAAGAAACAAGCATTTGCAATACAATCGGCCTTGCCTTTGGGACCTTATATGTATTTAGCTATGCAGCACAGCACATTAGCCTGGGTGCTGAAACATCTACTGTTCTTTAACATGGAGGGAAAGTAAGCAACAAACTGCGGAACACACCAGGTATGGGAACACATGGAGAGAAATATTGCCTATGATTAGGAGTGATGAAATAAGATCACAGAAATATACGGATGTGTGTGTTCAGGACGGGGGCAAGAAACAGAGTCCTGGTGCCCAATTGCTCGTTCTTCCTGTCACTGCTCAACAACTAGAGAGGTGTGTGCACCAGCACAGTGCTGCCAGGGAGCCAAGAGGACACTGGGTAACCAATGGAGGAACATGAAGCATGTACAACTGACGGTACAGAAGAGGTCTTCAAACTAGGCAGAGCGGAAGAAACCGAATGTCAGGGAGCATCTTTGTAAAGGACGATTAGTAAGTTTGGTGGTCATGCCCTGACCGGTAGTAAGTGTCAGAGGGGTGGGGCAAAGCAGGTTGGATATCCGGTATTTAATTGTATTATTAAAACGGATCAGCAAGTGTATACCTAATTTTTGATTGCTACATGTTTGGAGCTGCCAATTTTGTAGAAGTGTGCAAAAGGTGTCCGTTATATATATATATCACAGCAAATAACCATTGAGCCCAAAGGTTTGTTGAAAAACGCACTCTCTCTGAATCTTGTTTTTTAAGTTGCTTTATTTCATATTAGCAGTTATCGCCATGCCCTTGATCAAGGGTAGTTTACAATTAACGGAAGAACCAGGCATTTTTTATTTCTACTCCCACAGCATTTCCTGTCTGTAGGGTTGCAGTGCATCCCGGTCTACGTAGTGCAATTTTTGCTAAGTAGCGATAAATATTTGAAACAGTGAAGTTGTGCTCAAGTGCTATGTACAATTAATATAAAAGTGCTTGCGACGCAGTGCATGTGTTGTGCAGTCGATGTAAAAACAATTAATTGCAGTATGGCAAAACGAAATTATCTTATTTGGTAGCATACCCAATATTGATTATGCATCTTAACTCCCTCTAGTGGGCATTTGGTATTCAACTAATAGTTATTTTTACCAATCAGTTGAAAATAAGCGAAACAGTAATAAATGTGTACATTTAACATCCTGTCTAGTCAGGAAAACAAGCTTGTTAAAAATTCATACAAATTAAACATATAGTTCATAGCTATTGCATTTACGACTGTTTCTAATTATCATTTTCACCCTGTCTAGTCAGGGAATCTCAAACGTAGCACAATACAGATGGTTAATTGAAAATTTTGATTTTTTTGATTTTTTCCAATTTTTCAATTCTTAAATGTCAATCCAAGTTGTACTTAAAGTTACATGTTTTCTTAAAGATGTACAAAAAGTTATTCGTCCTGGTTCAAGCCTGGAGGCATTAAAGTTCTGAATGTTACAATATGCTTCGACTTCTTTGGTCGGAGAAGTTTCTCCCGGTTTCCTCCTCTCTCCAGAGGCGGCACTTGTTCAATCGCATAAAATCTCAGAGATTCCCAGTTGCTGTTGTGCATTTTTTCCATATGTTTTGCTATTGCATTTGAATGATCCATGCAACTTAAACCACAAGATTCCGGGAGAGTGCGTTTTTCAACAAACCTTTGGGCTCAAAGGTTATTTGCTGTGAAATTTACCGGCTGCCCTGCTGGAGAAAACTCGCACCGCATCAAAAAAGGAGCGCTGGTGTTCTAATCAAGGGCGTTGGAGAGTAAATGTTTCTTTTGAACACCGGCTGCCACCGCGATAGGAATTGTAACAAGACACAACAAGGAGGAAGCTAATCACGCTAACCACGGGATATCTTGCCAAAGGAAGGGGAAACCTGATCTTGAGACTGGAGGGACACAGGATCGGTGAAATCTTTCGGAGGTAAGAGAAACGTGGTGAAAGTGTACTGCATAATTGTCTCAAGCAAATACAATTCTGAGCGGGTTAAGGTGCTCTCAGTTCTAAATACCACTCGAAAACGGATATCACTGAGGACAGTGTTAACGTAAGTAAGCCGCGCAACTAGAATGTGAGTCTTTGTAGTGGCTTTCATAAAACTCTAACAACAACAAAAGTAATATGTGAAAGCTTGCCGGCTGGCAAGACATCAAGAAAGACACTTAAAAACGTTAATATAACACAATATGGCAATAAAGGAATTTTTTGGAAAAGAGAGAACTCAGGATCTGTGAGGGTGCAACAACAGTTCACCCTGTTAAAAACAAAATAAGAAATATACAGCAGAAATCTCAGCCATGGAAAGAAGAGAGGCGAAACGAAATGCTGATGTGGCACAAGTATTTGAAACCAATCCAAGTGTATTCAACCTGAGAACAAACATCAACACCAAAGCCACTAATGACAATAAAGAAATTCTTAGGCATTGGGAAAGGCTCTCCTGGAAAGAAAGAAATAAGTGGTGGGAGCTTATAACACTCAAGAAATATGTTGAAGCAAAAAGAATCCCCCGCGGCTTACGTCTAACACTCATGCCGAGCCATCAAGATACAAGCAGAGAATTACTCCAAGAATGGGGCGAACATTTGCTAGGATCCTCATTGGGATTACTAGCGATTCTAATTAAATACATAGAAAAGGCGCTTAATGACATCCAAAAGGAATTAAAAGAATTAGAGTTATTTTATCAAGGGAATCCTCTATCGGAGGGACATCAAAAATTAAAAGATGAAATGACCAAAAATTGGGAAAAACATGAAGATAGAGTAAAACAACGAAAACAATATAAATTTCAGAGGGACAAAACAGACTTTTAGGAAGGACGCATTTTTACTTTTGCAAGGAAGTTTGAACAACAAAGAAGCATGTAACAACTTGAAGCAACAAGTGGGCAATTCTCAAGCTATGAGTCCCTGACTAGTACTGATGCGAGTGAGAACGAACGTGCTAGCACATCACTACCATCAACAGGCAATAAGAAAATTCCTTTTATAACAGAAATGCGCCTCGGCCTGCAACAACAGAACTGGGAAAAAAAAAAACAGTGGGCCGAGGAAGAGGACGGGGCAGAGGAGGAACAGGAAAACAAGGAGAGGCCAAAGAGGAAAAAGAAGGAGGACACCTTGCAATGGAAACCCGAGGCAAAACGAGAGAAGAAGAAATAAAAGAACAAGAGAAAAATGTTAATGATACAGAAGAACTGAATGTTATCAATCTATCAGACAGACAACTGACAATTTCTGAGGAACAATTGCTAAAGAAAGGTCTAAATTTTTGCCCGAACACTCATTTAGACATTGCGCAAACACGTATAGATCTTTATAAATATATTAGAAAAACAAAATTGGCAAAAATATTCGCTGAAAAAACCACACCATCAAGGGAACAGTCAACATCAATCATGCAAAGTGAACTATTGGTAGAAGATGAATATGCGTTGGAAACCCTCATGACAATGGGAGATGTGGATATAGTAAACAACTCAGAAAGTCTGGATGCATTATTACCTCCACTTGGCGCAGGAGACAGTGGGAATAAGCCCTAATCATATTTCTATCCAACCCTGCCACCAGGGAATAAAATGGATTTGTTCCATGAGGCGGTAGTACATGACTTATACCAGCTTAATCAAAGGCAACTAAAAGATAACTTGTCAATATCGGAAAGATCGGCATTAAAAAAGTTACAACCGGACCAATCAATTGAAATAAAACCCGCAGATAAAGGCGGAAATGTAGTAATCCAAAACAAACAAGACTACATATGGGAAGCCAACAGTCAATAGCAAGATGAGTCATGTTACAAAGTAATGGTAAACAACCCAACTAAAGAATTGGTGAGAAAATCAATAAATCGCTTTGTGAATGGCTTGATCAAGGTTTAACTGATGAGGATGAGAAATAATATCTGACGGTTGAGAATCCAGTGGCAGCAACTATATATTTTCTACCGAAAGTCCATAAGCGTCTACACAAACCACCTGGTAGACCTATAATATCTGCGAATGGCTCAATAATGGAGTCAATGTAAAATTATATAGATTATTTTTTGGCACCGATGGTAAAGATCACATCTCCTACTTACGAGACATAACAGATTTACTGCATAAATTGGAAGGTATACCATGGCATCCAAGTTACAAGTTGATATCAATGGAGGTCGTCTCGTTGTATACAAACATAGAACACCATATAGGACTTAAGGCATTCAGTTTCTTCTTGGGCAAAAGAAACATCCAATATAAACAACATAATGCCATGCTATTAGAGATGATCTCGCTCTGTCTACATAACATCTTCACATTCAACAAGAAATACTTCAGGCAAATGAAGGGCACAGCCATGGGCTTTTCCTTTTCTCCAAACTTCGCTAATTTAGTAATGGGCTGGTATGAGCAAAAAATCGCCTGGAAATGCGAAAATTATGTTTATGTATAGAAAATAGGGTCATGGTGGAGGTTTATTGATGACCTTATTATCATCTGGGATGGGTCAGAGGAGGACTTAGCCAAGTATTTCCAAATTCTTAATAACAATGAGGCCAATTTACACTTTACATATGAAATTAACTCAAGCAAAATATCATTCTTGGACATTGAAATATATGTAGAAGAGAATATTGTACAAACTACACTATACCGGAAAAAAACAGCAACAAATGCAGTTCTTCATGCAAACAGTTTTCACCCTATTAATCAAATATGGAATATACCATATGGGGAATTCTTAAGAATAAGAAGGAACTGCTCCTCAAACAATGAATTTGAAAATCACAGAAAAGCAATACAAACTCGATTCAAGAAAAGAAATTACCCCACACAGGTAGTTGAAAAAAGCTTACAAAGGCTAAAATCGAAAAATCGAATTGAGATTCTGAGAAAACAAAAACAAACAAATACAGATGATCTTGCAAAAGTCAGACTAATAACAACTTACACGGCCGAAACAAATGAACTTACTAGAATCCTGAAAAACCATTGGAGTATTTTAAGATTGGACCCCACATTATCAGAACTAATAGGGGACCATCCGAATATCACCTATAGGAGAGCTCCAAATTTGGGTGACAAACTTACCAACAGTCACTTTCAAAACAAGAAACCCAAAACATGGACTGAAACAGAAGGAGTTTGGCCATGCAAAAGCTGCAAAGCCTGCATAATTGCGCTCACCAATAAAGAAGCGGAAATTAAAAACGGCATGAAATGGAAAATCAAACAGCACATCAACTGCAAGAGCAAATATGTTGTCTATATAGTGGAATGCAGATGCAATCCAAAATATATAGGCAGCACAATATGTGAGATCAAAAAACGGATCCTTGAACATATCAGAGCTATTGCAAACATGGATCGTTCAAATGCAATAGCAAAACATATGGAAAAAATCCACAATAGCAACTGGGAATCTCTGACATTTTATGCGATTGAACAAGTGCCGCCTCTAGAGAGAGGAGGAAACCGGGAGAAACTTCTCCGACAAAAGGAGTCGAAGCATATTGTAACATTCAGAACTTTAATGCCTCTAGGCTTGAACCAGGCCGAAGAACTTTTTGTACATCTTTATGAAATACATGTAACTTTAAATACAACTTGGATTGACATTTAAGAATCGAAATATTTAAAAATTGGAAAAAAAAATCAAAAAAATCTACATTTAAAATTAACCATCTGTACTGTGCCACTTTTGAGATTCCCTGACTAGACAGGGTGAAAATGATAATTAGAAACAGTCGTAAATATAATAGCTGTGAACTATATGTTTAATTTGTATGAATTTTTAACAAGCTTGCTTTCCTGACTGGACAGGATGTTAAATGTACACATTTATTACTGTTTTGCTTATTTTCAACTGATTGGTTAAAATAACTATTAGTTGAATACCAAATGCCCACTAGAGGGAGTTAAGATGCATAATCAATATTGGGTATGCTACCAAATAGGATAATTTCGTTTTGTCACACTGCAATTAATTGTTTTTACATCGACTGCATAACACATGCACTGCGTCGCAAGCACTTTGATATTAATTGTACATAGCAATTGAGCACAACTTCACTGTTTCAAATATTTATCGCTACTTAGCAAAAATGGAACTATGTAGACCAGGATGCACTGCAACCCTACAGACAGGGAATGCTGTGGGAGTAGAAATAAAAAATGCCTGGTTCTTCCGTTAGCTGTAAACTACCCGTGATCAAGGGCATGGCCATAACTGCTAATATGAAATAAAGCAACTTAAAAACACAAGAATCAGAGAGAGTGCGGTTTTCCACAAACCTTTGGGCTCAAAGGTTACTTGCTGTGAAATTTACCAGCTGCCCTGCGGGTGAAAACTCGCACCGCATCAAAAAAGGAGCGCTGGTGTTGTAATCAGGGGTGCTGGAGAGAATATATATATATATATATATATATATATATATATATATATATATATATATATATTAGAAACTATAACTATCTACTGGCGACCGCCAGTAGATAATATATATATATATATATATATGTATTAAAAAAGAAGAAGAGCTCCTTCCGGACTGTCGGGGACCCAAGGAGAGTGGTGCGCACGCCAGCGGAGCACATCGGTCATTCAATCACCAATTTAACTGCAACAGTTCAGCGCGCTCTCAGGAATGCAAAACTCCGAAATGTTATGGTTCCACTATGTATATTCCACAACCCGTTTCGATTTCAAACAAAATCTTGATCACGTGATCAAGATTTCGTTTGAAATCGGAACGCGTTGTGGAATAAACACAGTGGAACCTTAACTTTTCAGAGTTTTGCATTCCTGGGAGCGCGCTGAACTTTTGCAGTTGAATTGGTGATAGATATATATATAAAAAGGAAGTTGCCTCCAAGATGAAGCCACACTACGGTGAGTAAAGTCCTTTATTTGTGAAATACAGGACAAATCAGACCAGCTGCTCCTTTGCACAAAGAGGAGCATGACCCACTCACGCGCCCAGCCTACACAGGAATGCCAATGGGGCGAAAGAATGAGCGCGTGTGGAAGGGATTCGGGATGGACTAAACCCCGTTCTGATCGTGCTGGTGTGTTGGTGTCTTTTTTCGGCTTGGTTCGATTAACGCAGCATTGTGCAGAGAAACCAACTCACCTGACTGGGTATGTACAAGACTCCACACCAACATCAGTGCAACTGCTTTTGTGAATAATATCGCCGAATTTTGAGAGCATTAATGAGGACTTCCATAAGGTACTTTCTAATGCGGTGCAGTGCACTATGGGATTTGTACATCTTCACTAAGTCACGTGACCCAAGACCTTTTAAGCATGCACGAGCGCACTGGGCAATTAGATCGTCAAACTTCCACCTGTGAACAAGGCCAATGTATGGTTGAAACGTTAGGTAATGGAAGTACGCTGTGCTGCGAGATGCCGAATTAAAAGCCTCTTCGCCAGTAATGGACCTCAAGTTTTTGTGTTACCTGGTGGTGCTTGATGGGCTGCTCCAGGCCCATTGTATTGAGGTCGCCCTGAAGGGTCGGGGGCTCCGGATATGGAGAAAGCTGTGTGAATATTTAAAGAGGAGCATGACCCACTCACGCGCCCAGCCTACACAGGAATGCCAATGGGGCGAAAGAATGAGCGCGTGTGGAAGGGATTCGGGATGGACTAAACCCCGTTCTGATCGTGCTGGTGTGTTGGTGTCTTTTTTCGGCTTGGTTCGATTAACGCAGCATTGTGCAGAGAAACCAACTCACCTGACTGGGTATGTACAAGACTCCACACCAACATCAGTGCAACTGCTTTTGTGAATAATATCGCCGAATTTTGAGAGCATTAATGAGGACTTCCATAAGGTACTTTCTAATGCGGTACAGTGCACTATGGGATTTGTATTTCTTCACTAAGTCACGTGACCCAAGAACTTTTAAGCATGCACGAGCGCACTGGGCAATTAGATCGTCAAACTTCCACCTGTGAACAAGGCCAATGTATGGTTGAAACGTTAGGTAATGGAAGTACGCTGTGCTGCGAGATGCCGAATTAAAAGCCTCTTCGCCAGTAATGGACCTCAAGTTTTTGTGTTACCTGGTGGTGCTTGATGGGCTGCTCCAGGCCCATTGTATTGAGGTCGCCCTGAAGGGTCGGGGGCTCCGGATATGGAGAAAGCTGTGTGAATATTTAAAGAGGAGCATGACCCACTCACGCGCCCAGCCTACACAGGAATGCCAATGGGGCGAAAGAATGAGCGCGTGTGGAAGGGATTCGGGATGGACTAAACCCCGTTCTGATCGTGCTGGTGTGTTGGTGTCTTTTTTCGGCTTGGTTCGATTAACGCAGCATTGTGCAGAGAAACCAACTCACCTGACTGGGTATGTACAAGACTCCACACCAACATCAGTGCAACTGCTTTTGTGAATAATATCGCCGAATTTTGAGAGCATTAATGAGGACTTCCATAAGGTACTTTCTAATGCGGTGCAGTGCACTATGGGATTTGTATTTCTTCACTAAGTCACGTGACCCAAGAACTTTTAAGCATGCACGAGCGCACTGGGCAATTAGATCGTCAAACTTCCACCTGTGAACAAGGCCAATGTATGGTTGAAACGTTAGGTAATGGAAGTACGCTGTGCTGCGAGATGCCGAATTAAAAGCCTCTTCGCCAGTAATGGACCTCAAGTTTTTGTGTTACCTGGTGGTGCTTGATGGGCTGCTCCAGGCCCATTGTATTGAGGTCGCCCTGAAGGGTCGGGGGCTCCGGATATGGAGAAAGCTGTGTGAATATATATATATATATATATATATATATTAGAAACTATAACTATCTACTGGCGACCGCCAGTAGATAATATATATATATATATTAAAAAAGAAGAAGAGCTCCTTCCGGACTGTCGGGGACCCAAGGAGAGTGGTGCGCACGCCAGCGGAGCACATCGGTCATTCAATCACCAATTTAACTGCAACAGTTCAGCGCGCTCTCAGGAATGCAAAACTCTGAAATGTTATGGTTCCACTATGTATATTCCACAACCCGTTTCGATTTCAAACAAAATCTTGATCACGTGATCAAGATTTCGTTTGAAATCGGAACGCGTTGTGGAATAAACACAGTGGAACCTTAACGTTTCAGAGTTTTGCATTCCTGGGAGCGCGCTGAACTGTTGCAGTTGAATTGGTGATAGATATATATATAAAAAGGAAGTTGCCTCCAAGATGAAGCCACACTACGGTGAGTAAAGTCCTTTATTTGTGAAATACAGGACAAATCAGACCAGCTGCTCCTTTGCACAAATCTCAAGCCAAACGCGTTTCGAGCGCAACAACGCTCTTGTTGTATGGACAGGATGACAGCCCGGACAGCTTCACTTGGGTAAACATTTTGAAAATTTTGGGGCGAGGCATGCAACCCACTGGGGGTAACATTTAACATGCACCACAACAACCATCATTCCTTGCGCAGACGCCCACAGAGGCGGGACATTTAAATTCGAGCAGGTGGTGCGATTGCTGCCTTTGCCTTCTGCCAGTGAACAAGAGCGTTGTTGCGCTCGAAACGCGTTTGGCTTGAGATTTGTGCAAAGGAGCAGCTGGTCTGATTGTCCTGTATTTCACAAATAAAGGACTTTACTCACCGTAGTGTGGCTTCATCTTGGAGGCAACTTCCTTTTTTCTGTGTTATGCGGCGTGCCCCGCCGCGATGGAGCCCCACTGCTATCAGGGCGGGCCTGCAGCGACAATGATCAAAGACGCTGCGGGGACGGTGAGTCCGCTTTGTGGATGTTGTATGGACAGGATTACAGCCTGGACAGCTTCAGCGCAGCCCACTTGGGTAAACATTTTGAACATTTTGGGGTGAGGCATGCAACCCACTGGGGGTAACATTTATCATGCACCACAACTACCATCATTCCTTGCGCAGACGCTCACAGAGGCGGGACATTTAAATTTGCGCAGGTGGTGCGATTGCTGCCTTTCCCTTCTGCCAATGAACAAGAGCGTTGTTGCGCTCGAAACGCGTTTGGCTTGAGATTTGTGCAAAGGAGCAGCTGGTCTGATTGTCCTGTATTTCACAAATAAAGGACTTTACTCACCGTAGTGTGGCTTGCTCTTGGAGGCAATATATATATATATATATATATATATATATGTGTGTGAACAAGGCTCGTTGGAGCCGAAACGTCAAGACGACACTGCGAATGAAATAAATCAGCACTTAACTGGAGGTCCGTGTCCGCCTTTTATTTGAAGTTGTGGCGTCAACCGTCGTCTTCAATTTTCTTAGAGATAGATAGATAGATAGATAGATAGATAGATAGATAGATAGATAGATAGATAGATAGATAGATAGATAGATAGATAGATAGATAGATAGATAGATAGATAGATAGATAGATAGATAGATAGATAGATAGATAGATAGATAGATAGATAGATAGATAGATAGATAGATAGATAGATAGATAGATAGATAGATAGATAGATAGATAGATAATTTTATATACCTATTGTCCAATCGTTTTTTCCGGATATGGGGGCATTAAAAAGTTTGAAGACAGCTTCTGTATGGGGTTAAAACCATTAGAAGAAAGTGTGAGGGAATTCAAGACCAAACATTCCAATATCTTGCAAAGAAGGGGAACTGAGATGCCAATACTTTGCAGGGGGTGAGGGATCAGCACTGTAGATTTAGAGCTCAATGTGCACCATGTCAGGGAAGAACTGGAGTGGCATGGGAAAGAGCAATGTGGGTGACAGAGGTGGTATACTTCTAACACGGGATGGTGGAGCAATGAGGAATGTGTTCAGGGTGCATCTTGTGGTGGTGACTTTCAAGCAGTAAGGAGCAAAGTCACTGGCTGAGAATGAGGTGTCATTTAGGAGTGGAAATATAGAAATGTAAGTTGTTCATTGGTCGTAAGTTTGCAGATGAGACAAATAAATATGATGTACTTATATCAGGGGTTCCCAAACTTTTCTATACCCAGTACCCCTCGGAAATGTTTGATTAATGGTTGCACCCCCTACAAAAATTGTGTTTGTTTTTTGCAGTTTTATATAGCGCGAACGTTACCAGAAGGTATCAGAGCGCTTTACACAAGCATCAGTTGCATTACAGATGGACACATTAATTTTTAGGCACAGGGAGATTAAGAGATTTAAACAGGATGTTTGAGTCTCCTGCTAGACTCAAACCTGGTCCACTAACATCTAATATTACATTCGAAAAATAGTCTTATTTTTTATACCACGGTCAGTACTGCGGGTGAACAAATTTAGCTAAAAAAACAAATAAGCTTTTAACTCGGGGCAAATATAAACATACTTTCCCTCTTTCGCACCCCCAAGGGCAATGGGCACCCCATGTTGAGAACTGACTTGTATGAAGATTTGTAGTTTCTACACCTAGAGGTTAACCAGGTCTTTCTTCGCATTTACTAAATGGATTCATATGTTTAGCGTTTTCATACAACGGTTCCACAGAATACCAAGTCAACTACTCGGATTAATGAGAGGGATTCAGAATTAAGCAGTACAGGCCCCAGCAGGAATTAAGCCTTGAAGCATTGATGCCATACTGCCGGGTTCATCGTTAGTCAATGTTCTCACCACCAGTCTGTGGGTCGCAAATGTGCAGAAATTCTACCTAGGGTGTAGCTTCCTACAATCTGGGCTAGCCCTTTGGAAAGATGCTTCAGACACCATATGCATGAACCTGAACAGAAGGAAAGTTTGCAGAAACCTTAAGCCAAATTGGACATAATGAATACATTTGGTGAAGAAGGGGGTGAAAGACCGCGTTTGACCTGAATTGCCTACTTGCTTAGTGAGCTACTTTTGTGGCATTCTCTGCAAGGCGAACTCTGTTCAAAGACTCTAAAGAGAAGATGCCACATGGCAACTCATCTGATTGTACTGATGTCCATTCCCCTCCAAAAGGCCCTTCCCATGGTTGCATAATGAGAAACTAATCATCACTGGATATGTGCCTATCCCTGCCCCACGTCACACCCAACAAAAGACACCGACTGTACTCAAACATACCCGACTGCCTGTCTGTCCGTCTCGTCCAGATCGCTCATGGCCAGGTGCCTGCCCACCCCTGCCTATTTGCACCTTGTGCCCATTCCCAAAATATATGTAGCAACCACTCCTTCACCATCCCCCTTTGACCCGGCAATGGATCTTTTACTTATTTACACACCAACCCTCCACACTGCCTGCTTGCTAATACCAGTGGCACCTGCCACCACAGAATATAAGCCAGACAACGGCATGAACAGGTCCCAGTTAAACATCACTTCTACTCACCCACCTTGGCCTGCTCCGGGGCTCCTTGTCCTGGCAGGATCCAGGGCACTGCATACCCGCTGACAGTAGGGCTGCAGCGGCAAACAGGCCTCGAGCCCGGCCTGCAGCCGGCCCTGCTCGATCCTCGGCACCTCCCTCTTGCCTGGCATGTGAAAGGCTATCACCAGGCTGTTCCAGACAGTGCAGGAGAGCCGCAGGCCCCTCTCCAGCTGCTTGTTCTCTCTCAGCTGCTTATCCTCTCTCAGCCGCCAGCTCAGCTCGTCGCACAGGTACCCGGGCGCCAAAAGTGCTCCCCGCCGCTGGACCAGTACACAGGCCCAAGGGGAACGGCCGGTGGCAACTGGGCACCCTCTCTGGCCCGTCCTGCTTCGGAGTGCTGTGGGGTGAACCCTCAGTCGCTTCGAAGTACTGTACCGACAGCGCATCACTTTGTGACGAAGTGCAATGCTTGCTGGCTCCGACCACGAGGAAGCAAGAAATAAACCCAGGGATGTTTTCCTGCGTGGAAGTGACAGGGCACAGAGCGGCAAAACAGAACACGTGCAGCGCCAGAGAGAAACAAGATGTGGAAAAAATAAAATAAAATGGCACATGGCGCGCTGAATATAAACAAAGCACGTCGTGCCTGTAGGAAGAGAAACTCAATGAAGGAACTAGTGCTTACAAGACTAAATAACACGTACCGTGCAACAACCGAAGTAAAGGGGCCAGTAGCCATGGGAGGTTACAAATAAAGGCAAGGCGGTACTAAGGAGGAACTAACAAGCTTATTAAGGAATCAGAAGCCAGCGTTTACGAGGAAAAAGACAAGCCAATGAAATATATGGGTGGGGAGTGGGCGGGGCTTCTCCTCCGTACTCTACAAGAGCAGTCTCGCTGAGCAGCACATGGGCGCAGACTCAGGCTTGACCTAAAAAGTGGAGCTCCGAAAGTAAGTAGTGGAAGGACAGAAGACATCCAATCATAAGGATGTTCCAGGGGAGAGGCAAAAACAAGAAGAGGAAAGAAAGCCATTTAATAAGATGCAAACAAATGAGCATGACAAAGCCAAAGAGTCATAAGCTATGGGCTGCCTGAAGCAGACTCTGGGCCTAATTATAATGTTGGTCAGAAAGCCTCTGACCAATATGGTAGGTTTAAAATTCAACCACCGCATTAGGAAGACAACGGTCAGAGTTTAAACTGGCGGGGGAATCCCAATCGGTTCCAAGGGGCTTAAGGAACCAGTCGGTCAGTCGCAACAGCTTCATAATCCTTTAAGGACGGCGTTTTTGCCATTGGGATTATGGTATCGGTTTCCGACTGCTAATCCATGTTGGCCTTTCCAACATGGATTGGTTGTCAGAAACAGACTTTAGGTGCCCCTAGCAGGGCTCCGTTCCCCCCGTCCCTCTGTATTTGGGCCTGCACCATGAGGTGCCTACAACACGGTGTAGGGATGTGTACAAACTTCAATTTTTTCAATGGAAGCTTGTGCAGCGGGCAATCTCAGCCTACCGCACAAGCTCCCATTGAAAAATGGACGTTTGTGACCACACCATGTGCATTTGCATCCTAATGGGGTTGTCGGAACCACCGAACTAAGGTCGGGCAGTTTCATTTCTTTGATGGTGTTGGTCGGAGGCGGTTCCATCCCTGTGACTGTGTCGGTCGGAGGCAACTCCAACTGACATCGCAATCAACCAGAAGTTGTTGATATCATCCACAAGAGGTCTTTCAACAAGACACAGATAAAATCTGTCTGCAAGCGAGACCTAAAAAGGAGCAGAAAATGCGATAGCCATGTAGAGAGGAAAGTCCAAACTACTGCCTATATGAGGACACGGAAAAAACACAGTGCACAGCAAGTGTACCTAAGGTTTCAATTATTTTATCTTCTTTTCTTACATTGCATGTGTACAATACATTTTTTTTTACAAAAGTGAGTTTCAAAACAAGTTTCCATTTCATCCTCGAGTGTCACAAGGTATTTAAAGCAAAAAGTTATTGTTTAACAAACACAAAAAGTATAATCTGTACAATCTTTGTACTTGAGTCCATGATACAACTTAATAATGCTCAAATTTAAAACCAAGAAAGACCCAATGCATTTCGGTTTTGAAACAACCCTTCTTCAGGGGTACATATAAGAAGTTAACAGTTAATGCAATACAATCGATGAACAACTGATTCGAAACTACAAGGGTAAGATAAAAAGATCATTATTGATGACGTATGTTGTCAGTAGAGAACACAATCAACAAGGTAGAATTTGCACACACGATATCCAATACGTAAAGATTAGAGTCTAAATTAGCAATAAAGGCGAAAGCAGAATGTGGCGTCAGAAACTGAAGGTTAATAATGCAAGATAGAAGAAATATATTGATTTTGAATGACATAAAAGTCTCTGGCCATGAATGAATGGGAGGCCCCTGAAACAATGTACTTTCTTTGATAACCGATAAGGCTGGCAGCGGCATAGTGAAGTGACATGACCTGATAAACTTGAAAAAAATTCATACAGAAGAATACCACATGAAAAAATATGAGAAACGTTTTAAACACGCACTGAAACATTAGGAACATGTCTGCTTCCTATCTAGGCTGACATTTTTTTTGTATTTTTTATGGTACTACCATAACATCAGTGGCAGTTACAGTAGAATCAGACATGTTTTTATTGTTTAATTATAGAAGATTATTATCTATATGTAAATAGATAGGAAAAACTTGTTGCCATATTTGTTTAGCCTTGTGGATGCCTCATGGTCAACAAGTGCTGTTCTATTTGTATAAATAGGAGATAAAATCAGCAGTCAGATAGTATATAAACTCAAATATATGAACAATATTTGGATGGGTCTTTATGCTAGAACTATTGAGCCAGAGGTCACGTCGGTTTACAGCCACGACCAGCCTCAGTTGGGGGACGGCTCTTGGAGAGGTGCAGAAAAGTGGCCTTCAGCCTTGCACTGCTCATCACTTCCGGGCAAGAGCTGTGATGGCGAATAGCTAATCCGCTAGTTTTACTAAAATAAGGTATGCTGTGGGATCCAGACTATTTTTAGGCTTGCTATTTTCTACGTATGCCAAGATTTCGCATAGCGCTTACAAGTAGCCATCGGGTACGAGGATGCGAGGAACTTGCAACCCATATAAAGAATGTTCATATTTTTTTGGGTGGCCAGGTCATGCACTACTACGTTTATTTTCCAATTATGTGTAGTTAGCATTCATATTTTAGACCTGGGTTTTAGGAATAAACGATTTAACTTCATCCGATGTTTCGGTTTTTAGTGTGTTAGTGATTTACGAAAGTGCATGTAGTTTCTCTGTGTCCCTGAAGCCATCTAAATCTCCTTATCAGAGAACACTTCTTTCACATTACTGTACAGTGGGTTGTGTATGGGACAGGGGCTAAGAAATCCGACCCCCGTGGCCTAGGTGGGTCGGACGCCAGTTATGACAGGGTGATACTACTCCCAAAACAATAATTCTCTGGTGGCTAGTGGAGTGCTTGGAGGGATCCACTAAGGAGAAACAGCGCTGGACTTTGTGGGGCCAAGTTATGGCCCTGGCACCAATCAGAAGTGAAAGAGACTTCCCCATTACCCCGGTATGCTTTCACTTTGTCGTGGCGTCAGTGCACACTGCAGATCACACACACAATACAACTTGGGGCGTGTGAAGGATGCTTTACACTCATGTGAATTTAATTTTAGAAAATAAAATGGTTCTTGTATAAATAATCAGTAAGGGGAAGGACTATGAAACAAAAAGTGTGGGTCAGCATGAAAGCAGGAAGAGGCAGGGGCCAGCAGGAGCACATGTCGGGTAGCCCGCACACACATGCTTCCCCTATTTCTGCCCTGCTTCCTCCTCCCAGGCCCATCACTTACACAAACCCACAGGACATGCCGTAAATGACAGTGCGCTCATCACTGATGTCAAACCAAGACCTCTGCACTGGTGTTCACAGTACTACGGACACATTTAAAATAATAAAAACAACATAAAAGAACAGTCCAGCGGAATATCTGCTTGCCAGCAGATGTGAGCTTTGTACTATACATTTCTATGCCTTGAGTTATGTGGACGCCTCCATGTCAACGCACTCCTATCGCTGTGCTTCATTTGTACAACAATAAAGCCCTGACTGAGAGTTCGTCGAAATCAAAGTGCTATTTCTCGCACTTAAACAACAATACCCCAGGGTAGGTTGTTCACTGGGTGCAATAAATAGCACCTATTCAGAGTTTTGGGGGAATAATATGCAGATTTTGGTTCTTAATGCACCAAAATTCAAATGATACAGTAAATAACGTGTACTTTTTCCCCTGTTAAATGTCAACAGGCTAGACCTGTCAAAATGTAACAAGGGGTGAGGTATTTAACGCACCCAGTGATTACTGGGTGTTAAACAACACAAGAGTGCTGGTAGGACCCACCTTCAACCACTGGCTCAAATTAAGCCCTGCCTAGCAGACATTACAACATATGTAAGGGGAGATTAGTTGAAACCACTCTTCCGTTTAACACTTACCGTCAGATTTCGAATAATTGAATCAGATGATACGCAATAATAGGGTACCATTTTTTTTCAAAAGAAGACATATGTGTTATTTAAAGCCACGCACGAAGTTTTTAGTGCACACCCTTACTCTTGATTCCAGTATATAATTTACTTTTTTTTTCCACATGAGAATTGGGTCAGTCACACAAAACCTTAAATAGCAACTGGTAAGAATCCCAAACGATACTGGGCTCTTTCGATGTTTTTATTTTCACAGGGGCATGAGTCCTCAACGTGTTTGGCTTTTGTGGTCTGTTATATTTTCAATAAAAATAACTTACAAATACAAAAGAAAAAGAATCTTAAACGAGATGATTAATTATTAAGCTATGAAATTAGATAGAATAAAATAGCGAGAAAAGTGGTACAGAAAACAGGTGGAAGAAAATGCAATAATTAAAGAGAAAAACTTAAAACATGGTTTTACATCACTAGCGGAAATTAACAACAAAACGGGGTGGAAAAAAGAAGAGTCTGTCAGATAATTATATTGTTACCATGTTAATAGCCAGTCTTGTGATCAATCTTCTGGAATTTAATTAAAAGTTTGAAAGAGCTGTTCATGCTTTCATACTGAAGAGAAACCTATCATTAAGACGCAGTTCTGAAGGGGGTACTACTTTAAGAGTCGGTTAATGCTACACTAGGAACTCCTCAGCTATAATTGTAGTTTTATGAGAGGAGCATTCTTTGCGAGTTCACAAGCCCTGCACAGGCGAAAGGCTTACTTAAGGAACACAAAGCCATGGATGGGTATTCAAAATATTAGTCAGTACCCCACTATTTAATTAATTTATTCTTACAGTAGCAGCAATTTTGACATCCACTCTCCTCTTTCTAAAAAAAAAGAAAGGGCATGTCTGTGTGTATTAGAATTCGGTTTAAAACTAGAATGGAACGTATTTATTTGCATTTAGTACTTCGATTTTGGCCAATTTAAATACAGATTCATAAGTAACACAATGTATGAGTTTGTTTAATAACGGACAGCCGCTTATAATGTCTAAATTTGCTGCTGTTATAAATGGCCGCCGGGCCCCAATCGAGGCGAGACTAGACAAGCTTCCTGAGGAGGTCAGCAATGTCTCCAAGTTTCATCCCCATTTGGAGCCGCCTTCTACTGAGCTGGCTCCGGTCGCTTCTACATGGTCAGGTCCTAATTTGGTTTCCACTGCCCCCGATTGCCCTCTGTTGAGTAGACAAGTAGTGAATCCACCTGTACATCCTTCTGGCTGCAGCTCCTCTCAGCGTGTCACTGGGGCCATGGCTAGGAGGAGTGCGGACCCTCCCCACGCTCCTCTGGATAGCTCCACTACTATTAAGATTAGGGTCTTTACTGATTTGCCTCTGGTGGCTACACCTTATGTTGTGGTGCTGGGGAATGTTCCCCTCCCCCACCCCCTTTGTCACGGGGGGATCTTTTGCCCAACTTAAAACACAAGGTGACTCATTGGTTCGGTCTTCACTCGAATCTTGGCCCCCACATTTACGAACGGATCAACATGGTGAGACGAGTTAGTTGGCTGGAGAGGGATGCTAAAGTTTATGAGAGGGATTCGTGGTGGAGAACATTAATCGACCTCAGGTTGCTGCGCAAGTGTTGGTGGCAGTCAGCTCATGGAGATGCAGCATTTTGTCCTCTATTCAAGCCCTTCCATTTTTTATAGACCACAGGTTGTCGGTTTGGCCTTGCGGATCCCCCCCAAAACATTAGGGCCTCGGTCCCCCCACAGATCTCTTTGTATCTTCATCTTTGAAGACCATGAACCGCTTTGCCCCTCTGAGCTCCCTGGACTCCTGCAATTGACTAGCTCCTCAAGTTCATCTAGTGAACACAGTCCGTTCCTCTGGTAGCAGCCCCCCCGCCCCTATGGAGCGGGTCTTGCTGGATGTCAACGTAATAACCTGAACTTAGTTAGCTGGAACATTGACGGACTTGCGTCAAATTTCAGTGACCCGAAATGGCATGCTTTTATAAGGGAGTTTAATGTTACTTGCCTTCAGGAAATCTGGGAGACTTCAAATCTGTTTTTTTCCTGAGGGGGTTATAAAACTTATTTTCTTCCAGCAATTCCCTCAGCCTCTGATAGGGCTAAAAGGGGTTTAGTCATCTACATTTTATTGGTAGTTGAGGCTCGTGTAAATGTTCCACGTTCCGGATCCTCTGTACTTATTAAGATTGTCAATCCTGGGTTCTACTGCGTTTCATCTTTTGCACTTTTATAACTATTTCTGGTCTTCATAATTTATCCAATATATCCCTCCTGGGTACCTTCATTGAATATCTAATTGAGAATGGGGTGGTTCTCCAAGCCTAATTATCAAAGGGGAATTTAATAATCACCTGTGTGAGTGTACCCTTGATAGACACAGGAGAAAGCCTTCATGTAGGCACCAGGAGGGGCTACACATGGTGCACACAAGAGAAGGTTCTGAGCTAAACAACATCTTAACTGGAAATAACCTGCTTATTATGCTGGATAAGCATATTTATGCTTCAAATTTGCATATTATCCCCACGTTTACTGGCAGGGCTGCTCTTCTATTACAGAATGTATTTTTGTCTGTGTCTCTCTTTTTCTGTTGATGTCTCGTTTTAACATCTCTCGTAGTGTTTTTAGTAACCATAACCCGGTTTCTAATACCATGAGTTAGCGGCAGCCTATTCTATCTCACATGCAGGTGACTCTCCCTTTCTGATCAAGGTAGGCACATCAGGTGGGCAATGGATGAGCCTGATCAATTTAAGCGCTCTCTGTTTCATAGCTGTGCTCAGAATTTTGACACCTGACTAGATCCTACTGCCTCATCAATTCGAGAGATTTTTGGGCATCTCTCTAAACAAAACAGTTGCGCTTTTATCGAGCCGGTTTACTAACCCTATTCCTTCTGGCCATAGATGGTTTGATTCAGGTTGCTCTAAGACCTGGAGGACTTTAAAATCCCCACTAAAAGCTGTGACTAGAAACAGGGATCGGATTTCCACTTTTCGTAAAAATTAAAAATTATCAGCTTGAGTTAAGGAGACATAAAGAAGAACTGAGAGCCCAAGCTTGGGAGGACTTACCTCAAGCAAGCACTTGGAAAAACAGTTCAACCTTTTGGGGTATAGTGAACCAACTGTGTTTCGCTCAGGGAAACGATGTTGCGATGTGCCGTCACAAAGCTGGTGACAAATGGGTAACTCATTATAATCACCAAGTGTCCTCTGTAAAGGCAGTCGTCCCCAGATGGCATACCTCCGGATCTGTTTCTAAGTGAGGTGGCGGGTTGGGGTCCGTCTTAAATCCAGATTATAAATTGGAGAGGACACCCCCTCCCCTGTTTCCTAGTCCTCTTCTGAAATCGACCCAGCTTTTAAAAAGAGGGATAAAAATAACCCACAATTTTATCACCCAATTTTCCTCATTGATTCTGTTGTGATGGTAATGGGGAGGAGAATAACATGTCTGTAATACAGTATGGTTTCAGGCAAGAGAAGTCTACTATTGATCAGTGCCTGAACCTATACCTAGTGTTTAATAAATACACCGGGAACCGCCCTGAAGCCCTCCACCTGGTATTTATGGACCTCACGTCACCCTTCAACAGGTTCAATCGCGATAAACTCTGGGGGTATCCTTCTGGGGATGATCCTAATATCTTATATTTGCAGGACCTCCACGCACTTTTGACTGCGTCTGTTAGGTCCACGAGTCTAACAGCCCATATTGACTGCTTTAAAACAGAAAGAGGGGTTAGGCAAGGGTGCATTTTGGCCTCTTTTCTATTTACTCTTTATATCAACAGCCTTGAGCAGGCCCTGCTGGAGGCTAAGGCTGACTGCCCCCAGGAAGGTAATCGACCGCTTCCTCTTTTGCTATATGCGGACGACGTGTTCTCGATGGATTGGACCGCAAGGGGTCTGCAAATTCTCCTGAACTCTTTTGTTAACCTTATGGAAAAGCTAGACCTGGCAGTTAACTTCTCATAATCCTAGGTGATGGTCGAGGGCCCTGGATCGGCAAGGTCAAGGCTTTCTCTTACCTAGGAGATGTTTTTTTTTACTCTAACATGTCGTGGAAACCTTTGCTGGGTGCTAAGAAAGAGGAGCTTTCTAGATCTATTACTGCAGTTCTCCAGTTTGCATCGAGGTTAGGCAATAAACCTCTTAAGTCTTTGACAAAGATAAATCTGGCCAAATGTACTTCTAAGGCTGCATATGCCAGCGAGATATTGGGGTAAATGGCTCTTGACCGCTTTAAGTGTCAGAAAACAAACTATTGTGGTGGTTATTCCGTGTCCCGCAGAGTACCCCCTCTATGTGTGTGCATGAAGCGCTGGGGGTGGGTTCTCTTAGTGAAATTTTAGCTCTGCGTTCTCTGTTGGACTGGATCAGGTTATGGTCTAATGATGCCCTCTGACTGAATCGGCTGATAGCGAAGGACTGCCTGTTGCTTGATGGGGCTTTAAAAATCCTTTGGTTTAAATACATCAAGGAATCCTTTATGCAATTAGGTGGGGGGAGCTTTTTATTTTAACCCCGAGGGGATCTGTTAGTCACATTGGTCCTGGACTAAAACTAGCTTTTTAGAAAAAAGAGCTGTAGCGAGAGAGGAGTTAGACCTCTGGATAACTTTGGTTTTGAGGTAAGTGTTGCAGACAACGACACCGATGATGGAGCCCTTTCTTGTGTACGTTACAAATTAACAGAGGCCATTATCTGCTTACTAGGTTTAGATCTAACCTGTTGCATTTTTTGATAGCCTCCCCCAGAGGGTTTTATAACTTGAAGTCTATCGGTGCCTGTGGCTGCGACAACCTGTCTCCACAGGTTTATGTTTTGTAAATATTTTACTGCCCCTAGAAATTTTTTATTATTCCACTTTTGAAGGGCAAGGGTTTTTCTCAAATTCGCCCCACCCTTTGTATTTTTACCGATGTTAACCAATGAATTTGTGACTTTTAACGTTACCTGTTTTTTAAGATCTACTATGTACCTGAGGAATTTGCAGAAAGGGTGCCTGTTTTTTACTCGGTTATTTTATAAGTCGATAGAGGTTTTGTGATGGATTATTTTTTTATGCTTTTTATTATGTATGTACTTTTATGGCTCTTATGAATCCGAATAAAGTAAATTAAAATTTGACAGTCTATATATAAATAAAGTACAAGAAAAAAATGTGTACATCCACCACACATTTCAGGAAGTCAATCACCATTACAGCAATGCTGACATGCTTCAGTTTGCTGTTAATCCTCTGGTTACTGTTATAATTTTATTGAGAAATAATTTAAAAAATGTACTATTGCCTCCTCTGCAACGAATCACAAACTACTGTATCATCTTCATTCAACGTGAAAAATACAAGGAACAGCACTCATGTGGTTCAGGTCATTCTCAGCAAACCACACCCACCAAGTTAAATGGGAATCCTTAAAACAAAAAATGTGAACTACTGATGTGGTGTGCAAGAGAGGTCAGCACTACTGATGTTGTGCGCCACAGAAGACAGCACTATTGATGTAGTGTGCACGAGAAGTCCGCACTACAGATGTGGTGTTGAAGACAAGTCAGCACTACTGATGTGGTGTTGAAGACAAGTCAGCACTACTGATGTAGTGTTGAAGACAAGTCAGCACTACTGATGTGGTGTTGAAGACAAGTCAGCACTACTGATGTGGTGTTGAAGACAAGTCAGCACTACTGATGTGGTGTTGAAGACAAGTCAGCACTACTGATGTGGTGTTGAAGACAAGTCAGCACTACTGATGTGGTGTTGAAGACAAGTCAGCACTACTGATGTGGTGTTGAAGACAAGTCAGCACTACTGATGTGGTGTTGAAGACAAGTCAGCACTACTGATGTGGTGTTGAAGACAAGTCAGCACTACTGATGTGGTGTTGAAGACAAGTCAGCACTACTGATGTGGTGTTGAAGACAAGTCAGCACTACTGATGTGGTGTTGAAGACAAGTCAGCACTACTGATGTGGTGTTGAAGACAAGTCAGCACTACTGATGTGGTGTTGAAGACAGGTCAGCACTACTGATGTGGTGTTGAAGACAGGTCAGCACTTCTGATGTGGTGTTGAAGACAGGTCAGCACTTCTGATGTGGTGTTGCAAGACAGGTCAGCACTTCTGATGTGGTGTTGCAAGACAGGTCAGCACTTCTGATGTGGTGTTGAAGACAGGTCAGCACTTCTGATGTGGTGTTGAAGACAGGTCAGCACTTCTGATGTGGTGTTGAAGACAGGTCAGCACTTCTGATGTGGTGTTGAAGACAGGCCAGCACTTCTGATGTGGTGTTGAAGACAGGTCAGCACTTCTGATGTGGTGTTGAAGACAGGTCAGCACTTCTGATGTGGTGTTGAAGACAGGTCAGCACTTCTGATGTGGTGTTGAAGACAGGTCAGCACTTCTGATGTGGTGTTGAAGACAGGTCAGCACTTCTGATGTGGTGTTGAAGACAGGTCAGCACTTCTGATGTGGTGTTGAAGACAGGTCAGCACTTCTGATGTGGTGTTGAAGACAGGTCTGCACTTCTGATGTGGTGTTGAAGACAGGTCTGCACTTCTGATGTGGTGTTGAAGACAGGTCTGCACTTCTGATGTGGTGTTGAAGACAGGTCTGCACTTCTAATGTAGTGTTGAAGACAGGTCTGCACTTCTAATGTAGTGTTGAAGACAGGTCTGCACTTCTGATGTGGTGTTGAAGACAGGTCTGCACTTCTGATGTGGTGTTGAAGACAGGTCAGCACTACAGATGTGGTGTTGAAGACAGGTCAGCACTACAGATGTGGTGTGCAAGAAAGGCCAGCCTGGTGCTCTTTCTGTACCTCCATGGAAATCATGGAAACCATCCTTAACGTTAACCATTATACGTAGGATGGGGGGCGTGGCAAGCCACCGATCATGGCGGTCGTGTTCTGAGCCAGCTACCGTAGCCCGAGCTCAGTAATCCTGCCTTAGACCGGCATCCTATCTCCTCTGTACGCTGCTGTGGGAGTGAAGGGTAGGGGGAAAGAAGCGCCATCAATCTTGATGTGGTTGCCGTACCGGGGCACCATGAAGACGGAGATCCGGGCCCCGGCACACAAGGCAGCCATTTACAGGGTGAGGCAGCGTGATGCCGTAGACGGCTTGCAAGAGTCAGCACCGGAAGACGTGTGCCTGCCAAGTCGTCTCCACCGTGGGGAAACACATGAGCCTATCACTCGTCGGAAATTAGCGAGAGTAAGGTATTTGGAAAAATACTACCCCCAAAGAAAGGAATTGGGCTGCGCAGTGTAAGACCCGAGATCACCGGCATAGACGGCTGGCTCTGCGCGACTGGGCAGTGGTGGAGGCCGTGGCAGCAAGACGGGGCAGTCACTCCGAGGAGCGCTGCCCTACGGACGGGAGGCGAACCGAGACGAGAGGAGCGCTGACCCAACCCAGTGTATGCCCCGAGCGACGATCTTAAGGCAACGTTAGTAACTGCGTCATAGGCCCTCCACGTCGTGGAGGACCGGAGCTGGAGGGTGTCGGCGTGCATACTGGCGCACGAGGCACGAAGGCATGGATGAGCCCCGTCTGCAGTTTTGTTGTGCGGGAGGCGGCCGGTGTGAGTGGCTGAGTGTTGCGGGTCCTGACGATCCGTCCGACGACACCGGCCAGAGGCCCACATCGGTGAGGCTACGACTGGCGAGCTAGAGACCTCCCCACGGGTGAGTGCTATGCGGGGAGTTGTAGCCAGGAGGCGAATGCGGCGCTCGCATGGCAGGGCTGAGCATGACGTCTGGAGCCTCGACGCAGTGGTGGTTACAGCAAATTGACAGAGCCAGGGGCATCGAGCATTATAAACGTACTTTTTTTGAGTCCCCGGAGGATGCGTAGGAGTGGCTCGAAGTTATGAATCCAGCGCAGTTGTCCGGCCAGCCTCCACAGGGACCCACACATGGTCTTGGAGGTGCTCGGGACAGGCACTCACAACGAACTGGTAGGAACAAGGGTGGATTGATTTTCCCGGGCTCCACACAGGAGCAGGTGCAGCAGAGCAGGGAGATGGCTTTGGTAGCTGTGAACGCTCTCAGAGACGCATCTGCACGTCGAGACTCGGAATCGTCTGAACATAGTACTGTCCGTTCTGACTCAGAGAACAGTTTGACACTCTTTCCAAGTGTGTCGTCAAAAACGGCAGATGGATTATAGGATATGTAGATGTCTCGCACTCTTGCCTCTCGGTCGGCGGGCGCGGTGGCCCGATGTGGCGATGGCACGAAGATCCCAAGATGAATATATCCTTTTTGTTATGATATTTTGTGCAATATATGGTCTATTATGATTAATGTTTCCTATTTGCTCAGGCTCGAAGGGGCTCTTCAAATGTAGGATTTTCCTCTATGGCGGATACGACTGCCAGTCCCCCACTTGCGAATGCTAAAGTTTACCTAGTAACAGTTAAATGTGTGTTATGTTTAGTTTGGCCTTGGTTAGTTCACCGGCAAGGCCTGGTATTTGAATTCTTAAGGGGGTTTACGGGCTCTGATGTGATGCAGCTGCCAAGTCTCACTACGTTAGCTAATCCCCCTCTTGAGGCGTATCATACACGAATAGCACGCACTGCACAAATTAGACACATAATTTTATCACATGGAATGTCCTCTATCCATCTATAAAAGACACAGGGTTTATGCGCAATTACTGCGACGTAAGGCGCACATTGTTTTCCTTCAGGAGTCGCATCTGACGGATTCTGAGGCCACAAAGAAGCATAAAAAATGGAGAGGACAGGTAATAGCTACTAATCACTCGGCCTTCACTAGGGGGGTGACAATATGGATAAGAGGGGGGGGGTCCCATTTGACATATCAGATAAGCGGGTGGACACTCAGGGGAGATACATATTTTAAAAGGGCACTTTGGATGGCAGACCTGTCATATTGGGGAAAGTATATGCACCGAATTTTGACCAAAACAAATATTTTATAGACTTGAACCCCATATTAGCGGGTTGGGAGGCACTTCCGTGGATAATAGGGGGTGACTAACTAAATGGGACGGTAGCTAGTAAACAAGCAAGAGGCTCTGCGTAGCTGGGTTGATGGCTGGCTGCTCAATGATGTATGGAGACAAAGGAATCCACTAAGTAAAGAGTACTCTTTCTACTCCCCAGTGCATCAGCTGCATACACGGATAGATCGGTTCCTGTGCTCCCGCTCCATAGCTGACCAGGTAACGCATACCACTTAATTGGTCAAGACCTTCTCCGACCACAACCCATTAGAGATGACTATTAACTGGGGCAGAATACCCACACCGGTACCTACATGGAAACTCTGGCCCCAATTACTAGAGGACACAGTGTTTCGTAGCACGCTTTCTACAACACTCCAAAACTATTTATCTGACAATAATAACACCGCATTCACTATCCTGGTTGCGTGGGATGCACTAAAGACAGTCATTAGGGGAACGGCGATTAGCACCACGGTAGGCACCAGGCAGTAGGTTCATAAGAACCTAAAGGCAGTCGAGGAAAAGATGACAATGCTTGAACAGGAGGCGGCACATGATCCAGATAAACAGACTAGCTTACAGGAGGCGCGCATCACACACGCAGAACTGCTGGAAACACTCCGACTGATAGATTACAGATCCTACACTCAAATAAAACACTCAGAAGCGGATAAATCAGGTATCCTATTAGCTAAATTAATCAGGAATGACCTGCCCACTACCATCATCAGCCATGTTACTCTGCCGGGAGGGGACACGGAGTGCACACAATACGACATAAATGAGGCCTTTTGTGCATATTGTGAAACATTATATGAGGCACTTCTGCCACTGGACGGAGCATATATTGATGACTTCCTCACGGACTTAACGTATCCTCGGGTCCCGGAGAATATGCAAGATACTCTAGCAGGATCCATTACTATGGGAGAAATTAAGGCAGCTTTTAAAGGGCTCTCACAAAACAAAACGCCAGGCATGGATGGCTTACCAGTAGAATTCTTTGAAGCTTATTCGGAAATACTCGTACCTCATCTGGAGGAAGTATATAATACCTCCCTTGAAATAGGACATCTGCCTCACACCACGGCTCAGGCACTAGTGGTGTCATTGCCAAAACCAGGAAGGGATTTGGCCGAAATGTCGGGCTACCGCCCATTGACTTTATTATCTACGAAGTACAAGATACTAAGTAAAATTCTAGCGAACCGATCCAACCATATCTGCACAGACTGGTCCACATTGACCAATGCGGATTCATAGAGGCGCAGAGCACATCGCTAAATATACGGAGATTACACCACATAATGTCTTCAGATCCAACTCCTTATCCGCACGCTGGCTGCATTGCATTGGATATGAAACAAGCCTTTGACACATTGTCCTGGGACTATATGTTTAAGGCCATCGCACGCTTTGGCTTACCTCCTGATTATATTAAATGGGTGCGCCTATTGTATGAGGCCCCGACGGCCAGGGTTAGGTCCGGGAAACATCTCACAAGAATAACGTGTTTATAGAGGCACGCGACAGGGTTGCCCCCTGTCCCCAATATTATTTGTACTAGCGCTGGAACCATTAGCGATGAGGTTTCGAGCAGAGGCCTCCCAGTGCAGTATACCGATTGACGCCTCCATGCACTTGGTATCAGCATACACAGATGACATAATCCTTCAAAAACAGACCTCCTGGGAGGATTAGACCCAATGCCGAGAATTTTTGCTTATTTTGAGAAGATTTCTGGATTAGCAATTAGCGAAAAGAAATCAAGTGCTTTCTTTTTCCATAACCAGCATCATCCAGACACCATATGTTTTGGTAGATTAACCCTACAAACGGCTGCACACACTTTTAAATACTTGGGCATTAATATATACCATTCCCACGTGGATATGCTGGAGGGTAACCTTGGCAAGGCCGTCAAAGGGATACGCTCTCAAGTGGCTTTTTGGTCGGCGCTGCCTCTCTCAGCCGTGGGTAGAATAGCAATATCTAAGATGGTAATGCTCCCACGTCTCTTATATTTCTTTGCGAACCTACCACTGGCAGTGCCTCCGTCTGTTTTTAACACCCTGGACACTATCCTGCTGGACCTTATATGGGGAGCGGGCATCACAGAATAAGCCTTAGGAAACTACAGATAGATACGCGAGGGGGCGGACTGGGCGACCGGATTTTAAAGCCTATTATTACTCCTGCCAGTTGCAATGGCTCTCCTACTGGACGGCAGGACGTAATCTGCAGGAGATTGGTTATACCACGAAACACCTTGAACAGGGCGTTCTGATTACTTAATTATTACCCCACAGCAAAGTTCCCTCGACCGCACCGCTACTGCTGAAAACTGCATTGGACTGTTGGAAGAAGGCCTTGAAATATGCATCCAACCGTAGACCCTACGCAAGCAATATCCCGCTGGTGGGGATACCACTGGCAAGCGGTAGACTGACGACACGGGCGCTTGGACCGTGGTTGGACGCGGGGGTAGACACGGTTGGGTCACTTTTTGGAGGGGAGATGCTCATGGGCCATGATACTTTTACATGCGAAACTGGGGCCCCCAACACTTTGTATGTTATACATGCTGCGCTACTACACTATATTAAACAGTGGTCACCTGACCATGTAGAACCCAGACAAACAAATTAGTTAAAGCATTATATCTTATGGGTCGGGGAAGCCATCTCATTAAATGGTTGTATTTGAGTCTTAGAGCTCAAACGAGGTTCCCCCTAATAGCTCTTCGAGCGCAGTGGGTGACAGACATGGGAAAGGAGTTCACGGACAAAGAATGGGCAGATATCTTAGATTGCCCCAGGCAGATTCCACGAAATGCAAAATTTAAATTCATTCAATGTATGATAATGCACAGAGCTTACCTGACACCATACAGACTGCACAAGATGTATCCACTCACCGCCCACTTCTGTCCTAGATGTCGATTGCCCAAGGCCAACCTACTCCATATGTTATGGGCATGCCCGGGACTGAGAATCTTCTGGGGCAGAGTAGTGCAAACACTTGAGACAACAACCCATCTCACTGTAGGAGACTCGGCATTGGAGTGCGTACTAGATCTCCGTAGACGCAGATCAGCTCAAAAAGTATATTTACGATTTCTAGATCTGGCGTCATCAGTGGCCAAAAGGTCCATCATGGGGGGGCGCAAGAGAGCCCACGGCAAAATGGCCGCATTTTAGTGCAGCTCGGCCGGCCGTGAGCCACAAACGTACCAAAATCCTGTAGTTGCGCCAGACTATGAGTGGCAACCTGTGGAGGACACCTTCCAGAACTTGAAGGGTGCCGGTGGACCCCAGAAAAAAACGACGGATTGGACCAAGTGCGATTGGATGCTGTGGCGGGTCGGCTTGGTGGCATCAGACAACATGGCAGCCCTCTGGTAGCGTACGTCTCCGCGGCGACTGGTGTGGACGGACGCGGCCGCTGGCGCCTGGTGCGGCCCGCTGATTCCTGCCCAGCGACACCCACAGGATTGACTCTGACGCCGAGGCGGGAGTTGCGGCTGCCGCGATTGCGGCCCCTCCGGCCGGTGAGAGGGTGCGCCGGAGGACCCGAGGTTTCAATGCTCGGCCCCAGAGGTATGGAGCAGTGGCGGCGGGAGGTACCTCGCAGACGCTGATGATGACGGCCTTGCCGCGGGAGGTGCGCGGCGACCGCTGGGGATGAAGTGCCCGCGAACCCAGTGCCAGAGAGCGGCGGCTTTAATGTGTAGTGGCGGAGGCCGATAACCACTGTGTGAGTTCAGAGCAGGGAGCGAGTGAGCGCCTATTCAAACGTGCGGTTCAGCGGGAATGACAGCACTGCAGCCTCGGAGAGGCAGGAGAAAGAAGCGGTGAGTGACAGCCACAGCGGGGGAGGCGCGTGGGAGGCGTGTGGGAGGCTCCCTACTGCCCGGACTGTGTGCACACCCGGGCCTCTCGTGCCTGCTGGCGTGGCCCCTGTTACTTTGCACGGGAGCTTCGGTGGCCCTGCCTGATTCCCGTGTGCAGGTGAGCCGCAGTTCCCAGTTTGTTGAAGACAGCTGTTCGTGTTCCTGGGGGCCGCTGGGTGGGCGGACGGAGTGGGCTGCGCCGAGGCATGAGAGACCCTCCCTCGGAGCCGTGCAGCTGAAGTGGACAGATCTGCGGCCGGGCATGGGGGTTCCCCACGGGCTGATCGGGCCTCTGCTTTACCCACTGCAGTCCCACTCTTGCCCATCTACATGTGTCCGCTGATGGGGAAGCCGGACAAGGAGCAGTCCTTTGAAGCGCGAAAGGTCACCCGTGCCAGCAGTGAAGCGGCGTCCAATATGGGGGAGCAGGGCGCGAGTCTGGAGGTGATCGCGGCTTCCCTGGCAACAGTGCAGCAGAGTTTGACCACCATTGATGGGAAGATTGACCATATGAATCTCCATATTAATCACATCCGCGCCAAACTGGACCAACAGGCGACCCGGATCACTGAAGTGGAGGCCCGCATCTCAACGACCGAAGACACAGTGCACGAGCTTCAGACCAAAAGCCTCAACATGGAGAAAGTCATGGCTGTTATTCAAGCTAAGAACGAAGAGTTGGAGGCGCGCTCCCGGCGCAACAACGTCCGCATCACGGGAGTGCCAGAGTCAACGAATACGGGGCGCATGGAGCAGTATGTGGAAAGCCTCCTTAAGGACGTTATTGGCAAGTTGGAACTATCCAGCATGCTGATAGTTGAGAGAGCACATCGATCGCTGGTGCCACGGCCTCACCGAGGCCGATCGTGGCCCGCCTGCTTAATTACAGAGATCGCGACACGATCCTCCAGCTGGCGTGAGAGAAAGGAGCTATCAATCATCAGGGAAATAACTTGCAATTCTTTCCGGACTCCACAGTGGCGGTGCAAACCGCGAGGCGAGAGTATCAACAAGTGAAATACTGCCTGCAAAAAGCCAACATAAAATATGCTATGCTTTACCCGGCTCGCCACAAAATTATGCACAAAGGCGGCGACTAAATTTTCAATACTCTGAAGACGGCCATGGCGTACGTCAAGTCCTTGCTGAAAAATGATCGGCAAAACCCGCATTCGGATACCGGTGATTGATGATGGCCGACACCCAGAAAGCAGCCTGGAGAGGCACGGTGTCACCCGTTTAGGACACCATGGACCCAGCAATACTGCCTCTCATCAATCAGGTAGAATCCTGTACGAAACAGAACAGAACAGAACTGGCGCAACACTCACTGCGGCCCTCACGGCCCTCCCCGGTACTACCAGGGGAGCTAGTTGGGACTCTGGTAAGCCCCGAACTGTAGTAACCACTGTTATAAAATGTTTTGTTTGTGCGGTTGGCACTACTTGGGAGGTTCACTTTATCAAAGTTATGAGGATGTTCTCCAACATATTTGGGATGCAAGAGTGGGTGGGGGGAGGAAATGGAAGGTATATAAGTTCCTGTATGTTCGCTTATGCAACCATGTTATGTCAGTCCAGCATTGCGCAAGCGGCCTTTTTCACATGCCTATCATATACAAGTAGCACAATAAGATGCAAGACCCCATGGGTAGTTGGTCACTACGATGTCTAACTTGGAATATCCGGGGACTGAACAATCCCAGGAAGGTGCGTCAGGTGTTAGCCTATCTCAATAGACACCACATAGAGATAGCGATGTTACAGGAGACACACCTCACCGCACACAATGACAAAGCGCTGGGTAGAGGCTGGGCGGAGTTGGCTGCTGCTTCCTCATATTCTTCCTACTCACGGGGAGTCATCACCCTCATCAAAAAGGGCACGCAATTCCACCTGGAACAAATTTTCAGAGATGATCAGGGCCGCTGGGTGATACTAATGGGTATACTTCGAGGCATGCGAGTAGGGCTGGTTAACTCATACGGACCAAACACAGACGACCCCGATTCCTACGCAGGTATATGAAACCAACCCAGAGAGATGCATTGCACGGATATTGTCTGGGGGGGGGGGGGACACTTTAACCTCACGCTTGACGCAGAACGGGATAGGTCAGGGGATGCGACTGAACATCACAGACAGGCTGCGGCAGAAATGTGGGCCTGTATGGACGAGCTTGATTTAGTGGACGTGTGGAGGCTCAGACACCCGGATACCAGGGAGGGCACACATACATCCACGGTCCATGCCAGCTGGTCTCGGCTGGACTACTGGCTGACCAACACGCGTGTTCAGGGGTGGGTAGAGGACATGCAACATTTTCCTAGGACGCTCTCCGACCACAAGCCGGTGCTACTAGCGATGAACATACCCACGTTTGCGCCGCCACAGTTCAGTTGGAGGTTTAATGCAAAAGCCCTACTTGACCCTCTTTATACTGACACTGTACGGGGGGCGATAGAGGACTACTTCCAGCATAATGCGGGCTCCGTTGCCGACCCAGGGACGGTGTGGGAGGCCTTTAATGCCACCATCTGGGGGATGTGCATTAGCACCAGCGCAGGGATCCTGAAAGATATCCGCTCCAAACTACGGAGTATAGAACTCACCATTAAACAGTTAGAATGCGAATATGAAAGCAGACACAATCCAGAGGTTCTTGGGCGCATAAAAGAACAGCTCACTCAGTATAACGACTTTGCTGAGGACGACATTAGATACATCTCGAAAAGACAGACTGCCAGGGCATACAGTGAGGGAGGCAGATCGGGACGCACTCTGGCCCAGAAAATACAGCAGCGAAATACGGTACACACAATAACACACATCACAGATGATATTGGCGACACCCACTACAATCATGCAGGCATCTCCTCCGTCTTCACAACAGCGTACACCCGCATGTACTCGTCGGCATGCCCCACGGACGTGGCGGCACTGACGGCATACTTGGAGGACATAGCCCTGGTGTGGCTGGCAGACGGCCACAGGGACTACCTGATGCGACCCATTACGGTCGCAGAAATTCTGGAAGTGATCAGCTTACAAACGAATTTTATAAGGCATACGCTGATTTGCTCTGCCCCCACCTCCTGGAGATGTACGCGGATGCGCATGAGAAGCAGATCCTCCCTCCACACCCAGAGAGGCGCTCATAGTCGGATAAGCCCCCAGATAGATGGAACTCCTACCACCTGCTGTTATTGATAAATACTGACGCAAAAATCGTGGCCGACACCTTTGATGCCCACCATTGTGCTCCCAGATCAATCGGGCTTCATACCGAACCTATCGACCTCACACAACATCCGCACTATTTTTGCGCTTCTGCACGTTTTAAATCTAGAGCTGGAGGCGGCCACCGTTCTCCTAGACGCGGCTAAAGCCTTCGACACAGTGGAATCGGACTATTTATTTCTCATTCTGCGTCGGATGGGTTTGCCTGCTATGTTCCTCCAATGGATACAGCGGTTATATACGGATCCATTGGCCAGAATTAGGGTGAACGGACAAGTGTCTGGACCGATCCCAAAACGACGTGGCACGCGCCAAGGCTGCCCGTTATCCCCACTACTTTTTACTATCGCCCTGGGACCGCTCGCCTGCAAAGTCCGTCAACAATATGCCGATATGGCGCTTCGGTTCCATCAACGTCAGATAGGCATTTCTTTTTATACTGATGACATGGTCCTCTATGTGCGAGACCCTCAGCATAACCTCTTGAGACTCCTGAGAGAATATGTCAGGTTCGGGGGATTTTCCGGCCTCCAGGTAAACTGGACTAAGTCCACCATAGTGCCCCTTACAGAGGATACGCACGCCTGTGCGCTGGACTATCCTCTGGAATGGCAATACGACCCAGTTAAATATCTGGGCATCTGGATTCACAGGGACCCTGAGGAGGTACTCAGGCGGAACTATGGGAGGGCGATCGACAGGCTCGAGGAGCAAGTGAACAGGTGGGTTCAGCTCCCATTATCACTAGCAGATAGGATAGCCCTCATCAAAATGATAGTGCTGCCCAAATTCCTCTATCTATTCACCAATATCCCGACCATACTGCCCAACTATTTTTTTAAGACCCTCCAAACACGTTACCAGACTGGTCTGGGCGGGAAAGCAAGCAAGTATTAGTTGGGACACTTTGTCACTTCCCTACAACCAAGGTGGGTTTGCGGCCCCAAATTTTAAGCTCTATTACCTCTGCGCACAGGCACACTATGCCAGCAATTGGTATCACCCAACACCATATCTGCCTCACTTAGCAGTTGAGGAGGGGGACACACACCCTATTCCACTGCGCCACATCTTGCCACACGATCGGAGGGAGATCCCACGCACGGAAATCAACCCTGTGCAAGCGACCATTGAAGCTTGGCGGCGACTAGGAGACAGGGCATGTAAACTGCCTCTTTACGCCCCTGCAATGCCACTGGCGAATCATCCACAGCTTTCAGCGATGCAGGACGTGGGCAATATTGCCACACTGTCCGATATGGGTATCAGTACACTGGGTGAACTTTACACTGCGGGGCAATTTGTGGAGGAGTCCGAACTGCACTATGTAACCAATCAAACACTGCTGTTCCGATTCAACTATCACTGATTGAAGGCAGCACTGCGTGTGCTGTTCCCTAGCTTCCCTGTGGAGCCCCCGGTCCTCACCCCACTGCAAATAATAATAACGGAGCCCTCACGGTGACACCTCGTGGCCCGGCTATACCGCTCCATGCAGGTGGAATGTGTGCGCACCGGCACAAGGGCCCTAGAGAGATGGAATCAGTCACTCGATGAGCCTTTATCAGAGGAGGACTGGATGACCGGCTGCGGTCTAACGGACACGTTAACACCAAACGGGAACCTCCGCATAGTACACCTCAAATACCTACATCAGGCTCACCATACACCACTGAAGCTCCAGCGTCAGGGTCTGAGGGAGGACGCCACATGTCGTAGGTGCGGGGCGCCGAATGCAGACTTTGTCCACTTGGCCTGGAATTGCGGGAGGGTACAGGCCTATTGGGTACAGGTGGTGACGGTAATGAGAAAGGTTGCGCAGTGCGATTTAGAGGGTGCTCTGCAGGAATGTCTCCTAGGCCTTCTCCGAGGGGTCCCCACAGCGAAGAGAAAGTTGCTGGCAATAGCGCTGCTCGTAGCAAAACGTAGGGCATCAATACACTGGGACAGTAAGAGCAGTCCAGCGCTCAAGCAATGGATGTCAGATCTGATATATTGCAAAGACACCTTAAAGACCTACGAAGAAGAATTGCCAGCCAGGTCCCGGCCAAAAGACTTCTGGGCACCTTTAACGGGCTACCTGCAGGATCAGCCAGCTGCACTGCTCCCGGGTTGTGTTCGGACTGACACTGATGCTGAACAATCTGTGCACTGACTGTTAAATTGATATGCTTAGTCCTGTATAGCCTGACTACTTATGTCTGGAAGAGAGCCGAAACTTACAGTACAATGTATACTGACATGCTTCAGTTTCTTTGACATGGTATGTTGAAAACTCAATAAAAAAATAAAAATAAAAAAAAAGGTCCATCACCATGCATTGGAAATCGGCTAAGGCGCCTTCATTACATACATGACATGACGAAGTGGTTATGTGGGCGAGGGCGGAAAGCGCATCCTTACGTAGGGAGGAAGCCAGAGGGCTCTGGAAAAACTCAATATCACTAGAATGGGATGTAGCACTGGAGTCCTTTAAGGGAAGCAGCCCAGATGACATACCGGATGTTCCACAATCACAATGGGGGGAAATCGTTATATGCAAAAGGAGGTTTGCCTCACTTGGGATGAAGGAAGAGACGCAAAACAAGTTAATAGCTATGATAATCAGAGAACAGAGAGGGATAGGAAGGGTATAGAGGGGAGGGTGGGGGGAGTTGATGGGTTGCAATTAAAGTATTGTCATTTATTTTGTTGATATAAGCTCATGCACCAATAAGTATTATATTGGAGTCTGTTTTGAACGGCATAAATGTGACGACATTGTAATCTGTATGAGGGGACTGTACGCACAGGTTTCTTGTATAGTAGCTGGAAAGAAAAGGCTGAGGCTTTCGCATAACCGAAAAACCCAATAAATGTATGTTGTTTAAAAAAAAAAAACATTATACGTAGGATGGAACTAAGGTGCAACATTAGTCCTCACACATGTCAAACAGGTATGACTAAACAAATCTAAAACACAGATTGCAGTGCTGGGCTATGTGGACCACACATTGCTTCTCTGACTAGCCAGAGCTTCCATGGGCACTTCCCTATAGCTAGTAGCATGCTTTGCAAACTGAATGCCACCTTCAACCCCAAGCAATTTATCATCTTCAGGTTATGGTGACCAAGAAACCATGCACATCTGCCTTCATTTTTTTCTCAGTCCAAACTATTAGCTAGTTCCAAATGCCACAAAATTAGAAGATCAACTTGTCTTCACACTAAGAGAGCCAATCAATGTACATATCACCCCACCAGATGCTTTCCCAAAATACACTTAAGCAAAAAATACATGATGTGGTAGAAAAATGCTGGATCCACAGGTTTATACCTCAAATTGTACAGCTACTTTGCCTCAAGAACAACTTCAGAAAATTATGAAAGCCCCCCCCCGCCCCAGTCTTTCTATGTCTTTTAAGCACATATACTAGACCTTTCTCAATCATACTTGAGTGCTGTTGGGACAGAAAAATCCTCTGCATGACAATGGATGTGCAAACTTGCCTTGAGTGCCCAACTGTACTGTTGTCTGGATCCCTAATGCAGATTTTTGCTGTCATAGGAAAACACAGATCATGTGTGTGTGCACCATGACATAGCCATAAGCCGCTCTCACGGATTGTGGTCTTGTTGGACGAGGTGGGGTGCCCAATGCACTACCTTCCTATTGGTGAAAGGTTACTGCCTTCACCCTGAGTTAAGTAGCACGAGTGTGGTGGTGGCACCATACTGTGAAGTGATCAGTAAGAGTGAACTGGTCCTTTTTAACCTGTGTCACTGAAGTGAGGCCTACAGGCTCACTCACCTTTTGATCTTCCACTGCTGTGTGCTTAACTCACCATTGGCATACATCAGGTTGGTGCGAAGTGCTGAGTAGCGCGGAAGGTACCTCAGCGCTGAGTGTATGTGTACCTGGGAAGGATGTCACAGAGGGAATATGTAGTAGTGAGTGCATGGTGAATGCATGTGGTGGAGGTGCATGTGCCAAAGAGTGGTACAGTACCTGAAGGATGTAGTGCTGTGCAGTGCGTGCAGGAAAAGTGCATGTGCTGGCACTTCGAGGATCTAGATCCACCCGAGAGCTCCAACTTTTTAGCGAGGTACATTGGGGTATTGAAATGAATAGCTGTATGTGACATACATGCAATTTTTAATTGTATCCTTGGTTCGTAAGGGACCCAATTTAGGGATATCAGCTCTGGCGTGATGTGATCGTTTCTTTTCAAGCCAGTTATGAGCCTTGCAGCAGAATTGAGGGTAGCCCTGAGGGGGGGCAGTCTTCGCTCTAGGAAGGCCACAAAGGGTTGCGCTTCCATAATCAAGCTTAGAGATCACTAGGGCTTGCACCGCAATTTTTAAGTCATGTGAAGGGAGGAAAGGTTTTATTTTCCTTAGGAGGCTGAGTTGGAAGTTCGCTTCTTTGGTGAGTGTACTAATATGCTTCTGCATGTTCAGACTCTTGTCTAGCATTATTCCCAATGAGCTTGTGGAATCAATGATGTGTGGCGCGCAATTTAGAGCGGTTAGTTGACTCATCCATTCTTCGATGACTGGAGACTGCTTGGGTGGTGTGATTAGGAGGAATTCAGTTTTAAGAGTGTTGAGCTTCAGGTGGTTCCCTGTCAACCAGCTTTGAGTTTTCAGTAATATCGAGCTGAGCGACCTGATGTCCTCAGGGGAGGCGATATTAATGCACAGCTGGGTATCATTGGCGAACATTTTATAATGACTGCTGGATGATTTCAAGATTTCTGTTAAAGGCTCCATAAACAGGCTGAAGAGAGTGGGTGAGAGCGCAGATCCTGGTGGAACCCCCAGGGTGACCGGAGAAGGATGAGACAGGGACTGGTTCACCTTGAAGCTTTGGGTTTTATTGTGGAGAAATGAGGAGAACCAGTTTAGTACAGGCCCAGAAAGCCCCATCCTGTGCTTCAAGAGGTCAATTTGGTTGTCGTGTTTAACAGTATCAAAAGCTGATGAGAGGTCGAGGAGGATCAGTAGGCAAGATTCGCTGTGAACTAGCAATCTCAGTGCATCGTCTACAATGTGAGTGACATCAGTTTTTGCTATGACCCTCGCGGAAACCGGATTGAAAATGGTCCAGGAGTCGGAATTGTTCAATGTGGTCACAGAGCTGGACATGCACACATTTCTCCAGGAGCTTTGCCAATGTGTAAATGTTAGAAAATGGGTGGAAGTTGAGTAGGTCAGAGGGATCTGCGGATGGCTTCTTTAGAATAGGGGTAACCTGCCCAGATTTTAGGCAGTCCGGAATAGCACCTTGCAGAAGTGAGGCATTGACAATCTTCGTCCAGAGCGGGAGTAAGGAGGCTCTGATCTCAGAGAAGAAGTTCAATGGCAAGGGGTTGTTGAAAGGGTTAGATGGTTTTAGAGTAGCTAGAGTTTTGCATATAGTACTTTCATCCAAAGTTTTGAAAATGCTCCAAGAGGCGTTGTTTTTGGGGGTGGGGCAGAGCTGACCGAGCGGGATGTCATCCAAAGTAGTAGGAAGGAGGGTGTTAGGAGGTGCGATCGAGAGGTGCTCCAAGACTGAACGTAGTTCAACTTCAATCTTAGTAGTCTTATCAGAGAAGAAGTCAGCGAACTCTTCGCAGTTAGGCTGCGGACCTAGCCCCAGTGAGGAAAGGTTCGGTTGACTGTTTGATTGAAGCTTGATGAGTTTGTACAGCTTTTTAAGACTTTTTTGCATGCTTTCATTGGTTTCTGAAGAAGGTGGCTTTAGAGCATCTGATGCGTTTGTTATAGACATTTCTTACATATTTCAGCTGGTTGAGATGTTCAAGGGAGGGGGAGGATCTCCTCCGTCTTTCAGTATTTAGACTATTGTTGTACCAAGGTCTGGAGACTTTGGAGGACAGTCTTTTTAGCTGCAGAGGCGTCATCGAGTCTAGAACACGTGTCATGGAACTGTTATAGTGGTCCGTAAGGTCATGAAGTTGGCTCCGCGGTGCATCAAGAGACCATGACCTGCATGCTGTTCATTTCCTATTGGTCATGGGTCTGCGCAGAGATGCCAGCTTTGACCTCTGGGAGTCCTTCACTACAGTGCCTGCAGCTCTTCCTCTGGTGAGCACTGCTGTCTTTTTCACTATCACTCTTTTGTTAGGGTTCCCTTAAGCAATATTACTGCTATTCTTATTGTTCCTGCAAGAGCAGCAAATGAGCCTGTGCAGGGTGAAGGTTCAGTTGAATAAGATCCATCTAGTCTGCAGCTATGCGCCTCCAGGGACGTCTGGGTAATAACCCTCAACACCACCTTGGTGCCTAGAGAGGTTCTATAATTATTCCTGAGTCCTCATCTCATCTTAACACACTTTCACCTCTCTTGTGACAGTAAGGTATATTTACTATTTTATTTTTGTATAAAGTCTTCATATACCACATACCAATGGCTGCCAAGAGACTGAAACCACAAAGATTACGTACAGGAAGGTAGGCGTTTAGTACGTAGGAGTTAGAATTTATTTTATTTGTGTTTTTTACAGTGTTCAACATATCTGTTTTCAGTCTCAATTAGTGATGATAGTAGTAATACAAAATTCAACTTGACTGGTGAGGGTACAGCAATTATGGGTCTTAGTATTTCTAAGATTGGAATTGTAACACTGTCAAGAGGTTCCTGCAAGAGCATACGCTGGGAAGGAGCCTAACAGAAGACGCTGAGAAGGAGCCTAAAAGAAGACGCTAGGCAGGAATCTAACAGAAGATGCTAGAGAGGAATCTAACAGAAGACGCTAGGGAGGAATCTAACAGAAGACGCTAGGGAGAAATCTAACAGAAGACGCTAGGGAGGAATCTAACAGAAGACGCTAGGGAGGAATCTAACAGAAGACGCTAGGGAGGAGTCTAACAGAAGACGCTGGGAAGGAGCCTAACAGAAGACGCTGAGAAGGAGCCTAACAGAAGACGCTGAGGAGGAGCCCAACAGAAGACGCTGAGGAGGAGCTTAACAGAAGACGCTAAACTCTAATCACTCCCATGTCCTGTGCTGTGGGAATATCAACTTCGGATACATCCCTGCTGTGACAGCCTGCTTTTCAAGACGATGAGGGAGTCTGCCTGCTTGCCAAGACCAGTGTGCTCTCAAAGGAAGAGGACAGCATTCGAGGAAGCAAGGTCGTGTGGGTAGCCCTGTCGACTGAACTCCCAGTGCCAGGTGTGAGGAAACCACTGCTGCACCGATCGGGTTGTAGCTTTTGTGCAGGACATAGTCAATGACCCCCACAGAACAGGAGAGGGCTGCAGTGAAGATCCTTGCGGTAAAGACTGCTGTGCGGAAAAGTTCGAAGCCTTGCGTGGTAGTGGTGTGGCAGCACCGTATGCCAGGAGGGACCGCTGTGGTGAAAGACTGCCAAGCCTTGTGCAGCAGTGGTGTGGTAACCCCGTATGGTAGGAGGGGCTGCTGTGGGTAATTTTGTCATATTGATTGGGCCAGAGCCCGTGGGCAGCAAGCGGTGGTAACCAGTAGGTCACTGGAAGCAATAAGGACAGCAACTGGTTCAACCTCGTTGAATGAGTGCGAAAACCATGGGAGCTCCGTCACCCAAGTGGGACCAAGAACAGGATCGTCGTAGATATAACCCCCTCCCAACTGTAAACATGTGAACACTTACCCTGCAGGAAACCTCTCATCGCTGCAGGAGCACAAATGCAAGGGACGGAGCCTGTGCCCATCGAGGGTAGCCGCTAAATCAGCATACAGCCAACTCCCCTCAATTGGTCAAGAGCTGCTCTGAGCTCCCGCAAATGGAGCACACTCCATGACTCTGAATGCTTCACTTCTGCTAGAGTGAGTAACACTTGGTTCGGGTCTGACATCCTCGGAGGAATTTGCTATTAAATCAAGTGTATGTGCACTGGAATACTACAGACTTTAAATCAGAATCTTAGTACACTCTTAAGACTCGGACTACTAGTGGAGCATACCCTGGAAGTTACCAGTAGAAAATGGGAATTAACCATGATTGCTACATGAAAAGCGGGAAAGGGAATGGTCATAAAGACTGTGTAAATTGTTTGTGAATGTCGTATTCTTCCTTCGTATGGGTAGAAGTAGAAATAAAATGCTTATTGTCTGTTATAAAAGTCAGAATTTGGCTGGCCAGTTATTTTTTGCTGCTGCTGCGTGCATTTTGAGTTGTGAGCCTATGTCCACTAATCAGTATCCACACCTAGCCCTCTCCACCCCACCGAGGAAGCCTTTGAATGCTCAGACCATGCCTATCCCGGGAGTCAAGTGCAGAAAGGTACTTGGCCCAGTTGCTCAGAATCCATAGTGGACCGGGCACCGGAAATTCTGAACTAAAATACCTCAAACCCCATGGTTGGGCCCAGTAGCCTCTGCATAACCCATAGCCCTCTGAAATGGGTTCTGATTAGTGTCATCCTTTTGTTAACAGTCCATGGTTTTAAACCCACTCGTATGCATTCCCTATGGAGAGTGAAATAGTCATACACAGTAACAAAACAATAGGCAAAATTAATAAAAAACTTTGGCCATAGAAGAAACCTGTGAATTCGGAATTCCTGTCCACCCAATCATCAAATAAACAAACGTCCACCCAAAGGCATCTTGGAGCTTGAAGTATTAGAGGTAGGGGAAGGGAAAATGAAAGAAGAGAAGGTAAGCAGAAGAGGTAGATCTTGAGGCTCCTCCACAAAGGGACAATCAGCAATTGAGCGAAATTCCAGTAGGAGTGTGTTCCAAAGGTTAGGTTCCAAAACTCAAAACGCCTACTCCTGCATCAGGCACACATAAAGCATGGAACCAGTAAAAGAAACAGCCCACCAGATTTCAGCGGCTGCAGTACAAGGCACAAACAGGTCAGTCACAAAAACAATGCAAATCCCCTAAAAGGCTTGGTCTCCCACTCACAAACCAAGAAGACATGGTAGCATTTACATAAACCAAATACCAAGAGGATGTCCAGGTTTTAAAGACTTTGTAACTATGCTCTCAAGGAAGCAGGAGGTCCAAGGAAGACAGTGTTGCCATAATCAAGCAATGAGAAAAATAAAATCTTCCATCACTGGATTGCTAGTGGCTTTTGATTTGTTGCTGTATAAGCTTTATTTCGACTACTCGTGCCATAAAAGCTATAAAAAAAGCCCTTATGATAAAAGAAGAAGTGTAAAAGTAGACAGTACGTGCAACAACTCATTACAGTTAAAAAACGAACAAATTATTCATCATGATTCACGGCTATGGCAAAAGAGCAATATAAAATTCAACAGGTCAGTAATAAAAACAATTGGCACAGCATTGCACACATAACACATACTTAAAACGGTATGGAAGAGGAAGGAGGAGCATCACAATGCTTTCGCATTTAGGATCTCTTCAGTTGGACCCAGTTCACAGTACCCAGCAGACCGTTTAATGGCTTTTCCAACCCTCTTAGGAAAAAATGGCAGACTAATTATTAACAATAAAGTGCATGTGCATAGCAATTTGATAAGAAATAAATTACCCTCCTATAAGCCCTTAGGCAGCTGTGTTTGAACCTCACCCTACTTAATACTGTAACATTCCTATCTGAGCATTCCTTCTTATAAGCCATGCATGACTTAAAAACATGGCCACTCCACAAGCAAACAGTGGCCTAGAATCTGATCTTAAAATGTGCAAGGCATCTGATGGTTCCGTGTGCCCAGTTGCTGGCAGATCGGTTTTAGCCATTTAGACCTTGGTTTGGCATATTCCCGGCAAACAAACATAACATGGGCAACGGATTCCACTGGGTCCTTGCAGCATGGGTAATGTTTTGATGTTAGGTTACATGGATGCCAGTTAGTTGTTTCCTCACAGACGGGGAATGTGCCAAACCTAAAATGAATGTATAACATCCTGTCTCGGGGGACCTGAATTATGCCTAGGGAGGGCTCCAGATTTGATTTGTACAAAGACTGACAACCATGCACCCTTCCATTGACTAAGAAAAAACATCTTACTTCACAGAGGTGGAGAGGCAATGTCTGTCTGAATTCCTCCACTTGAACTTTACTAATGCCTATGACGTAGGCTTTTGCACGCGTTGTACCTTTTATTAGCCACAACGTAAAAATTGGACCTTTCTAGAATCTTCACTTTAGGTAGAGGTTTCTAATTTTGTAGAAGGATATAATCTCAAAGAATCCTAAATTCAACAGTTTAACAGTCTCTCAATAAGACGGTTTTGGGGGTGATGCAGAGCTTCTCATCGCAATAGGGCTAGTCCTAAAATAGATAGAAAAAATCATTGTATTACCTTTAATGTCTAAGGCAAATGTAAGTACTCTTTTGTCTGAACATCCAGTTCATTTTTGTTTTTCACTTTATTTTTTTACACTGTACATTGCAGAATACCCAAAACTTTAGCTATCTTCAATTTGGTGTATGTATTGATGGCAGATCCATTTAATAACAGTCTGGTCCTCCTCAGATTTTAATGTGATCTGAAACTAAACATGAGAAGATACCACCTACACAGTCTTATAAGCAGGAATGGAGCTGCATGTAGAAATGTGAAAGAGTGGAACACTAGGGTGCTTCATTGAAAGAAAAGAAATGTCTTACATTAATGGGATGCGTTGAGGTATAGCCTTGTGCTAGATGAATTAGAGCTATTCATGATAAAATGCACCCCGGGTTTTGTGCCCTATGCATATGACAAATGTATTTTTTAATTTACATTGTTTTCTTGTTAAAGCTAAAGTAGCTGAAGCATAAGAACGTACCAAAATATGCATGAGAACGAAGGGATATTTGATTATATATATATATATATATATATATATATATATATATATATATATACAGCTATCTTCTATTTATCAACATGAAAAATAGGGAGCAAAAATGGCGAAAATGTATGTTTGGGATGCAAAAAGGATTGTCTGTACAATATTTTGGCATGATGGGGAGGAAAAGGGGAAATAATGCACACAGGGCGGATAATGGTAATTATATGGTTTCTCAATTGGCAATGCAATACGTACAAGTATAATGGGAAGAGGATTAATTGTGGTATTTGCTTCCGAATAGCTGGATCCAAGAAAAAGCAGCCACTAGGTAAGGGGGCGCAGCCTTTTATTTGAGACCATCTAGGTTTGAAGGGTGTAGATAGAGCCTGGACCGATTCCCTCAGAGAACGGCTGACACAATTCTTCTCTAGGGCGAGAGAAATGTGTACAGTTCCTGCAAGAGGTGGAATCAAGACTGGGCAGCTTTGATATTCAGCAGCTCCAGCTCTCAGTAGTGCAGGCAACAAGCTCCAAAGACAAACGTCACTTTAAAAATGATACACTGACAATACCCAGGAATCTCTGGTGGTTTTAATTCATGAAAGCTGGAAACCATATCCCTGGGTTCTAGGGGTGATAAAGAGAAGGAAAATATGAATTAGGAGTTCCAGAGAGGAAATGAGGTGTTAGGAAACGTGGCTGAGACAGATGGAGACAAAGAGAGAGAAAGAGAGAAATTCTGGACAAAGACAAGAGATAGGTGTGTTGCACACAGAGAGGAGACTAAGTGGCCCAGCAAACTAGCAGAAGATATTACCATAGGAAGCAGCATTAACTTCACACTTGGGAAAAGTATGAACAGAAATGAAGCAGGTAGTTTTAAAGACTGAGCTGGGAGTTATAAAGCAAGTCTTACATATTTGGCACAATACGGAAGCATTGATGTTAGGTTGGAATCACTCTCTGCCTAAGCCTGGGGACAAAGATTACCTAGGTAAAAAGTAAAAACCATGGTAGGTATCCCTCATATTAAAATAAAACATTGTGGGGCATATGTATGCAGCCCATTGCCCGTTCGCAAACGGGCCGATTCTCAGAATCGGCCCGTTTGCGAACAGGAAAAAGCCTTTTCATCCCAAAAGGCCCTCGCAAAATTGGGAATCGAAAAATTTGCGATTCCTTATTTTGCGAAAGCTTTTAAGGAATCGCAAATTCCTTAAATGCTATGTAAAAAGCACCAAAGTTGTGAGATTTCTCCTTGAGAAATCGCAAATTACCACCAACTCCAAGTTGGTGGTAATTAGCGATTTCTTTGAAAAATACACTTTTTTCCATTTGTCTAAGTGCCATGTGGCGCACGTACATGCCCAAATGCACATTTCAGGGGTGCAACAGGGTGTCCTTTTGACACCCTGGCACCCTTGAAATCGCATTCTCAATTTGCGATTCTCTAATTGAGAATCGCAAATTGAGAATGTCTTCCCATTCATTCCTATGGGCCTCCTAGCCCATTGAAATGAATGGGGAAGGTATTCTTTATTTGCGAATCTCAATTATATGTGGGATTCGCAAACTTTATTTGCAAATCCCATTGCACTTTGCGATTCTCAAATTGCGATTCCCTAAAAATCGCAATTTGAGAATCGCATAACACGTTTTTCATTCATATGGCCCTGTGTTTTTAAGGGTTTCCAGGTGGAAGGGCATATTATGGCCTGTAAATGTGGAGCGGCATTCTAGTATAAATAAGTGTTGAGAACTATTTTCATGTCGATTTGGTTATCTTAGCTTTGGAGTTTGAGACTCATGACTTGACCACTGTGCACAAAGTAACTTACAAAGTAATTTAAAAAGAGGGAGACAACTACTATCCTTGTGATATACACTACAGCAGTAAATGGTGTGTATCTGTGATTGGGACAGGGACACATGGTCAGTTCTAATGCATGAACTGGGCTTAGAATAAGTATAATCTACCATTGTTTACAAATGGCACAATGTATTTGGTTACATCCACTAGTGTATATGCAGCATACAGCACACTGCCTTACTACAGATTACGTGAAAATAGTGCAAGTTAAGTGGATATGTTAAGAGGCAATACTGAAAACGTATGCTTTCCCAGTATTGTTATATTAATGGATTTGTAAAGCGCATGGCTGTCCAGGCAAAGGGACGTCCCAGCGCTGCCTGCCAGGAAGGAGAGTGTAAGAGGCAGCTACTGATAAACGGAAAAGCCAGGTCTTCACCGGCCTTCTAAAGGATAGAATGTTGAAGGTGTTCTTACGGACATCTTCCAGAGAGAAATTAAATGACTTGTTTTTTATTAACCTGAAGACTGTAAATTGAAGGGTTTGCTGAGAGAGAGAGAGAGAGAGAGAGCGTCTGAGACAGAGTGCAATTGTCAGACTACAGCATGGTTTTTGAAGTCAAGGGCAAAATGTTAATGTTAACATTAACATTAACATTAACATTAACAATGAAACAGAGCAAGCTTTTACAGGACAACACAAAACATTTTCTAAAAACCTATAGAGAACACATCAATGCCTAGCACTTTTTACTGATTTGATGTCTTGATTCCCCTCCCCCCCCAAAATAAGATTTAGCTTTCAAATTGAGTGAGATCTCCAATTTGCACAATGACTTCTACGTTTTATGAGACGATGCTGCCAGGATGTTTGATTTAAAAATCTGTAAACTGGGTCTTCAGTTCCAGTTCCTTGATTATAATTGTTTCTACAACTAGTGAACTTCAAAATTTTGCCTCTCTGCACAGTCTTAGTGGTATCCCAAACCATTTCTCATGAGGCATTTCTTATGATATTCTGTGAGAAGTAGATTCTGCTGGCCTGGTTGACTGTGATTCGAGGAGTGCATTCTTGAGGTAGGTCACTCATTTTCTATGGCCAATGCTGGGTTTCGGGGCAATGAAGCCTTGTGCAAGACATAAAATGTGTTTGGCCAGTTAAAATCTTGTCCCTATTGCAGTCAATTGTATTCTATCAATTAACAATTACTGAAAGAAAGCAAGTAAGTAACCTTCAATAGTCCTCCTGAGAGTTTCAGTTCAGGGTAAGATTCCTCTTTCCAGTGTTCTAGTAACATCAGGTATCATCTAAGATCAGCTTTGGAATATACCAGGACAGACAAATTTGTATTTTGCTTGTCATATTCACAATCAGATTCAACCGGTCATTGAGGGGCTGAAGTTATGCAATGGATGCCACAAACAAGTAGCTCATCTTTTGCAAAGTCCACAATTGCAAATAAATAGTGTGCATGAAAACGGATATTGACCGTCACTGAACGCACAGATATAATGCATGGCCTTCGCCTAGTCAAGACCCCTCCTAATTCTGATCACTGATACAGCATTTTATAGGGTGAAAGCAATAAATTGCCCCTGGAGTTAATCAAATTTGGCGCCTCAATTGATTGAGGAAAGAAGTGGTGGACTATTTGAATTTAAACAGTTGAGTATAGCCAATTAGCCAAAGAGTCTCAGGCAGAAGAGTTATCTTAATGTTAAAAAAGCCTTAATAATAATGAATTGCGAATTGAAGCACTCAACATTTAAAGTCAATGCTTGGATGGTTGTTAGCTGAGTCAGTGTGAGCCTCTCAAGGAGTACCACTTCAACCACTGGACCCATGATAGTCTCAAAATAATCTTTGGAAGTTCAAACATGCTTCAACAATTCAGCTATGGAGAAGAATTTGCTTTCCCCTCTCCGTTACCATGCTGACTCAGAACTCTTTGCTGAATGGACCTTCAGCCAGACAACTCTCTCCTCTCAAATCCTAGAGTTGGGCTGCATGGCTTTAACTCAACATGTAACAGTTACCAAGATGTACAGTAGGCATTAGCATCAACTTTCATTCTCCTTAATGTCCCCCCTCACCGTTCACTAAAGGAGGCACACTTTTGCCAAGTTGCTTCAAGAGTAAGTTTAAAAACAATTCAGAACGTAAAGACCTTACTTACCCCAAGAGCTTTCCCTCATCTTCCCCCCACACCAATAAAGTGTCAGAATTGCAATAAACACAATATACTCATAACAACCTACACTGGTCAATACTGGCCCTACAATACTCACTATGTAAGATGGAACATATTCACTTAGGGAAGCAGAACAAACAATCGTATGATGTAGCTAGACGACAATAATATCAATCCCAAATAATCACTTGCATAAAACATTCTGTTAAATTGCATCATAGATGTGAATTTGAACAATGGTTTGGTCATTTTATAAGTGCTGTTAGTGGAAGTAAAAATGGTTGACACTTGTTAGACAACTTGATCATACGATTTGAAAGAGCATTGCATTTGGAATCGGTGCACATAACTTGATGGAGCAAAGTCGAAGTGTGACCTAACAATTCATGTGAAATTAGCGTGCCTGAAAAAGGTATTGGGAATGAAACACGTTGGCTGTTTTGATCATCTGAATATGAAACAAAGAATTTTGCTGGAACTAATGACAATGAACATGTTCATTTGAAAACTAACAGATAGGAGAACACTGTAAGAAATTGGGGTATTGGCTGAGGTAGGCGAGTACCCACCTCAAATAATAACCACAACACTTCTCAAGTTGAACCTTCAAAGTCACTAAAATAACCTGAGCTCAAACTCCTAGTAGTTATGGCACAGAGCAGACAGGCTTAACTTAGAAGCAATGTGTAAAGTATTTATGCAGTACCTAAACAGTAATAAAGTTAACACACAAGAAAAATCCCAAACCAATTTAGAAAATTAGAGCAAATTTTAATAAATAAAATAATGCAAAACAACTAAAATCCAACAAGGTGAACCAGAGATAAGAATTTGTAAAGTTGAAGGTTAAAAAAAAAAGCCAAAAAGTGTAAACATGCCAACTGCAGTCATCTTGTTGTGCTTGCCTGTTACGTAGGTACAAGCTATGGCTGACAGCGATGGAGCGCAGGTTTGATACAGAAACCAGATTCGACCCAGTAAGAAGTTTTACCTTCAGACTTATTCTCTGAAGTGGACGAAACAAATCCTCAGTAAGGCAAGGCAGCAGGCTTTGTTAAAAGATGGCTCCACATCATTAAATAACCGCTAAAGGAGGTCTTGGTGAAGCCTTTGATTTTTACTAGGAAACCTCCAAGCAAAAGAAATGTGAATTTCACACAGAGGCAAGATCCCTCGCGGCCGGATTCTTTTCGCATATTCACCCAGTGAAGATTTCTACCTTTGGACTTAGTTACTTTATAGGAGCTCAGGTTTTCCAGAGGGGTGAGGCTGTGAGCTATAGACGAGGAGGGCTCCAAGAGGTTGGATATCTTCTCTACAAGGTCCTGCTGAATCAGATTTGCTGCTGCAGAGAAGACAGTATTGTGAGCTGCAGGGATCTTTGTCCCAGCAGCAATCCACCTTCGTCAAATTGGTTTGGCAAGTTGGTTCTTGTCCCCCACCGGTTCTCAGGGCAAAAAGTTTAAGGATTTGTAAGGAGGAGTACACTTTGACAGCAGCCAAGGGAGCAGGATCTTAGGGCCTCACCTTAAGGGTCAAGATTCACTCCAGCAGAGGCTAGCAGCAGGGTCCAGGGCAGGTCCAGTTGGAACTGGCCAGCTCGGAAAGCAGGAAAAGGACTTCCTGACACCATTTGTGTCCCTGTAGCCCAAACAGGAAGTCAGCCTTATGACTCTGGGAGTCCACTATTTTGTCCCGGGTACAAGAGGCAGAGCAGGTCCAGTCTTCAGGCTCTTCTCAAATCCTACTCAGCAGTTCCAGTTCTTTTCTGCTCTTCCACAGGTCCAGAAAGTGTTCAGGGGGCACTATGAGTGCACGTCCTGTGTGCCCAACTGCAAACAATCGCAGACTACCCCTCGTCATCCAAACCACCAACATGGCAGAACTTGTCTTCCCCTGTGCAGAGCTCCTGTGCCCAACCTAGAGGTGTGGGCAGGAAAATGAGCAACCCCACCCCTGTGGTAACTCTAAACCAGTTCTGGGAGCAGCTCATTTTCCACCAGGCCTCTTGCATGACTAGGTATACGGGTGACAAAGGAAGGGAGCAGGCTCAGGTGTGAACTACGTCTATCTGTGATGGGGTAGGCCTCTTTGAAGTTAATTAAGCTTCTGGGCACAGCCCAAATGATCCGCTGTCAAAGAAACAGAACACCTTCCCACACCCAAGATCTTGGTCTCAGCTCTGGAACCAAGTTCACACTTCATCAAAGGTGCTATTCAGCTTCTGGGTAACAGTTGCAGCTCATGCAAATGGGCCTCTAGAAACTTTGAGGCAGGTTAGCAGATAACTTTCTAAAGGTACCCATACTAAATTATTTATTACAAACCCAACATTCCCAAAGAATTGGACTTGTATAAAATATTTTAAAAATTCAAAGAATGAACTTTGTAGCTCTTTCCTAGGCGGAGATAAGGATATTTAAACTTAATGTTATATCACGATGCTTCCCTATAGAATAGCCAAATGTGTTATAGTAAAAAAATCCTAAAACCTATTTTCATTGTAAGGATGTTTAACATTAAACTTTCACATGTCCTACATTTAAATGCCATGCACTCTGTTTATGAGCACTAAGGCCTACTTAGAGGTGAACTATTAATGTTTAAAAGTAAGTTTTAGGCCTGTCAAAAGAGGTTATTTTGACAGGTCGAATTTGCAGTTTAGACCTGCAGAAGGGTGTTACACCTGGCAGGCCTGCAGTCATGTTTGCATTGTCACTGCAGTGGGTGGCACAATGGGAGATGAAGCCCACTGGTGAAATTTAACTTACATGCCCTGAGTACACTTTGAGTACCATATACTTGGAACTGATAGGTAAGTGAAATATACCAATTTTGGGATATTCCAACTTAATTACGTTGAAAGGGAGAGTGCAGGCACCTTACCGCTGGTTACCAGGGGTAAGGTGCACAGAGTTCAACAGCCAGCAAGAAGAGTTCAGGCAAAAATCTGGGGCTACACCAAGCAGAAGATGGTAAAACACATACCATATGATAAATTAAACAGTTTGGCTGAGTATTTATGTGGCTCATTTTCCATCATTTGACAACGTCTCTTCTGTTGAACACACTTGATATGCTCAGAGTGATTCTGGTGAGAAATATTCCAGCAATCCAATATCCTAGATTGTCAATTGCGATGCCTAATCCATGGGAAAAATCAGCGAATGCAACCTCAGGAAGGATCCCCAAAAATCGCCCCACCACCCTCCTTTTCATATTCTTCTAATCCTCTAAGGGTAATTTATTAGTGGACCTTGAGCTTTCCCTTCTTAATACTAAAACATATAAATGTAATACTCAATTAGAAAAGTATCTGTTACAAATAACTCAGCTCATAAAGTTACTTTTCCACAACTTTACATGTTTTGCTCCCAACAATCATAAATGCAGTAACTCTAGTGGCATTATTCTCTACTGCGCTTACCTTTGGAGGATGGCCTGTTTCTGCTCTGAATTTCTTTGGGGTCAGTAGGAAGGTAAGATGAGATTCAAAGAATCATTTAAAGAGAATGGGCGTTAAGCCATAGTCTTGTTGCAGGTCTTTATGCTTTAATGTTGTCTTTGTAAATATATTTTCAACAATAAGTAGGAATATGATAATCTCCACAGTACTTGTGGGACATTCATTTTGTACATGGTAGTACCGATACTAGTGGCATCATTACTTTTGGGCTATAGAATTACTGGAGGATTTGAAATTGATCCCTAGAAATCCGTAGGAAATGGAGAAAACGTGAGGATGTAAGTGCTACTCTGCCACTTTTTACACATTAACCAGCAATTCTGGAACTTTTTCTGGAGACTAACTCCTCCAGGTTTGACCTGGGAGATTTGTCCACTGAGCATAAAGGAATTACCACATGTGGTAATAGCACAGGATTCATAACACCTAATTAGGTGGAAAGTTCTGCTCTTGCCCTAGTCGGAATTAAGTGCATGCTTGCAATGTGTGCCAGTGGAGGGGCTACTCCATGCTCAGCCTTTCAAATGTATATCAACAGCACAAATATACTGACACTGCCTTAAAATCTATAGATGCACAGAAGAGGCACTTCAATAAAACAACCACGCTTAAATGACTCACTCACTGATCTGTGGTTGACTTCAACACCAAAATACTGTCTGTGCTTGTGAGATTAAATCTTTATTCACAAGGATACTTGATTACAACGATGACAGTCAGGTATACATCAGTGAATGATTGGTTGATATCATAATACATTTGGAGCACGGGTAGGTACAGACTGCTATCACCTTTTCAAAAGGGATTTCATGGAGAGAAGAGGGGCATAATCTCTTTTCTTCCCTTCCCACAAAATAAATTCATGCTGTTTCTAAAGACAGGCGGCCCATGCATCTTCTGAAATGATGGCACATTTTAATTGCATGCTGACTTCTGTCACTCTGGCATCTATTTATAAGAATATTTGCTATTATTCAGTTTTAAAATATGAAAGTGTAGCCAAACTTTTGTTTGGAAAGATTTAATTTTCTCTAGGATACATTTTGATATAGCCTTTTTTGCAGAGATAATAGCCTACATTTGTTTTAGACCTCTTAATTTTTTTCTTTCAAACAAGTAGTGACATTGAATAATAACAATACGGACTCTAAACAACAAGTGCATCTATTACCCAATTTATTAGTACACATTTTACATCACAAAGATGGATGGCTGATCTGGTGCCTGGCCTCAAACTTGTGATTTCCAAAGATCACAGCACTGGGCTAGGGAAAAGGTTAAATCATTGAGCATTTGATTTTGGTCACTATAGAAGAGCATGTGCTTTTCTTGTTCCATTGCAACCCATCGATTCCATTTTGGCAATATCTTGAAAACAATGTATTTTAAAATCACCAAAAACTGTTGGTTTCCTCAAAGGATTATATAGCTATACAACTTCTCTCATCTATGAAGATACAATGTTTCTGTTTTGTTGTTACAGACCATAACATTTTCATTTTCAGCTTAAAATCTCACATTCCCTTTACACAATTTTCAGGAAGTGTTATTTCTCTGATCTCACCTGTAAAACAGTTTTACACATATGCCATAAGTCCCCAATTATTACCAGGTAATAAACTATGGAGGCAGTTTTTTTTTGCTTAATTGTTTCAAGTAGAGCCCATATTTTCAACAACAGACACCTCAGAGAGCTCATGACTCCTAAGAACTAGAACTCAGTTATTCCTCCAGTATGGTTGAATGGAAATGCAGAAAGAGGACTAGGTGCATCAGCGTGCACCTTAAGTGGTGGTGTTGCTGACGTTTGGTCCCTTTTTACAGTGTAGGGTATTCCACGAACATTCTCACTGAGGGGTGAAAGTCTCCTTGCAAAGAGAGCTCTTTAAAGCCCTATTAAATTACAGCAAAAAGTGTGACACCTCACTTGTGGTGACCTAAAGACCCTAAGGTCCGACTCCATCTAATGTAGGTCTAGACTCCATCAAACAATGGAAGTCACCATCTTTCCTGACTTATGCAGAATCATTGTCATGTCTGCTATTAGGCGCAGATGTCACCTGACCTTATCTTTCTAATAACTGAGAAGGCATCAAGTCATTCGATTGATGACACAGATACAACCATCAATGTGACATTTCTCTGGGGCAAATGTCTAGTTTCCACCATGTCAAGGTCAATTAAGAACACATACAGACACAGAACCAAAAAAGTGTAGCCTGAATTGATGTCCTTTTACCTTATAAGTTCATAAGGAAACGTCTAAAACACATACCTTGATGCATACAATCTATGTCAGACATTGTGTTAGAAATTCCAATTTCTGTTAAGATTCAGCATATAAGGACGACCACTTGACCTCTTGTCAGGAGAGGTCCTTCACCCAGATTATCGGTCTCACCTATTGCCAGCACACTTCACACTTCACAGATGATGCAGCTCACCTTAAGCCAGATGCTGATAAAGTAAAATCCCGGAGGAAGACCGCAGCGTACTTCTGCCCTTCGTGGGGAACACAGTCTTCACACCTCTGCTGATAAAGGCAGCCTTTGCTGTCAACAAGGTATGCAGTGCATCTCTTCTCCCTAAGAAACTCTAGACTGCAAGTTGCTCTACCTTCCATGTTCTCTTAGTATAGCGCATTGAAGTAGGCATTGGGGTATTACGTTTCAGATGATATTTTAAAACTTGCTAGAAATGTTAATTTTATTGTTGTTATTTAGAGTATATACCTTCTAGCTGTTTTTATAATATTCTGTGCAGTTGTTTTAGATGTACTGAGAAATAGATTGTTCTGGTAGTAATACATACTTTTAACCTAAAAGTGTTCATTCTTCTTAGTAGAGTGAGTGTGATAGTGTGAATAATGAACTAAGGTTTGCTACTGTTTCCACTGTGCTCCTGATCCCTTTGACGGGATGGTTAGTAACCCAAAAGCAACACTTCTATCTCAAATACACATTGAATAGTATTTTACAAGGCTACAATAACCTATCATTCACGTTCATCTCTGGAGCATTGAACCAAGTTTACCAGTCATCCGTGGGTGGGAAAGCACACCTTGTAGAGTTACACCAAAGTAATAACTTAAGCAACAGTGGACCTAAAGTATTCAAAAAGCAACGCTCAGGCACTGTGATCTATCTGACGTCATGTCTCTATGATGGTTCAGTCTGGTTTGGGCAAACAAGCTCACTGAGCTGGATTTCTGAAGGTAGACAGAGATGTTTAATAGGGTCAATTTGTTTATTTATCTGCAGCAACTTTAATGCGAGTTCGCCTACATTACGGTGAGTCACCATTATTCATTTGCCTTGCAATGTAAATACAAATTAAGGCACCATCTCTCATGGTCATAAAGTGCTTCTGAGCCCTGCCTGGTGAAGCTCCACATGCGGTCTTCAAAGCATATAAATCTTTGCTGAAGTCCTCATTACATAGCATTGTACAGCATCACACAGGAAGGCTCCCAGAAATTAGGACCTTATCCAAAGGATATATTGTTTGAACTTTTAGCACAAAAATGCCTCCAACTTGGGATACTATCTGATGTTTATAATCTGGATGCGTTTGCAGAATTTTGAGGCACAATTTTAATTCTGCACATAAATGGTAGCCCTTCAGGTTACTCATATGGTGCGGGCAAACCACACAGGGCATGTTACAGGTTTGAAAATGTTACTGTAAATCATATTGTGCCTTTCGAGTTACATTGTGGTTATAGTTGTTGACATTTTAGTTACTGACATTTTGAAATAAATAATGCCAATTCACATTTTTAAGGGAACAGTTCTCTGACAACATTGTGGGCGATAACCATGGTACTGTTTTACCTAGATCTATAGCATTATAATTTCAATTGGGGCGAGGTCTTGGGCAAAAAACGAGAAGCCTAACGTGGGTGTCCATGTCAAAAAGGTGTACAGTAAAACAAAAACACTGGTGTACAGGAGGACTGAATGATACTTACTATATTTCATGTTGTGCCATGCAGATATAAATTTTGTTTTCAATTTTTCCACTTCATCTGTCCCAGCAGTCTCCATGTTCACATTCAAAGAGAAAAGCCATCACTTTTCTTGCTTGGTGTTGTAACACAAAGTTCTTTCACTGAAAAAATAGGAAATTAGTCAAAGTAATATTGCTGAGTAAAGCAGAGTTAAATCATTATAAAATGATCCGAGACCAAGGATTTGTAGACCTGAAACACGTTTCTGCCTTTCGCCCAATCTTACAAAGATGAACTTAACTAAAACATTACTCGTAACAATGCAATTAAAATGTGCCTATTTACCGGCAAAAAAAATCTAGTATTTAAGCACTTAATTTATTGAAAAAAATGTATAAATACGAGTAGATACAACACTAGGCTAATAAAATATCACAATTCAAGAATAGCATTAACTATCATTATTTTCACATTAATAATTATTATCTACCATTAACTTAAAAATAACCTAAAATTACAATGACACGAGGTTTTGTTTTACTAATTGAACATATTGAAAGAGTGTGTGAAAATAAAAAAATAACCGTGTGCCCTGGAGAGGTGGGTCAGCTGTCAGCTACTTCTTAACCGTATGTCCAATTAGGGACAGGTACACCATAGGCATCGCCAGTTCCACCTTTTCTCAGTGCGGAAATAAGCATCGATTACAGCTACAAAGATGACTCCTTCTGTGCATTAATCGATGCTTGCAAACTACTTTTCAGAAAAAAAGCCTACCCTATTTTTACTTCCAAAGCTTGCTGATTTAGGAATACGCACTTGAAATGCATCAGGCACTATGTTCACCGCAGTCTGAGGGAGGCTGGCAAGCTTTTGATACTAGATTTAATAAATTTATTAACAAGTACGAGTATATCTACTGAAAATATTTCATGCCTCCTGTATGGATTAATGGACAATTTTGAGGAAGCCTGGTACAATGATAGCATTTATTTGAAGGGAACAGGCGAGCCACACAGAATGCATGCTGTCTTGCTTGTTTACAGTCTGTGTGCGGAAACGTAATTATGTAAGCATTACCTATTTCTTGGTTTCCTTTTCTGTATTTATATGGATTATCTTCATTTCACCCTTGCCACTGGCCTTTGGAGAAAGAAGAGTCAATTTGAAACCATATTCAGACTCGCCCTACACACCGCCTCCCCTTCTCCCTTTTCTTTCCTTGATATTCTGGGTTTGTAAATGGTATAGAATGACATGAGTTTGAATTCTACATTTGACTAAATCAAATGCACGGATTTAAATTTGTATGAGGAATGCACATTTCTTTCTATTCTCATAGTTATAGCACATTTTGCACACTCCCTAGATGTGCCCACACTTTTCAACATAAACATGACTCCTCTGGCTAACATCATCAGATTCCACAGAGTCAGCATCATCTCTCATGCGGACAACACCCAGCTCATTTTTTCCCTTTCAGAAGACACCTCAATCAAACATTTGTAAAGCGCACTACATACCCGCAAGGGTCTCAAGGTGCTTGGGGGGGGGGGGGGGGGGGGGGGGAAGGGGGATACTACTGATCGAACAGCCAGGTCTTGAGTGTTCTCCTGAAGGTCAGCAGGTCTTGTGTCTGTCGTAGGTTCGGTGGGAGGGTGTTCCATGTTTTGGTGGCGAGGTCGGAGAAGGATCTCTCGCCGGTGGTAGTTCTTCGGATGCGCGGAACGGTGGCTAATGAGAGGTCGGCGGAGCGTAGCTGGCGGTTGGGGATGTAGAAGCAGAGCCGTCTGTTAAGATAGGCTGGGCCGGTCTTGTGGAGTGCCTTGTGTGCGTGAATGAGGAGCTTGAAGGATATCCTCTTGTTGACGGGGAGCCACTGCAGGTTTCTCAGGTGGGGGGTGATGTGGCTGTGGCGTGGTACGTCGAGGATCAGTCGTGCCAAGGCGTTTTGGATGCGTTGCAGTCGTTTGATGAGCTTGGTCGGGGCTCCCGCGTAAAGGGCGTTTCCGTAGTCGAGTCTGCTGCTGACGAGGGCCTGGGTGACTGCCTTTCTTGTATCTTTTGGGATCCATTTGTAGATCTTGCGGAGCATGTGGAGGGTGTTGAAGCAGGAGGAGGAGACGGCGTTGACTTGCTTGGTCATTGAGAGCGTTGAGTCTAGGATGATTCCCAGGTTGCGTGCGTGGTCTGTGGGTGTCGGGGCTGTCCCCAGTGCTGTCGGCCACCAGGAGTCGTCCCAGGCTGAAGGGTTGGAGCAGAGGATGAGGACCTCCGTCTTGTCCGAGTTCAGCTTCAGGCGGCGGGCCCTCATCCAGTCTGCGACGGCCTTCATTCCTTCGTGGAGGTTGGCTTTGGCGGTGATGGGGTCCTTGGTGAGGGAGAGGATCAGTTGAGTGTTGTCGGGGTAGGAGATTATGTTGAGGTCGTGCTGTCGGGCGACATGTGCAAGCGGGGTCATGTAGATGTTGAACAGTGTCGAGCTGAGGGAGGAGCCCTGGGGTAGGCCACAGATGATCTCGGAGGCTTCGGATCGGAATGGGGGGAGGCAGATGCTCTGGGTTCTGCCTGAGAGGAAGGATGTGGTCCATTCCAGAGCCTTGTCTCGGATCCCTGCGGCGTGGAGGCGTGCGCGTAGTGTGCGGTGGCAGACGGTGTTGAAGGCGGCGGAGAGGTCTAGGAGGATGAGTGCTGCGGTCTCACCGTTGTCCAGCATGGTCCTGATGTCGTCGGTGGTGGCGATGAGGGCGGTCTCCGTGCTATGGTTGCTGCGGAACCCTGACTGGGAAGGGTCCAGGATTCTGTTTTCTTCGAGTTATCAGGTTAGCTGTTTATTGACGATTTTCTCGATGACTTTGGCCGGGAAAGGGAGCAGAGGGATGGGCCGGAAGTTCTTGAGCTCTCTTGGGTCTGTTGGGTGCGGTGGTGTGTGGTGGGTTTCTGGAAGGTGAAGTGGATGCAGCGGTGGTTGGTCCAGAGGAGTTCGGTGGTGAGGTTGAAGGAGACGTGCAGGCTTGAGGAGAAGATGGGGTAGAGTGTGTGGCCGGTGGAGTGGGTGGGTGTGGTGACGAGTTGCCTCAATCCGAGGTTGGCGATCAGGGTTGTGGTGTTGCTGTCGTTGTTGTTCTCAAGGTGAAAGTTCAGGTCTCCGAGGAGGATGTAGTCAGTGGAGGTCAGGGCGTGCGTGCTGATGAAGTCCGTGATAGATTTGCTGAACTGGGGGCGGGGTCCGGGGGGGGTCGGTAGACGAGGGTGCCTCTGAGGGTGGAGTTGGGGTCTGTGTGGATCTGGAAATGCATGTGTTCCGCAGTGCTGAGGGTGTCGTCGGTGCTAGTCGAGACCCTGATGCTGTTCTTGTGGACGATGGTGATTCCTCCTCCGACTCCGTTGGTGCGGTCTCTGCGGGTGATCTTGTAGCCGTCTGGGAGGACTATGGCGATGTCAATATCACCACCAAGACAAAATTCAAACTATACACGACCAGCGTGGCCAATTGGATGAAAGACAACTGCCTGAGGCTCAACACTGACAAAACTGAAGTGCTGATCTTCAGAAAGAAGAGTTCACCTTGGAAATCCACCTGGATGGCCCGCCGAGCTTGGGCAAACATCCATTCCAACCGACCAAACTAGGAACCTAAGCCTCATCCTGAACACTAACCTCACCATGAAGTCACAAGTCAATGAAGTCACCTCCTTATGCATGTTACATAAAATCTTCAAGTGGCTCCCACTAGACACCAGATGTGCCTTCACGCAGGTCCTAATCACAAGCAGATTGGACTATCACAACACAGTTTACACAGGCATCCCAACCCATCTTTTTCACAGACTTTAAACAATCCAAAACGCGGCCGCCAGACTTGTCACCGACCTTTCGCACCGAACTCACACCACACCACTCTTCCGAGATCTTTACTGGCTCTCCATCCAGAAGCACTGCCAGTTCAAACTTCTTACACATGCATTCAAGTCATACACAACACAGGCCCACATACCTCAATCACTGGCTTCACTTCAACCAACCCACCAGACAACTTCCCTCAACACACCCACATCCAAAAACACACTGGATCCACAGAAGCAGAATGGGAGGGTCGATCGTTTTCCTACCAAGCTGGCAAACCCTGGAACGACATCCCCCAACACATCAGGGCCTCCATCTCACTTCCTGAATTCCGCAAGAAGCTTAAGACCTGACTTTTCAATTAGTCTTCTTGCAGGACCATTAAGACTGTCTATACTCAGACCCAACCTCACCACACACCCGCATTCACCTACTCAGTGCATGGATACACTCACAGGTGACAAGCACACCCAAATCCACCTTATATTACATTGATACATCCCATCAAGCCACTTTTTAGGTCGAAGCCGTCTGGGTTGCTAAAGACATCTTGGGGACATTTGGAAAGCTTTCCTGGGAATGATTTTCATCCATTGCTTACTATTGGCTTTGCTGTTTGTAACTCACATTTGCTAGCTTTCTTTTGCTGGCTTTGTTTTAGGCTGTCCAGCTTGAGGTTGTCCCTTCTGTGGAGCAGAGTCTGTTTACAAGGCCCCTTGTATTCTTCCACCAGTGCTCGTTTCTGTAAAAAGGCCTTTAAATCTTGTTTTTATCTTGTCAAATCTGCTATACATTCAGAAGGTCAAATCTCAGGCTCGTTCTTCTGAGGGAGGTTGGCGTTTACTTTTCTTTTTCGGACTTCAAAGTGGCAGGTTTTATGTGTCAATCATGCTGTGTACTGGGGGTGTGCTGGAGGAAGGCTGTAGGATGTTATTTCTAGCATACAACAAAATGTAAATGTCTGTAAATGAACTGTGCAGATATTTCATAATGTATTCGAATTAGGAAAACACGAAGCTTTTTTTTTGTAATTCTGAAGTGCGGTGGAAATAAATATTTTAATATGATCAAAACAAATCAATACAATAGGTGATGGCATTTCCAAACATTAAAGTTTGTGTGCTGTATAGTTTCATTAGTAAAACTGTAAGTCTGTTCGAATGTAAGGTCATTTCAATTGGAACTTTGTGGTCTGTAATGGTAGTGCGCAACCACACCACGAATATCCCACTCAATTCTGCACCACTCCATACCACTGCACTCTACACCGCTCCACTCTGTGTTACTGTACTCTACACCACTCCACACTAAGCCTCCTCTGCACCACTGCACTCTTCGCCACTGCACACTCTACACTACTACAGTCTAGGCCACTACACTCTACACCAGTCCACTCTGCAACACTGCACTATGCCACTGCATTCTACTCTATAACACTCCACATCAATGCACTCTATGCTAATCGACTCTACGCCACTGTAATCTACTCTGCCCACTGCACACCATGCCACTGCACTCTACCCTGCACCACTCCACTATTCTCTGAAACTATTTAATCCACTGCACTCTACTCCACCGCACTCTATGGCACTGCAATCTACGTTGCACCACTCTACTCTACACACTTTACACCACTGCACCCTAACCACTGTGCTCTACGCCAATGCACTCTATGCCAATGCACTCTACACCACTTTACTCAAAACCAATGCACCCTACGCCACTGCACACTAAGCTAATCTGTGTACTACTGCACTCTACATCACTCTACTCTATGCCACTGCACTTTAGGCCACTCTACTCCACGATACGTCCCCCACTCTATGACACTTTACTCTAGGTCACTCTATTCTACCCCACTCCACTATATTCCACTTTACGACACTCTATTCCACTCAACGTCGCTCTACGCAACTCCATACCACTCCGGGACATTCAATGCCACCCTAAAACACTCTACTCTACGACAGTCTACTCTCCGACAGTCTATGTCACTCCATGACTCTACTCAACTTTATGCAATTCCCCTCTACACCACTCTATGCCATTCCATGACAAACTATTCCACTCTATGACATTCTACTTCACGCAACTCCCTCTATGCCGCTCCATGTTACTTTACTCCACTCAATGCCACTCTATGACACTCCACTCCCTCCAAAACACTCCACTCTATCCCACTCCAATTCACTCCGAGCCACTCCACTGTACTTTAAGCCACTCTCCTAATGCCACTAACTTTTAGCCATGCTGAACGGTATCCCCACTGGTGTATAACAGGTCTAAAACACATTGGCAAAGCCAATAACAACTTGCATAGGTGAGACTTATTGCTTTTGCCAAAGCCTGTTGCTATTCTGTGCATTGTATATAACTCGTCAAATAAATATTACATTATTTGCACATCTTAAGATGCAAAAATTAATAATGTTATTCATTCAATAGATGGGTGTTGATTGTCATGAAACAACCAGACTATAAAATTCCTTGAACCTTAAACAATAATAATTATGGGCCATTTACTTTGCCTGATTACTTTGATTAAGGGCCATGAACGTGTATTTAAAATGTTAACTGTTATTCTACAGTTTGTGTGATTTGTCTCACATTAGAAGGATACTATTTTATCCAGAAAATCAAGACCGGTTTTTGTGTTTTTAAACTCTTTATTATTAACTCAGCAGAAAGTCCTCTAAGCCATAAACTGACCAATATAACTTTAGACAAGGAGCACACTGCCACAATATATTTACCCTTAAAACGTAGACCTATGAGTACACACATACAATTTGCTGTCCCTGTAAAATCGGTCATGGGGAAAGGCATAATCAGATTATTTTCTGGTAAGGGATGATGTGATCAAGGGGCTTAGTAATTGTATATTGCACACTGTTTACAGATCCATATATAAAATATTGCGATAAACGAGGAGGGCTGCACTCAGACAGATACAGTCCACCAATGCAACGACTACTGTCAGCTGTTCATGAGCTTGTTGGGGCACCACATAGTACCCTTTCCAAAAGCTCTAGGAACCATGGTTGTGGCTAGCCTCCCATTTAAACGGTAGATAAAGGAAATAGGGACTGATATGGTGCTTGGGCACATCAAAGCCTGGCGATGGGGGATGCACACATGTAAAAGGTCCATTGGCTCCCCTTGGCCTTAAATAAAGTTTCAACCCTGTTAACAGCTGATTGTTTGTACTGTTCAGAGGTTTTTTCCCTCCAGTTTTTATCATGGCCATGATCTAACACATGTATTTCGTTCGCTTTTCCTTGTTATCAGAACACTAAATGTATCTATTTATCTACATGCCAGACTACATATCTGAGGCAAGTGTTTCACTGGTAGAGTCATCATGCTGGTGATTCACAGTTCCAAGTAAGCAAGTCAGCAGATTCCCCTATATTCAGTCCCATAACAGCTAGATCTACAGATTATCCTACATTCAGTCTCATAACATCCCACTTGGCAAACCTCATACCCAGTTTGGCTCTGTACACAGCCACACTGGTAAATCTAGTTGCATCACGCCTTGAATAAGTCATCTTCATATCTACAATACTGTAGAATCAATAGACCGTAATCCCACAACCCCGATTCAAACCAAACTCTGCTCAGCAAACCCTCTAGCATTCAATGTCACTACACTAAATACAACACATGCTCTAGATTTCAGATGGACCACAACACACATGCCACAGCCAATCATGCCATACTCAACCTATTTACATTAAACCACATAATACCCTACCTAACAAAGGTTCAAGCTTCCAGCTGCACCATGCCATAAGCCCAATCCAACTCAAACTCTGTACAACACCCACTCAACACCCTAATACCAACACACCCAAATCAACACACTTCGCAATCACCTGATATTGCTACACTTCTCACATCAACCCTGACCTCGCCATATCCACACCCAATCTTAACATGCTCCTCATCACATGACTAACTATACATATGCCTGTCTTCTCCCTCATAGCGGATAACCCAACGTATACAATCATGTACTCACAGACATCACTATGCCTCATTCCATACACCCGAAGATGGCACTTACAATCCCAACCACACACACATATTTTACCCACATCACAAAGCACAGCACTCCAATATGATCCATAAGCTACTTCTACAAACCATGTGTATCCTCTCACAGCTAAAATGCAAACAATGCACAACCTACCGCAACAACATACATATCCACATAAAGGCAGCTCATCTCTCCCAGTCAACCAATTACGTCTCACTACAAAGGTATCTACAAAATCAATCATGCCGGACAATGCATCAAAGAAACTCAAACTGACTTGCTTGAGTACACATGAGCCTTGTTAATAACCTTCAGAGAAACTAAACAATCCACCACAGATGGGTATATTTTTACAACATTCCAAGCTTTTCAGCTCAGTCGACCTTTCCTCACATGCTTAATTTTCCTAAAAAAAAAAACACAGGAAAAAAAACCACACACACACAATGCTCACTGCTGCCCTTCAGGCTACTGCACAAGAGATTCATTAGTGTAAGGTACAGCAAGCCCCTCCAATCCCAGGACTCAACACCCCAAAACCACCATAAATTAATAAGGCACAAAGCATAATCTCTACCATCTTACACAGTTTGAACATAACCACATACAAAGCCCAAATCAAATTCTTGGCCCTAATATGAACAACCAAATCACAGAAACACAGACAACAAAGTCCCACACTTACACTCATTCAAACATACCACCTCACCCATAAGTACTCCAAATATGCACACCTTATGCATACATCCAGCCCCTCTTACTCAAACAGCTAACATTAAACCACACAACAAGACCCTTTAAAGTCATTGGCAGCATGAACATAAAATCACTGCTGGCTACAGCAAAAAAAGATTATCAGATTGTAAGTGATTCAATTTGACAAATCTATTACCAGAAGATAACATCACGCTGCACTACACTCAACATCTTCAACGTCAACCATTTGTCTGTCACAGTTACATTACAATCCAAAATGCCTCTATACCTCCTACAAACTCATAACATGCCTAACACTCAAAGAGGATATGGCAAAAAGCACACTCTTACATTTAACGTAGCATCCATGCAAACTCCACCTCACCAGCCACACCTTGACAAAAACAAGCCAGCACTCCAATCTAACACAACCATCACAACTAATACTCAACTGTAGAATATTCACTGCATGCCACTCAGCAGCAAAAACAACAAGCATTGGCATAGCCAATAGGTCTCGCTTTTGGGACCTTATAAGTATTTAGTTATGCAGTACAATATCCTTGGTGCAACAGCATCAACTGTTGCATGGCTAAACACTTATAAGGTCCCAAAGGCGAGACCTATTGGCTATGCCAATGCTTGTTGAAGAAGGGAAGGCAAACTAGGGTGTGATGGCTTTGCACTACTGAAGTCACAAGTGAGCGTGTACAGGTCTAAGCACAAGTCAGTGAAGCCTTACTTGACTCGAGATGGGGACAAACATGCGAGTTCCGCAAAGGCTGAAATGTCTAATCAACATGTCAAAGATGGGTCAATCTCATTTTCTGCAGAGAAGTAAACAGCGTGCACACAAGTGGACCCAAAACAACATACATGAGTAAAGGCCAGAGTCTCCGGAAGAGAACACACAGCAATGTTCCTTATTAGAGAAATGTCAGTGTGTCCCGAGTGGGACATAAACACATGTACTGTTGCGGAGAGAAAAACAGAGCACAGACAAAACATGCTGGAAATAGGAATATTAGTGTAACGGCCATTGCCCTGTGCAGTGCGGCAAGGTATCAAAGCACCAACATGGAAAAATGAGATAAACTACCACTGGAAGGTGTTGTGGGCGACTCTGTTGCACTGAGAATCATCAAGAACGTTAGCACTGAGGCAAGGTGTTGTTTCTCTGTTTGTCATCAGGATGGGTGGCTCCTGACAAAGACCACATCCATTACTAGTTGTGCTTCTTATGCCAACAGAACATCTGGCATGGATCCGGCCCTCCAGGACCGACTTTGGAGAACCCTGCTTTAGTTGTATGGTACTCACTCTGATAACAGAAGTCTGAAAAAACCGCAGTGGCCTTGCTGATATTCTAAGCTGCAGATAAACAAATCTCTGCTATACGTGTACAACCTACTGACAGCATTTTGTGACAAGACCCGCATATCCCACAAAATACCTTGTTACGGTGGTGGTTGTCCGGTACAGCAGTCTGTGCTGTGCCGATATGAGTAAGCACACCAGAGTACACTCAGCGTTAGGAAGCCTGGAACTGCATTTTGATGTAGGTCATACTTGCTCAGAGTAAATCAGTTTGGATCAAATGATCGCGTTAGGATTGCCAGGTATGACAACAGCAAGCGTTGGTGTGCAAGTGCTCCATTGTCTTGAGACAGAAAGCCTACACTTGAAACTAAATAGCGCAGCAGTGCTAAGAGCTGCCACAAACACCACATGTAATCAAACCTGCCCAACAAAACAGTTCCATTTTGAAAAAATGATGAGACCATCCTATTGTCCAACGGTCTACCACATCCATACATATTGCTTATAGGATTTCCTAGTATCATGCACTAATGCAAAAATAATTCGAAGCTAAATTAGCAACGTGTAAAACACGTGTCCAATTTCCTACCACGGTCATCAAGTACGGATGCACCTAGGACCAGTAAGAGAAAGTTAGCTGTTTACATGTATAATTCCTTAAGAGCACATAAGTTTTACCCCACTGACAGTATAGTTCTTACTAAATGACAAATACTCCTCATAGACTAAATTTGAATGAAGTGGGTACAAACACGTTACACATTTGTGCAACTATATAAAACTATACAGCAAAATAACATTTCAAATTCACCAGAATGGATATTTGAAGTGCACCAAAAATACCTATCTAGAACAAAGCGCGAGCAAGCTAACATTTAAAAAACACAGTCCCGCAAAGCAGATGAAAACGTCCACTAACGGCCAACGCAATTCAAGAGGTTGTTCCAGATCACTGACAGCACCTGCATGATACCCTTTGAGCAGGAATCAACCATGAGCAGCAGCAGCCAGGCTCGAGCAGAGGTGGGTGGCCAGGGTGCAGCTAAGCCCCGCCCCTCGAGGAATGATGGGTGCAGAGCCTAGGGAGGTTAGTTCCGCAGACAAGTAGGTGCGAGCTGGAGGAAGCCCTGCCCATCACACTCACCGCCCTCGCAGCGGCCCTACGCAGTGGTGCTGGCCCGTGGTGAGATGTATGCCCCGACTTTCACCAGTCGGCCGGCGTCCTGCGCACACAAGTGGCACTCTGCGGTGGCAGCACAGGGCAGAGCCACAGTTCTCTGGAGGGTGGAAGGGAGAGGTGCAGAGGGCGACGCGCTCCTGACGTTCGCAAAGGCCGAGTGGCTCTCGGTTTCAGGTGGTGTCAGAGTAGTTTCTGCTGCAGTGGCGTAAGACTACCGCCTTAACGAATAGAGTACTCACCAGCATCCACCTAGTTTATACGGATGGAAGGGGTATTTCCAGATGCCTCAGTTTAAGCGCCAACTCACTTGGGTAATGGGCAAAATCGCCCAACTGAACAAGCAGCGGCCGCGAAAGTGAAAGAAAACAAGCACGCGAGTGGTGCGTGCGGAGAAAGCCATGAAGCTGACGAGGAGGGAATGGGATAAGGAAGGGGGTAGGGTAGGGCATTCACACGCATGATGAGAGAAGCCAGATGGCAGCTGTGCACGGCGCGCATGCACGCTTGTGTGCATAATAGCAAGCTGGTGGCCGGCAAGGTAGCACTTTTAAAAGCAGCTACTAAATGTCTCGCCAGAGCATCACATGTGCTGGCTCAGGCGAGACCTAAAAAACTGCCATCAATGATTTACATCAACGTCCTGATGTTCCAACTCACTAAAAGCTCGAGATCAGATATGGTCACCTCAAACTCTGCTTGTTACATCATCGTAGCACCTACCTTAAAGACAATAAGCCACCATACAGCTAATGAGCAATCGCAATCCACCACTAGTGAAAAAAGCAAATAAATATTGTGAGCTGTAAATAAAATGAAGACAAAGTCAAAGCAAATCATATCATGGTGCCCAGAGTTACCCAAAGGTCAATGCCCACTCAGTCACTAAACACTAACAAGACTAAGACCACTTCCTCTCACCTAAATCCTGGACCTTTCCATCCATATTCAAAACCGATGTTTGTAGATGATAATAAACCATCTGTCCACAATCAATCCTGTTGAGATACAGGCTAACAGGTAAAACACATAGATACAAGGCACTGAGCTGCAGGTCCAGAAATGCTGCTGCTGCACAGCATGCTCTCCAGCAAACTAGACACTCTTACTTAACAAAAACACTAGAGCAAACCTCTGGTTTGCAGATATCTACCGTGATGCCATCAAACGTATATTTCTTACCTTCTCCAACACCATCCTCATGTAATTCCTGCTTTGGCCAGCAGAAAAACTCAGCATTTTTAGACCTACAACTACTAGTAACAGAGCATACCCTCTTCACTGCCAACCACTTAGTGACCATCTTCTCCCTTCACAGTGCCTGGCCTTTTGAGGTGGGTAGCAGGTCATTTAATTCCACATACCGGAACCCCACAAATTAATGCCAACTTCACCAACCAACCTTTCCAATGACATTTACACTTGGAAATTCATTAAAACTACTGACTTGGGCCTAATCTTAGAATCATCAGCCACCAACGCCCTCAACTACATAGTCCTCTCACACATATTCATTTTCTCATGTGATGGATCACAAAGGGCCCAATGTTTCAGACTCTTGAACAACCACCAACCAAACAAAAAAAGGGAAAAGATGGTTCAACAATAATAACCTTAGCAAATGTAGCTAGATTCCATAAGTGAAAATGGTATACATTCTATAGCAATAAAAAACAAAGTAAAGTACATCAATCCCGTAACAATACCAAGTAGTGGTATGCAGAGCCAGAAAGGATCACCAATATCACAGAATAGACTCCACACTACTTACAAAAAAGGTGGTGAAAATCATAGGTGAAAGGGACCGCATAGATTCCTTTACTAAAAGTCTCAAAAGAGATTGTGAACACTGGGCAAGTGGCAATTGAGGCACACCAGAGGAAGGGATTAGGCACTTACAATCTTAAAAAGAGCAGACATGTACTTCTGGGTAAACATACACAGAGTCAGAAGAAGTGACATTCCCTAGAAGCACAGTGTTGTAAGGCTCTCACTTTCCCTAGTCGGCATTCAGCCTTAGCACCCTGCACGTCTGTTTTGTTTTATCCTTCTCAGTGCCCCTTGTTTAGGGTTCTCTATCTGTCCCCCAGTCAAGTTTGTTGCTTTAACCCGTGTTTGCTCCCCAGCAGGCTGGTCCCAATTCTCCCTGTGTCAGAGTATAGCCCAGTCGATCAACTGCTCATCAATAGCACTGTTCCAGAGCAGCAGGTAAGCACTAGGCTATATAGGTTATATATTGTATCATATTAACATTCCCCCTTGAGAGTTCATATAACTTACCAGGTATGCCTGTATCATCACAGTCACATCCTCTGTTGGTTGCCAATTCTTCTGTGGGCTGAGCCCTCACCTGTGAGACTTGATGATGCACCCTACATCTTGCTAAGCTGCTGTGTCTTATTTATCCCCCCTAATCCCTATGTTCCCCAAGGTGTATAGTTCCACAAACACACAGCACTGTGCTCTTCGGTTATACCAAGGTAAGAGTATTGGGTAGAGCATCTGAATCCCCCAGTACCTACTGACATTGTGACAAGCATGCCTTTCTAGGACAGTATGTGGAGAAACCTACCTCTGTGCTCTGGAAAATTCCACTCTTGTCCACTTAAATTCAAAGGAGTACAGGTAGTTGGAGGTAAAACAGATCTGTTTATTCAAGCTTAAGCTGGTGCAAAACCAACAAGGAAAACCCTGTTCCATGAAGGTAAATAAACAACTAAAAGAATTCTCCTTTCATATTTATACTATACTTCAAACAAGTCTGCCTACAGACTCCACTCCCCTTCCCTAATCCATTGAAAATGTCCTTCCAGTTATACATACAAAAGAAATTGCTAACCACACTACATTTTCAAGGTAAGTAATCACAGACCATCACTAATTGCAAACTGAATGGAAAAAAACAGTGTGGCTTTCCATCACAGAGAAGCACAAATGATTAAGTGTAATTATTCTAGCAACCTTTCGGTACTTTTCCAAGGACATGGAAAGAAAAGAATGCACAATGTCAGTACGTACATGGAAAAATTCCTCAGACAACGTTGTACGAGGTCAGATGGATTTAAAAAAGTGTCTGCACTCATGTTCATATATATTTTATAACCTTTTCCTCAAATGGTCCTAGAACATGAGTTCAACATTTACCAATTACCTGCTATCACTAACCTATACAATCAGTAGTAGATCATATCATCACAGTATTTCATTTTCAGATATTCTCTATTACAGAGTGGTTAACAGAAAAAATAAGAAACAAAATGGCCTAATCTGTGAGGGCACTAACACTAATGTTCATTAAATCCCATATTTCTTCTTCTTGCATCATAAGCATATTCTGTTGTGGAACAGAAACTGGAGGGGGCTTACAGGGTGAAAGGAGCATAATGCAACACATGGGAAGACTTCACATAAAGACAGCATCCTAAAGTAATCCCACCTATAACCAAGGCTATCACTAATAGTTTCCAACCCCATGTGAGCAGTACTGCTCTAAACCAACCTGACCAAGGCCAGTCTCCAGTATCCTGATGTATTTCAGCAGCAAATGTGTGAAGTTTTTGAATGGCCAAATTCACATTAGGAGCGTTATCTGGGATATAGACACAGCAGGAACTACCAATTAAGTGGTATACCCCTTTCTCTGCTAAAAGAATGTCTAAAACAATATGATTTTGCAGGGAAACAACATGGGTGTCTTGTATTTCTACAGTAAGGTTACTGAGTGCACCAGCATTCTCATTAATAACAGCTTCCACTACTCTGATCAATCGGCGCACCTGTACATTATTGGCCATAGGACCCCAGAAAGGCACTAGACCCTTCAGTCCATCAATAAATTGCTCCAGCTTGGTATCGGTCTGGTCAACCTGTACTTCCCGTTTATTAAGTCGATGTGTCCTGTGATAATCAGATGGTGCAAGGTAAGTGGGAGGAAGAATGAATGCAATATAGCATCTGCCTGACCATCCTTTAGAGAGCCAGACATAAGCCGGATTACCACTAACAAAATAGGTGTTTTGCGAAGCCACAAATGATGGAAAACTAATTCAATTTAATATCACTGTAAGGGAGCAAATACTATTCCCAACAGCAAGGGGCCCTTCACCTTGAACAAAAAAGGGGGCGTTATGGGCATACACAAGTATGGATATCATAGCCACCTTGGACAGTTTTCTCTCATTAAAGCATAACATAGAGAAGTTATCATAGTCTGTAAATTCCTCCTTCTCCTCCAAAGTGCCATAGATTCTAACAGCATCTGGTCAGCATAGATAATAAAGGTGATCCCTAAGCTGGCTCTGTACTGTTTTATTAGTAACTTTGATATAAAAAGCAAAATTCAATTCCCACCAAGCACTACAAGACCCATTATAAGTACAGGTAGAGGAATAAGAGGTGCCTTCCTTTTGACTGAAGATGGCAGGAAGCCACATATCCAAGAATCTGTAGTATTATATCCAAGATGAGCATTATGTAAAACCTGAATGTATGTATTATTCATATATTGCAAGCGGTGTGCTTGCTTATGAGAGGCAAATGTTATGTACTGATGCTCTGATATTGGTGTGATGACTGATGTCATTGATTTACAAACTGGGTGGTTTTCTTCTAACCACCAGAACAACCCTAGCATTCCTAATATTATTATCAGAAGACACAGAAGCACAACAAATTTCACTGCAGCACAAGAGGCAACAGTGTAACAGTATAATTATGACCATCCACATTTAATAGAACAGTCTTACATTTTTCTAGCAGGAAGCATCGCATGTACAGATTGAGCTTCTTGTTCGCTCGATCCTAATTAAAAAGAATATGTTTACTTCGCCATTATTGCTGAGAGGCACTGAAAACTCTGCCAGTACACGGTCTAGCCATTTCAAACTCCTGTTGCTTGTACTAAAATAGCGTGATGTAACTTTATTTTTAGGAATGTATTTTGCAAGGTAGGCGACTAAAAACTTTAGAGTATTCTTTGCGATCTTTGAGTGGCAGAATGAGGTTCTTGGATTGGTTGGATGGTTACTTAGCAAGTTTTAAATGAATGGGTGTCCAAGAGAGTGCGAGTAGTACAACGCTGGTAGCCATGGGACTTTGTATAAGGTGGAGTCACCTCAGGGTGTTTGCCCCCCCGAGGAGGCCTCCAAACCCAGCAACAGACATCTGGAGTTAGCTGTCCTACAACTAAGGCTTGAGGTGAATGCGAGTGGAACCTTGATTTAGTCCCCTTGACAGGAAAGAGGTCCTAACCAGTGCTGGTGTAAGCTACTGACACCTACTCCCTTCAGACCCATCGGCTTGAGCAGCCCAATCCCGATCACTCTCAGACAAGGGCTACGCAGAGGTGCTCTGCTTACTACAGACCTGTCTTGGGTGCATGTGAATAGTTACAGTCTAGCCTAAGACTCTCTCAGTCAGCAACCTACCTGACAAATGGGCACTCAGCACACGCACCACCCCTATTTGGTACTGCATTGCAGTGAAAGTGAGCACATGACGCTTCGGTACTGTACTCTGCACTAGGACAAAGCAAAGACCCAAGCCACAAGCCAGAGAATGTTCTTCCACCACTGGATGCTACATGACTGTGCTGAAACCTCCCTGAAACGGCCTACGTGTAGAATTCAGCAACCTGAAGCAATGCAACAATGATAGGTTAGGTTTCTCTGCATTAGCCCAATGCCACAGTGTGATTGATAGTCTCAGTGCTTCACACTTAAAATCCCTGCGTCCACACCATGTCTTCCCTTATCCCATGGGTCCTTCTTTATGCTAGGGGCAGATTCAAAATGTCCTCCACTGAGGCTGGCAGATCATGGATGGGGAAGAGAGACCATTGGTTCTGGCATCTGACCCGGCCTGTCGGCTGCACGCTGAAGAATGGGACAATAATGTACCCATAAAGAGTCTGTCAGGTCAGCAGGACGAAATACGGTACACTCCTAATAGGCTGGGACATCTAGTCACCCTACTTGTGACCAGAGCACACTTTTGTTCCACTGTCCTGCAATTAACCCACAATCTGCTGAGTGTTCAACTGATAGGGACACCCTGTCCCCTTCCATCCCCTGAACCTGATAAAAGATCAAATAGTGTAAAATGTCGAATGTTGACCGTCTAAATTGATAGAACTAAGCGAGATTTCACATTATGCACCCTTCTATAATAATGCATCGGTCGACTTTGGTTTCCTTATTGGTCATTATTAGAATGTTGCACTAACACCGGTCTGATCGATGGCGCAGGCTTGTGGAGCTCCTCAGCGATCCTAATTTCCTATGTGCATCATAAACAAATCTTGCTAAAAAAGTGGGGAGTGATAGAACCACCACACTATGTTTTTTGTAGGTTTACATAGCGCAAACGTGGCTTAGGGGCGGGCACCAGGCCCGGTTCTAGCAGGAGGGCTGGGTGGGCCAGGCCCACCCAAACATGAGCCTTGTCCCTCAGTGAATCGGCCAACGATAATAAAAAATGTACCGATAACTCTGGTGATTTATTATCCTGCTGGAGAGCAATTATTGTCTGTTTGGTAGTTTTTAAATGCAGATAAACTGAATTTTATGTGGATAGCTCAGTGGGTTACTGCCTTTGTCACAGAGACTCTGCACGTTCCCCCTTCTTCCTACCTCCTGAACCATCAACACGAAGAGGCCGTTTACGTAGTAAATGGGATTCAAAGTGGGGAGATTTGCATGTCAAACGAAAATCGAGGCTTGTGTGAAACAAAAACGCAGTGGACTTAATAGGATACACAGCGAGGCAGTATAGCCCATCGTGTCAATGCGCCTGCTGCTGCTGTGTGCAGCATTCCGCTTAGACGGACATTCTTACTGGACCAGCTTTGCATTTCATCCTTCTGAGTTTGAAATGGGCACTGTGAATTCGGGGGGCTATTCACCCACAGATGACCTAGTGCTGCATGGTCCTCCCCTGAGAATGAGTTACAATATGAAACAAAGCCGTGCCGCTCACCTAAATCCATCTAGGCAGCATTCCGCATTCAAACCAACATCCTTCAAAAGGGGCATTTTAATGTAAAATAAACACAAGGTTTACTGCACCACTGTCCCCTGCAGATACAAACAAACATACAAAAATATACATAAAAAACCAATAACTTTTGACTTTTTACAAAGTCATGCAATTGATAACACATATTAAAAACATCAATTTATGTTTTTTACACAGGTACTTTCAGTCCAGTAGTCTATCTACTCAGTGCTTTTCATTGGCATGCTGCACCTATCACTGTACTCCCAACAAGCCCTTCACAACCAATGGCAGGTCGGAACACTGATGTGGACATGCGGGGAAGACATATGTTAGGGGCAGCAATGTTCATGTGTCTTTTTAAGTGGTTGCTGGGAATGGGTGGCAGACAGGTTCTGTCTGAAGGACAGCCAGAGGGGTCACATTGCAGAAATGCTTAGTTTCTTTTATATGGTGTGCATGTAGTCCATGTTGACGTCAGAGCCCTTTAATAAAAGGCACAATAGACACTGTACATTATGTACATTCAGAGCCGAAACAACTAAATCACGATGCCTCATCAGAAGTAGTAAGTGCTATATAAATAAACTGCCATTCACACGTGTCCTCATTACAGAAGTGCTCTCTTGATGAACGAAGGTTGTGAGTGACGTATTTGAAGACCTGCAGGACAAGGGAGCGTCATGGAGAGAAGAGGCGAGAGATTTAAAACAAGCATTTGCAATGCAATAGGTCTGGCTTTTGCTAGAGTTTGAGCTTTTGGCATTGTAAATGACAATGTCTTTTATTTATGTGTTGGTTTTTAAAACATACATAAAAGGCATTGTCATTTACAATGCTAATAGCTTAAACTTGCAAATGCGAGACCTATTGTATTGCACATGTGTTTATTTAATTAGCAGTCGGGTCATTAGGGCAACTGTGGAACATACTTTAAAGTGTGTGCTAATTACATTTACTGCTATATTCAATGTTTCAAGTTTGGAGGGGATTCTACTAATGTTTTTACCGGGATTAATGAAAGTAGAACCGGATGGTGGCTAGTATGGGGCTGGGGACCAAGGTCAGCTGTGGGATAAGGTGCACTGGAGGGGGTGGTAGAAAAGTGGATAATCAAGCCTGTAAGGGAGCGCGTTGCAGAGTCCGGGGTCAGGTGGAGGTAATAATGAAGAGGGATTCTCCCTGAATGCTCGCACAGAGGGAGCCGAGTCGTGTCACTTGCCTAATAAGCCCACCTCAGAAACCTCCTCTTCCCATCAAAGGGACATTACATGGAAAAAAACACTTTTTGAGAGTGATAACATTTAGAAGGAGATTTGGAAAAGAGTACATTTTACTGGGCCTTGTAAGCCTAAGAATAGATAAAGGAGGGCTCAGAAGCAGGCCAGTCTAGACATATAAGCGACAAATCAGGCCCGCAGTGGCCCACCCGAATGCACCCTTGGCCCACCCAAATACAAATTTCTGGAGCCGGACCTGGCGGGCACTGGTGCACTTTATGAGCATCAGTTACATCATTATACAAGGTCACATTCTTTGTTTTTTTAAGGCACGAGGAGAACGAGTGATTCGCTCAGAATCACAGGATTTGAGCCGGTGCCGGATTCGAACCTGGTTCCGGAGTTCCAAAGCCGTCATCTCTCGTATTACCGCTACATCATCATTGTGCCTCCAGTACTGTCTCGCCGCAGTTAATACGTGAATGACAGCTATCCTTTAGCATAATAATGTGAATGAAAAGAGAGTCTGTTTACTGTGACAGTTCTTGCTTTTGATTATCTGATTCTAGTCTACTTTCGATAGGAGATAGTACCTGCCCCCAGGTGGGCAACTAGAGCCAAATTTCGGTGGGGGGGGGGGGGCTAAGTCTTCCAGCAATAGGCAGAGTGGCTGTAAGAAGGGACGAAAACGCAACAAAAGCCTCATTAACGAGTAAATGGTCTTTTAAAGACCTGTGAAGTACTCGGGTCCGGCTGCAATTAGACGGACGCCAGCCCTCGAGGCTGTCTCAGCCGGGCTGACACACATGACGGGGGGAGTGGCTGAAGCCCGGTGAGCCCAATGGGTGATGCGCGCCTGCCTGCCCCTACACTACAAAATGGGAATGTGTTGTAGTGAGTGCAAAACTAATTGTGGACAATTGCTCAAAACAGAGTGCAAAAATAAGTTTACTGTAGTCGTTTATACTCGATGGTAGATAACTCTGGTGAACAGACAGTATTTCCTTCCATCTAAAGGGGAAATAAAGAGGTACACATAGGCCCGCACAGGTTAGCTAAATGGAACGTGCAAGGCTCGGGGGAGGAGTTGTGATGGGTGAGGATTCAGGCGTGTCACACATCAATAAGACAACCGAAACAGCGACTAAAAAACTTAAAATGAATGTGGAGTAATGAGGCTATCGCCTCGGTATCCAAAAACTCACCACTGTCAGATGGAATCTGACAGGCGAAAACAAGAGACATGGACGCGCGTGAGCTCTCCAGATTCCTGGCACTATTAGTTACTGGATCTCCAGCTCATCACCTGCTTCTTCCCAGCAGTGAATAACACATCCAGTGTCACGCCAGCCTCCCCCATTCTGTCCCTCACCCCCCCATACAGGAATACACCGGAAAGAAACAGACCAACAGAAGGAGAAGTACCCGTAGAAAGTGCTCTCGTTTTCAGTTTCCATGCATAAGCATCTAGCCCAATACGAGTGTCTTCTTAAATGTAATAATCATAACTACAAATTCCAGAATGCAAACAGAACCAGGATTGCCTGGCGTAATCACACGCAGACCAGGGGATCTCTAGCGCTATGTAGTATACTTACAGTGCTCACGTTCACGTAATGCCACCCGTGACTGACGGGCTCTGTTAATATTTAGTACACCCACGGTGTAAACTTTAGGCTTTGTTTTGTCTGGAGGTGCTGAGAACATGAATTAATTAATATCCACCATGATGTGTTTTTTAGAAGGTATTATCACAAAGATGCTAAGGCTGCAATCTATAGCCGTGACCTTCGGGTAACACACATCACAACAATGGTTGCAGTACTTGATTGAGCTATATTACTTGGCTGAGCCCACGACTCCACTCTCAAGTGTCACAAGTGCACACATGCAGTGATTCACAGGAGGAAAACACCGTGGACCCAAGGGGGTTCAGGGAAATGAACCTCTTTTCCATCCACCCGGTCAAGGGCACATGCAATGACAAAGAGTGGCCTTGTGCCCTTTGCTACTCGATATATGCACATATGTGTTGCAAAAGCGTGAAGAGGTGGTTCTCAGGTGTGCTGGGGAAATGGGACTCCTTCCCCGCTTTGTATACACAGTTCATGAAGTCCCGGAGACACATTACATTAAAATGGCGCCCAGACCCAGTCTGCACAAGCAAACCAGAAACTGTGCAGCACATCACAAACGTAAATATGCTGTCACTAGAGTGAACATCTCACTCCAGGCCTTTGCAGACACAGTCTACAGTTCTCAACTTTCACCTACACATCAATGATTTCAGGTGTGTTCCTTAAATCGGTTCAATGGAATAAAGACTACAACATCCAGGATGCATTAGAGCAGCACACAAAAGACCAGGACTAGATATAGTGTCCCTAGTGACTTGGAGAGAAGTGGTCGCCCTAGCTGCCCCATTACAGGTGTGATCCCACAAATGTCCAGCATTAAAAGTAGGAGCAGTGGTTTGAAACCACCAGTTCATTTTAAAATACAAGGGCATGGCCTGCTTGTATTCCTTGCACGACAGGAAGGTGCGGTGGGTAACTGCCTGACCTGCAGGGGATCCCCAGGGATTCGAGGAACATCTAAGCCCCCCCTCCAAAAGCGTCTGTTGCGGGTCCACTGACAATGGGCCACTTCTTAAGGAACACCATGATTCCAAGTTTGCCCATCTGTCAACATCTGTAGTAAGCAGAGGTGCTCACTCGTTTACATGGGCCACACACCTATGAAAATAACGCAAAGCCCACTTAGCATCATGCAGGCTACACAAATATTTATGCTTCCTTTTGTAATACCAAAGTGTACTGGGTAGCACACAAAACATGGGCAAATGAAAGTTGAGCTACCAGAGCATTTTATGCAACATGGACCCTGCTGTCTTACAACTGAAGGTATGAACCTAAATATACCACCCTAGATGCACAGAAAGTGATGTAATGACCGTATGTGTACATTGTAACCTAGAGTACAACTCAAACTAATTGCTTGCGTGCACTGGTCTATTTGCACTGGATATCTGTTGCACATTATGTACAAAGGCACAATAATGCTTATTGTACAATTATTTAAAATCATTACATTTCAAAACAATGTTATTGTAACTCAAAAGCTTCAATAAAATGATCATGTTTTACATCAATAAAATGACCAACCCCATCTATCTATATTATTACCATTGTAATATACTTAACAAGCATTTACAATGCAATAGGTCTCGCATTTGCATGAGTTTAAGCTATTGGCATTGTAAATGACAATACCTTTTATTTATCCGTTTTTATAATTAACACATAAATAAAAGGCATTGTCATTTACAATGCCAATAGCTCAAACTCTTGTAAATGTGAGACCTACTTCATTTCAAAGAAGCGGCCGCCAGTGTCTCGGGCTTCTTGGAAATTTAAAGCGCACATGGCATGCTGTATGTTAGAGGAAAGCATGTCAGGCCTACGGTAGGAGAAATTCATTAAAGGAAATGGTGCTTACAGACTAAATAAGACATACAGTGTAACAACAGAAGTAAAAGAGCCAGTCCTCACAGGAGGTTACCAATAAAGACAAGGCGATACTAAAGAGGGACTAATAAGCCTATTAACGAATCAGAAGCCACAATTTCAGGAAGACAACGACACAAGCCAATGACAAATAGGGCCGGAGAGTGGGCGGGCTTCAAGTCCATATTCGAATACAGCAAGCCCCGCAGAGCAGCGCATGCACTGCCCAGGCTAGACCTAAAAAGGACCTCTTCACTCCTACTGGCCAATACACAATATGCTGCTACCACCGTGCTCGGGCTGCTTAACTCCTGGCAAAGGCAGTAGCCTTCACCACTATGAGAGTAGCGCTTTGGACGCCCCTCACAGTCCATAAGATCACAGTCCGTGAGACAGGCCTGTGTCATGGTGCACATGCATGATCCGCTTGAGCATGACAACAAAAATCTGCCTTTGGGATCCAGACAGCATTACAGTTTGGGCACTCAGGGCATGGGTACATGTCCATCACCATATGAGGGACATTTCCGTCCCAAAATTACATGTATGTGGGTATGTGTACATCTGTAGAAGGCAGTGCACCTATGCAGAGTTGTGGCACTTCTACACTGCTTTGTACGGGTCTGAAAATCTGTGTACATATATGAAGGGCTTTGCACATATCTGCAGGGCAATGTACATCTGTGATGGTCTTTCTGCATAAAGATGGACATGTGTAATTCTACGCAAGATTGTATAGATCTAAGAAGAGCTCTGTGCATCTCTGTAATGCCTTATAGGTGTTTATGGGTCTGTGTACACCTATGAAAGGTTTGGTACATGCATGTGTGTCTGTGTACATCTTTGTGAAGGACTTTCTGTATATTTTTAGATATGTGTACATCTGTGAAGGTGTTCATATTTAGGTATGTGAGCATCATTTAAGCACTGCATACATCTATACGGGGCTTTGCGCATATTTACAGGTCTTTGTACACCTATGAAGAATGTAGTACATATTTGTAGATATGTGTACGCCTGTGAAGTTCTTTTTACATTTATGAGGGCCGTCATACATTGGTAAAGGATTGCACAATTATGCAGGGCTATTGCCATGCAGGACTGTGTACGGTTATATAAATCTGTGTACCTCTGTGAAGCACTTAGAACGCATATGGAGGGCTGTGTACATCTCTGGAGACGTGTGCCCATAGGTGAGGGATCTTTGTACATATATGGAGATCTGTGCTCATCTGTAAAGGGTTTTGTATATAAAAGTAGATCTGTGCACAATGGTGCTACCCAAGTATACCTTCCAAGGGCTGTCTACATCTAGGAAGCGCTTATCTCATCTTTCTGGATCTGTAAACCCCTCTTTGGGCTGGGTTAATTGAACAAGAGCGGTGTCCCTGTATGTAGAGTTGTGTAAATCCGTGAAGGAATATGTCCATCTCTGGAGGGATGTGTCCATCTATGAAGCACTTTGTGCACATAAATGTAGATCTCTTGGTGTATGTGAAGCGGTACGTGCAACTATTAAGGGTTTCACGTGGGCCTGTCTACATTTTTTAAAGAACCTGTACATTTATGAAGGGCGTTGTGTGCCTATGAAGGGTTTGTACAAGTAGGTGGATCTATGTGCATTTATGCATGGATGTGTACACCTACGAAGCAGTGTGTACATCGATGAAAGGTTGTGTGCATATTTACAAGTCGCTGTACATCCACGTACGGCTGAGTATATCTGTGAAGGGATTTGTAACTATGTGTAGGTCCATGGCCATGTATAAATGCTTGTGTGCATATACTTAAATCTGTGTAAATATATGAAAGCATGTGTACAGATATATGGAGGTCGGTGTACATCTGTGAGGGCTGTCCATTCCTAAAAGGGTGGTGTTCGCATTTACGAAGGGTTGTGCTCGTGAATGTATATCTGTTTGCCTCCTTGGAAGGCTTTCTACAGACAAGCAGGGCCATGTACTTCTGTGAATGACTGTGGATCTGTCTTCGGATATGTATACTCTCTGTGCACACTCGCACAGTTCTATGAAGGGCTGTAGACCTTTGTGGAGTACTATGTACATCAGCGCCAGTCTTAATTGTGCCTCTCTTTTGGGGGGCTGTAGACCCCGGTATGCGTGTGCGCCTCTGTGGAAGACATTACCCCCATAGGGCTGCACCCGTTGCAGGTTCGCACAGCTGCTTGAAGGGCTGTGTGGCACGTGAACAGGGGCCTACCCAGAGCTATGCACACCTGTGGACCCCTTGGAACGGCTGTGTCCTGTGGAAGGTTGTTTATCTCACGCGCACATTCGCAATGAGCCGTGCAGGGCTTTGGGCAGTGCACCTGTGGGCGGAGGGACGCTTGTACACCCCGTGTGCTCCACGCGCAGGTTCGCGCTCGTGCAGCTCCGTGGAGGGTTGAGTACACCTATGTTCGACCGCAGTGCCATGTACCGTTTGCAGGGGTTGCACAGTGCAAGGGGGCTCCGTGGTTTATGAGAACTGCTGCCTACCCAGAGATGTGCAACTGTGGGGGTGCGTGTACCTCTGTGAAAAGTTGTGCCAGCTCCTACTCCCGGGTTCACATCTGCTTGCTCAGTTACATTTTATCTCAGACGTTGCCTGTTCCAGGAAAACTGTAAAACCAAGAAATTCCGAGAACCTATTGGTCAAGAAACACCCATTTCTTCTTCTTCTCTGTGACATCACTAGGTGGAGGGGTGAGGGAAGTGACTGAGACAAGGGAAAGCCACCGAGGCTTTCTTTCTCGGAACGCCCTGTCTTTGAAGGAAACAGGAACTACAAAGGCTGACAATTTGAAGAGCCATGCAGATGCAGTATTTTGCTCTGTACAACTTTATAATATGCCTTTTTGTTTGTTATGTTAGGGTGTATTAATGCAATTTCCCCGTAAAAAACACGGTGGTTTTAGTGAATCTAAGGCTTTCCGAAACCTGTTAATCTGCTTAGACGCTGGGGCAGAGAAACGAAGATATGAGTGGGAGATAGATAGTGACGCACAGGAGTCCAGCTATGCGCGGCCGCACAGACCCCTTGGCTCCAGCCCCCACGGCCACATCTCTCCGCTGCGCATCAGGCACTCTGCCCGGAATGTCAGCCCAGAGCTGGAATGTGCAGGGCTTCGGCGGCCAAGCTGGTGCCAGTGCCAATCAGGAAATAAGGGGCCCATTGTGCAAATGGAAAAAAAGTACTTATCCAGTAATTGAAGGAGATAGTATAACGCCGCAAGTAAGCGATCCAGTCCTGATGGGCGGTCCAAAAGGGAGACAGGGCAGTAACAAGGAGGGACTAAGAAGCCTCATTATCGATCGGACGCCAGCATTTAACATGGACGATGACGCCAGCCTATGAAAAAGATGGGCGAGGCTTCCACTCCACTTCTAAAACTTACAATAATACAATATGCCTCGCAAAGCGAGCAGCGCATGCGAGCTGCAACGCTAGGCGAGACCTAAAAATCATGCTATTAATTAATTGTAGGTCAGATCCAGTTAAACATGCTGCAATTGCATCTTCGCAGGTTTGTATCGTTAGGTATATAAACAAGCATTTACAAGGCAATAGGTCTCGCAATTGCGAGATTTTGAGCTACTGGTATTGTAAATGGCAATGCCTTTTATAATATTACAATTTACAATACCAATAGGTCAAATTTCGGCAAAATTCTGGGCGATGTCATCCACCTTTAGAAAGTGGAGCCAGAAGCTCCTATCCTTCAGGTGGCCTCTCTCAAGGTGGAGTAACTGATTTCCCACTTGCGTTTCTATGAAGGGATGGGTGGAAATACCTGGACAGATGGCAAAACAATCTATATAACCTTTTTCCAACCTACCCTGACAGAGAGCGATCGCTCTGTACAATTCCTCTATGCCACATATTTACCGCTTGCAAGAGGAACATGCTGCCACACATGTTGCAATGTAGATGCTGCACTCTATCTGTCCTGACATATTATTAGGTAGTCAGGGTCCAATAGGTTTTGTAACACTGCTTACACTAGAATATTCATTTTGCTTGTAATATTGATGTTTTGCGATTCGGTACACTCATAAGCATCTTTTAGTGAAATGAATGAGTGATGCCATGATCCTACAAATGTGTTAGTAAAAATGGCAAATGTGCTCTGTAACAGGCAGAGGTGAAACAAAAATGTCCTTTTGCAAACCATTGGGTTCACATTCAGAACCATTTTAAATTCAGACACCAGAGTAAACTGCCTTTGTTACAGAATAGCTCATAATAGACGCAGTACTTTCAAAAGCGTTGCTTGTGCATGGTCAGCTAAAATAAGAGCTGATCTGCCCTCCCTCTACTGTGTTGCCCCTGCTTCCTGCCGGGCCAAACTTTTATTTTGTTATAGGACTGCAACCTGCAACAGTGCGCCTGCCTGCACCGGGTGTGTAATGCACAAGCACCTACCAAGGGGACTGGTGTTGTATACTGGCCAGTGTGAGTAAATAGAAGAACCCAACCTGCCCAAACAGCAAACAGGTAAGACAACATTGTGGGTTAATGCTCCTGCTGCTGAGACTGATGAGAAACCTGCTGGTGAATGGTCTGAATGTGTCAAGCCCCTATATCACTTATTATTTTTCTGAGATTGATAAACTGGACTTTTAAGCTGTTGAATAATACCTGCTACATTTTGCACATATATTGCCTTTTAATTTAGTGCACCTGGACAATGGCAGCTGCGAAGATAACATCAGTCTTTGAAAATCTGCTCACAACAGCCCCATCTTATAATGAGTGAGTGTATTGTATTGTAAAATGTAGCAAGTTATTCCAGCCATCTCCAAGTGGATTTCGGGGGCACATTTTATAAGTTTGTAGGAGAAAATGGTGTGTTCCTTAAGGGCAGTTTGCCAGACTGGACGGCCCAAGCTCCACTCCTAAAAGCAGCTCTCGCTGGCCCTCTGCAAGTGAGTTTCTCCTGCGTCCTACAGTACCAATCTAGCCTTGCACCTGACTGACAAGACACCGCTCAAGAGTTTACCAACATTTTACAGCACTGTTTCGTGCCTGCAGTATGGGCTGCTAGGTCTTTCCACAGAGAACCAAACTTTGTCCTCGGAGGACGTGATCCTACAAGAAAGAATACAGCGTTTGCTGAAGTGCAGAAAATGCGAAATTTTCATGCCTGCTGCACTACAGTAGAGAACCCCTTCAGCAGGAAGATTCCTGGCTGCTCTGCTCCATTAGGGCTTAATGAAGAGGAAGAGCTGGAGCAGCCAGAAGTAAATTAAAACCACTAGTTATGATTGTGTGTGTCTGCGCGCGGGTGGGCTTTGGTGCCTGGAATGGAGTTTGTGTATGTGCGATGGTGTGCGGGAAAGTTTGTGTGCTTAGGTGTCTACAGGAAGTTTGTGTGCGTTTGCTTAGCTGTCTGTGGGGAGTTGTGCGTGTTTGGATGTTTATAGGGAGTTTGCATGTGTTTGGGCATCTGCGAGCTACGGTAGGGAGGGTGTGTGTGTGTTTATTTAGGGAGCGTGTGTTTCTATATAGCGAGTTAATGGTGTTTGTATGCATAATCCTGTGTTCTTTGTGTGAGCATGTAAGAGTACTAGTGTGAAAAATGGGACTGTGGGTAGATGGGTGATGGCGTGTGTGTTCAAAACAAGATGTGCCTTAGTGTATAAGTTGTCAGTGGGAGTTTATTGTGTGTGTGTAGTGTTTCCTTTGTGTCGGGGGCATGTGTGTAAGTGTGCTTGTACGCGTGGAAGGCTGCTGTTAAGGAGGTAGCGCCTCACAGTGATCACTGACAGACACATTAAGGATGGAGGCACAAAAGCAGTGCACTCAATGATGGGCATTGAGACATTTAGTCGTGAATGGAGGCTTTACATTCAAAACCCTACAGTAGAAATAAGATAACGCAATATGTCAGTACCAAAGTAATAAAAAATACATTCATCACAGGTACGAAGAAGCAGAATACTAATGTGACAGTCGAATACAGACTAGCAGCATTTCTACAGTCGACACTCCAAATACATACCAAGTCCACGTTGTGGATAGGGAATGCTTTCTAAATATAATAAAACACCGTTAACTACGCAGCACATGGAGTTTATTTAGTAACTGCAAAACGGATTGTATGTAGCAAGATGACAAATTCTATGAACTCTTCGGGAACCACTTAATTTACACGAAAGAAGGGGGAAAACCGTGCGGTAGGTGAAACAGAACTTTACCCAGAGAGGGTGCAGAAAACGCAAAGCGCTCAGGAACCAAACATGCTGAGGGAGCTGACAACTGATTGAAGCCCTTAAAAAATCCCTCCTACTGATATGACTTCATTGACAGACGCTGGAAGGCCAGAAGGCTCCGTGCGTGTGCTTGGCTTAACAGTTGAAATTTAAGTTAGTTTCCTGGCAGGCTCTACTACCCCACCACCGAGGAAGTACATTAAATACTTTGTTGCTTTATACCAAACTGTAATGTTTTTACTTTATCACCGGACTGAAAGGGAGCAGCGGGCTAATGAACAGAACAACTACACAGAAAGGCAGGACCTCTAAAACCAACTGCAGCTAATTAAACAAGCACTGGCTGCACGGCCGAGAAAGTGATGCGGCCGCGTGGCCCTGAAAGTGATCACGCGCTGTGCGATGCGATGCGCTTAATGAGCCATGACATAGAGGAAAGCCAGATGGCGCTGTGCGTAACCGCATGCTTTAGGCCACAAGCAAAAGCGTGTGGTCGGACTTTTTAAAGCCCACTTACTAAATGTCTCGTCAGGGCAGCGCATGCGCTAGCTCAGGGAAGATCTAAAAAGGGCCTTAGCAAGTAGCTCTTTAATAGGGTTAGTTTTTTTCATTTGCATAATATATGGGTTAGGTTCTCCTTGGCCACATTGAACAGACGGCAAGTAGGATCTGTATCACCATTTAACCATACCAGTGACTCCTCAAGCAAAACAAGCATAGCCCTGCTCTTATTAGTTCTCCCTTATCATTTATAGTCAATAGGACATCTACATATTTTTGTTTTAGCTTTGTATCATACAAACTAACGACCATGAAGGTTCTTTTTCCCCATGTCAACTTTACTTTTACAGAAAGATATACGTTTTGCTTGTTTCCTTGTTAATTTAGCTGTTTGTGGGGATGGAAGTAACGTATTGCAAATTTCCTCAAAGTGAAAATATTTTAAAGCTTTTGGCAGATAGGTGCCCCATTAGGTACCTGACCTTCATGATTGCTTGTCATACTAAAGATTTCTGCATGTCCGTGAGGGCATTTCTTAACCTCACACAATAAGCCATAAATGCAGCTTGTAACATAAGAGATTGTTTTGTCAAATTACATTTTAAGAGAACTTGAGTTTGCACAGTAGTATCAGGTAGGTACAATCGCCTATATGTTCAGCATTGTGCAATACCCATCACTATATCTATCTAGTTTTCAATGAAAATGTACCCTTCCAGAAGTATGGGTAGGAATTAACATGCTTGCTATCTCTCAACTTAGAGAGCAAGCGAGTAAAATAGTTGTTCAGAGCTAATGCTGTGGATCTTAAAGCTATTAGCCGCTTCGATGTACCTCCTTGTTTTTCCAGCCATACTCCCAAGATATTTATTGCTATAGGAGGGCTTTACCTTCATTTCTCCCAACGGCTAGTGAGATTTTTTTATCTTACAGCCAAAAATTATTATCCAATTTGTTGTCTTTGTTAATCCTTATATTGTTTTCCAAACAATAACTAATTGGTACATTTAGCCACTGAAAGTCTTATCCAAAACCACTGCATCGTCTGCATATTGCAGAATGCTAAATTCTGTCCCACTCAGTTTAGGAGGGAAAGAGTTTGAAGTCAAGAACAATTCTCCTAGGTCAGGCTGACACAAATTAAACAGTAGCAGTGCTAAAATGCATCCCTGCTTCAGCCCTTTGTGAATATTGTGAATATTCTCTCTGATGCAACCAGACCCTGCTAGCCTAATTAGTACTTGAGCGTGTATGGGCTTTTAGTACTGTTTTCACCAGAAAGGGGAATACCACCGTTTCAGTGTTCCCCATAATTTATTTCTGTTGATGTAATCAAAAGCAATAGCAAAATACCACCATTGAAGAGGTTCCCCTTTGCTGTTACTGATGTGTGTAGCATAAGAAAAAGAGATAAAAACTATCCTGTATGTTGCCGCCCCTCTGATAGTACTTGCTGGTGGCAAATTCTGTATACAAAGGTTTGGCAAAGCATTTACACTCTACGTCAAGCAATTCAATAAGTCGATAATTTGTCAGGGAGGAGGACTTCCTCTTGTTCTGTATTAGGACCAATAATGAACCTCATCAGGAAGCAATTCGGTGTCGAAACAATTCCTGTCTAATTGAAATAAAATCTGTGTCCATAAAGCGATACAGGGACTGAACACCGCAGCTAGTATGCCATTCGGTCCTCTAGCTCCATCAGTACGGATCAATTTCAATGATGTGTGTACCACTGCTGATTTGTCGTTATTCTCTCATCAGGGGTGTTCGTTTCACATGCATACTCGTACACTTATGGAGTATCTCTCACATATAATGATTTCCTATCATTAGACAATTCCTAGGGGGAATCGCAGTTCACCCTGCCTTTCATCTATTCCAATAAAGTTTTATTTACTAGTCTCCAAAATGTACGGGTAGCTCTACATTTTTTTCTTCATACAATCCAACTCAGGATTGTTCCTCCCTCATGCGCCCTACTTCACAGAGCTTTTTCCTATATGTTTCCCTAATTGAAGTGATTTTTTTAAAAGCGTAATTTTTATTTAAGCTATATTTCCTCATTGCCTTATTGAGTTTGTGCTTCTCTGGTATCTTTCGCATGTGTTACCTTCTATCTAGTCCCCTTTACTGCCTTTCCAAGGAAGCTAGTCTTTCAAATCTAAAGGAGGGTCATGATGTACACGTACATTCACATGATGCAGCAATCCTATACACTGCACAGCGGAGACCCCATAGATTTACCTTTCAACATGTTGAGAGTCCAAGGACCAGAGGCTCCTGATCTCACCCTCGTGGTTTTGGAATGCCATCCCTTTGAAATCAATGAAGTTGAAAACATTTTAGGCGAGCAAAGATGAATTTCAAGGCAGGTGTTTACATTCATAACTATGTAATCCACTTTGCTTGTTTGGAGACGAAGGTGAGTCTATGTAGAGCAACACCATCCCAATGAGGGTAAACAGATAGGTATGTGTGTAGAAGCTTGTTCATTTATCCCTCTGCTCCTTAATAAAAACAAGTTAAGAAGTTGTTTTTTTTTGTTTTTTTATGTGCGACGCCTGCAGCCAGGCCCAGCGTTTAAGCCAAAAAGCATTTTGTATGTTTAGATATTTAGGTCCATATTTATATTACCATTATTAAAAACAGAACTACAAGTCCAGCAATTCCACCTGTAGAGGCCAAAACGTCAGGACTTGCTGAATGAGTCACTATTGAGCTACTTGCCATATTTTCCAAAGCTGAACTTACAAACAACTGACAGTCACTGTTCAAAATATTAGCATTAACGACGGGTCTACTTTTGTGGCCCATTAGTGTGTTAATTTCTCACATAGGAATGGAACTGACATTGTATCATGGCCATTTGTTACTGTAAAAATTGCAAAAACTTTACCATTTAAGATACCTCTAGATCTGTGTTAAAAGCTTTAGTTTGAATCTATTTATGAAAGGCTGTTAAAAGTTCGAGTTGGCGAGAAAATGATCCACGCATTTGCAGGCACGAAGGGCCTCATCTCTAGAACTTATCGTACTACCCAAGAATCTAAGCAACCTACCAAACACCCATATCAAACTCTCTCGGAGACGGACATGGGGGTAACTAACCCAGATAAGCAATGGGAAGGTATTTGGCAAGATATCCTATTATACACAAAAAACATTCCCACAGAGAATCAGCCTATAAGATGATGTACCAATGGTACAGAATGCCTGAAGGACTGGGAAGAATGTACACCTCAGTGTCCATGTTGAGCTGGCACAGCAAACAGGAGTCAGGTGCTTTCTTATACACGTGGTGGCCCTGTGAAGTTATGCAAACATTTTGAAAAGAGATCCTAGCTCATATAGAAAGGACACTGGGTTATCCTTTCCCTGCAGACCCTAACATTCTGTTCCTGCGATTACAGTCGCCTGATATGGAGAGCATGATGGGAGCAGACTGGGTGATAATTTGCTTTAAATCCAGTGCAGCCAAACAATTTATCACTCTCTGTTGGAAGAGGAAAGCATCCTCGCCCAGTTCAACGTGGTTCGATAGACTGTGGCAAACTCTAGCAATGGAAGAGAGCTCTTTCAAGATCACTCAGTCTGAAAATAAATGTAAATCGTGTTGGCAACCCTTCGACTACGTGTCTAGATTAGAGTTTATTTGCTTTACTGCTAAAAGACTGAGAGCTTGTTGTGGGATTATCTCCACCTCCCCCTGGTGTTCAGATACTTCGGTGTGCAGATCCACCCATGGTATTAGACCTTTATGTGACAAGTAGCCTTGGGTAACTCAAGACACCACACTGAATGCATGTTTGCATTACATTCCGTCACTGTTGATGTATTTTTATTACCTAAAGTTACTTTACCATGGTGACATGTTACAGCCCCAAGATTGAGCTTAATATTGTACATAAATTTAGAGCATGGTGGATCTGTACACGCCCTCAAAAAGTTTCAAATTGAACTAAACGCATTGGCTGCAAGTATCTGTGCAACCGATTACAAGCAAAATTGAAAGAGAAACAAATGTTTTCTGTAATAAACAATAAAGAAGATATTTTGGGAAAATGGGACTGTAGACTCTTGCACGCATTTTGTCTTAGTGAATTTGAACTATCAGCTTGTGTGTTTTGACACAAATGAGAAACCTACAGATTATGTTCTACTGCTGAGGGAGTGCGGGGGACTGGTGACTGAAATTCGAGAGAATAGCAATAGGTGTCATCCGTTGCTGGGGGCTGTGGCGATTGGCTAGCTCCATTGCTTCGTGCATCCCAACTGGATCACTATAATTAATATTTCTTCTGAGGTTCCTATACTTTCTGTGGTGATTTGCAATTGCCCCAATCGCTTTCTGTAAAACATCCATAATTACTGTCTGTGGGACCCTCAAATCCCCGGGCCCCAGTGCAACTGCCCAGGCTACAACAGTAATACTTACACCGACGTTACCAGGGGCGTGACAGAGCCCCCCGCAATACGGGGGAGGGCCCAGGAGGGTTCCTTATTTTGGAGGGGGGCCTCAATCCTGGTGCTGTAGAGTGGGCGATCCAGAGCCTAAATGCGGTGGTGGCTCTCGAGGCGTCATTATAGAGGTGTCGTACAATAATCCAGAGATGCAGGGTTTGCTTTGTTTAATAAATACTAGTGACCTGGAGTGCACCTTTAAATTAAGAGTGCGGTTGTGAAAGAAGATATGATGCCCTCGATTTTTATTTAGTAGGTGCAACTAAGCTGCATTGTTTGCTCGTGCAAACGGGTTACAGTGGAAGCAATAATCTCTAAAAATGTGCAATCGCTGTCTAATGTTGAGTGCAAGACTGCAAGTGCTACAGAAAAATAATCCAAGTCAGTAACTTCCCAGGGTTTTGCTTGGACAGTATCACTGTATCAAACGGCGGGGGTCACGGGTTGGTTAAGAAAAACAAAGCCATATAACAAAGTTGCAGCTCGGACGGTACTCACACTTCCTCTTCTCACCTTATGCATTGGCTGTGTCACCGACAAAACTCTCTGAGTCATCACAGGGTTCCTTGATCTCCGTCCTCCCCTCTCTGTGCAATGGAATCTTCTACTCCTCGAGCAGCTGACAGGACTCCGCAAAGGACACCATTCAAATTGTTAGAGGAATGACCGTAAGCACCGTCCATTCCATCGACACGTGACAATCAGAGGACGCGCCCACTTCTGTGCAGTCAGCATGTCACGCGTATATTTAAGAGTAAGAGCGGCGACCACTTCAAGCGGGCATTTTAGAAAGGTTCTCGGAGAGCGAGAGTTGGAGCTATACTTGATTTAACCTCTTGGCTGCATGGCACACTGCGGTACTTGCGCCTCTCCCAAGTGGGTTCACTTTTGTAGGGTTGTGACCTTCCTTAGTAAAACATAACCAGTCATTTGTTTAGGTTTTGCTATTGTGGCTCAGCCAAGACCTGGTACATGATTAGAAATTGACTATATCTGTAAAGTGTAAGTATGTACATTTCCTCATGTAACCTACTGGGTTCTATTGTGAAGCGCTCCGACACCTTTGGGTAGAGTCCGCGCTATATAAAATTGAATTACATAAATAAAATTGTGTACTGTTACCACGATTCTTTTGTGAGGTTAGTTTTTCTGAATTTGCTCTAATACTCATTATCAAACGTTTTAGACAGCGTTCCGAATCCTTTTGGTAGATTCTTTGTGTTTGCTGTTTTAGATTGATGTGGAATAGATACAGGATTTAATTAATTTCCGCACTATTTTATCAGCCTGGACTTAAAATTACAGTCTAGCAAAAAAAAAATCGCTAGGTTACAGCCCTACAACATCTTCCTCTTACCTCCTGAAGTGTATTATCAGGTTGAATTATTCTATGTGATGTCATCAGCTAGTCCTAGCTGTTTATCCAATAGCACTTGAAATGGTGGCATTAGTGAGCCCATACACATACCTGCCAACTTGAACAACAAGCATATGGGGAAGAAGGGAGCAGCACGGACCAATGACACCAGGATTGTGTGAAAAAGGTCACTTTATTGAAACAGGTGCACATCACAAACAACCTAGGCGTTTGCCTCGCAAAACTAAAACCGTACTATACAATGATCTCACTTATATTAAGCTACCACCTCCGCTAAAATTCTCCCCCACAGCACCTTAATACAGTTATATTATACCAGCTCCAAATCTGTTTACCTGTAACTGTGCCTTTTAAACTCCCCAACGCTTTACTACAATTATTAACCCCTACTCAAGTAGCCTTCCTACATAACATTGAACTTCCTGTGACATCCAGGCATGAACTAACCTAGCCGTTCCCTTTGAGCCTGAGTTGACGCTGTCCACAAGAATCAACTTTGTTAAACGAGGGCAACTTCTCTGCCAACCACCACCCAGAAAACAGGTGTGGGGAATTGCCCCCCACCTTTTGCTGCCCCCCCACCTTAACATTCCCCCCCACCCCACCCGGTGCCAACTGTCTAGCGTATGTTCAAAACTTTTACTAACTCCAATTTCAACTGCACTACATACAATTTCATGGCCATAAAGGACAGGTGAACACAGTAGTCTCTGAAAAATTCCTTATCCTCAAAGCGTAAATCTGAATGCACCACCCTTCCGATGCCTGCTTCTCTACAAAAGGCACGCATCTCCTTATTGATCTTCTTCCCCGCTTTATCTGTTGCTGCTGGGCGGTGGGCCCCTCTCCAAATCCTCCTCGGGGTGAACTCTGTCTAAAGCACATGACACCCTGACCACCTCTTTCATAACTTTCACTAAAGCCAGCCCTTTCCTTACCACCAAGTCATTTTCTCTTAAATGAATTACCAATATATCAGGGCTTTTTCCACCCACTAACAACCTGTTTAAACAAGTCAACAACTTGCATCAACGCATTCCCCCTTTTCCATGCCAAGAGATTGTATACATGCCATCGTTAATGCCCAAATTTGCCCCAAGTGCCTGGGCTTGGCCTGCCGCTCTGCCCATTTTACGACAGAATATCCCACAATCCATATATTCCAACCAATCTCCAACGGCTCAGGAACAGAACCTGAAAAATAAAAACACAACATGACAAACTGTACACCACATGTCAACACTCTTCTGCAGCGTGCACATAACATTGGAAACAGTTGAATGACCCCCGCCCCAAACCCATGATTCTGTCTCTGCCCCACTCTTGTCTGCCCGCTTCCGTAGCTAACCAGATCCTAAGAGTGGGTTCCAAATTCCAGGGCGTCCATCCCCACTCACGCTAAAGCTTTGCGCAAGATCACCAACAGCTGAAAAGCAGAGACTGGCTTCCCATCCCGATGCAGAAACACTAACCCGCCCCAAGGGGCGGCCCGCTGCTTCAGCAACAGATCCAAGCGCATAGGGCAGAATTTTACCCCAGGATAAGCCAATAATACAACGCTGTTGCCCTGGCCTCTCTGAGTCATCTTGGACTTATTCAGCCACACCCGTAACCCTACTCCACCTTCAGAAACCTCCCCCAAAGTAACCCCCAGCTCCCCCATCCCCTAAAAGCTCAGAGACACGAAATGCGCCAAAAAACATCCACGACATTAGAGTGGAAAACAGTACTGTCTCATCGACTGAGCTGCAAATGCCCAGTAACTCTGCCAGGACTTTGACCAAGATATCCAGCTTCAGAGGTTTCCTCTTGCTCCCCGACTGACCCTGCTCCCTGGACCATCCCTCAAGGATCCTACTCCCCAGCTCGCCAATACTCCCCAATATAACTTGCCCATAAATGCAATGGCCGCTAACTTACCCGAAATCGTCACCCTGGACTGACCTTTTAATGTCAGTCTCAATATGAATTGTAACTATGTCCTCTACCCTTGCCCACTCCTCTGATCTTCGCCGCGTCCCTCCTGCCAAGAACTCGGCCCACGCCTGTGAATATTGCACTCTTGTAGACACAGCTAGTGACCCGGCTACCAATTGAAGCATCCTGTTTCTCCTAAATGCTGCGGCATTCTGGTCCTGATACTGTCCGCGTCCGTGGCCAGTCCATGGAATCTTCCCCACTATGAACGAGACAAAGTATCCGCAATGTCATTGTCCACACCAGGTACATGTCTTGCTCTAAATATCACATCAAGCTGTAAGCACTGCAGCACAAATACCCTCAACAACTTCAACACCTGCAGGTCCCTTGCAGACTGCCTGTTAATGACCTGCACCACTGACATGTTATCCACCCTGAACAGCACTTTCTTATGCTGAAATTGGTCACCCCAGAGTGCCAATGCCACCAGCAGTGGGAATAGTTCTAAAAAGGCAATACTGCGGCCGCCCTGTTTTGAGGCCTGCGACCATTTCTCCGTGCACTAAGATCCTTGCCAATAAAGGCCAAACCCAATTCACCCCCCCCCCCCCCCCGACGCGTCAGAGAAAATTTGTGCATCCCATTCGAAGTCTGTCAAAGATGCCACAGGGATCCCATTAAAATAATGCAGAAAAAATCTCCACATCCTCAGGCCTTCTTTCACCCCTGTCACCAGGCGTACATGATGATGCAGCTGTGAGAGCCCTGATAGGGCCAGGGCCAACCTCCTACAAAAATTCCCCCTTGCTCTTACCACCCCGCACGTGAAATTCAAGTGACCCAACAACACCTGCACTTTAACTGTCACTTTCCTTTTCCTCAGCATTTTACCCAGCAGTTGCTGCATGGCTCGTTTTTTATCCTCGGGCAACCTGGCTTCCATCCTACAATTTTGATCCCCAGGAATCAGCCCGTGGTTAGTGCTTTATCCACATACTAATTTCCTTCAAACTGTATGCTCAACAATTGAAAGTCAGCAGAGTGTACCGGCAACAAACAGAAGGCCGACTTAATGTCGCTCTTCGCCATCCGCGCCCCCGTCCCACTTTTGCCACCAGGGCTAAGGCCACGTCTACCAATGAGTACGTGACTGACACTTGCTCCTGAGGAATAAAATCATTAACTAACTGGTCCTCCGGCCAAGACAGATGCTGTATTAGTCGAAATTGCCCTGGCTCCTTTTTAGGACCCACCCCAATAGGGGACACGATCATAGCTTCCATTGGCCAGTCGTCAAAGGGGTCTGCCATCCTACCCTCCTGGATATCTTTCTCCACCTTGTCCCTCACTACCTGCCTGTGGTCATGTACTGATTTCAAATTGTCCATCCACCGTTTCACCCTTGGAACCAGGTACCCCAGTCTAAAACCCCAAGTGAACCCCCGTAGCAAGACCGAGCATCATCATGTCGTAAGTCGAAAGCCAAAACCCCAGCCTGTCTAGTTCAATGGACATACCAAGCTTTTCCCTGCAAGTCCCTGACCCCCTTTTTCTGCCCTATAACCCCCTGCCTGCCCTTGCTGTCCCCCGCTGTAACCCTGCTGTTGACCCTGCCAGGTTGAGTCCTGCCCTTCCCCTGTCCCGACACAATTGAACAAAGCGCGCTTGCCCGCACATTTGGAGCATTGATGCCGGAATTTTCAGTATTCCCTCATGTAGCTCCCTTTATTGAAATCCCAGCATGTGCCGAAGGCGTTGGCCTGGCCTCTCCCTGCTCCCCTCATGCTTAAAAGATCGATAAACGATCGATAACCCACTTGGTGTTTAAATGGTTTGCCAAATTTGGCAGGGCCCAATGTGTGCTGCCATAAATCCATGTCTAGTTCGCCCAATTCTGCCTCTGTATCAAATGCCATGCAGGCCCTAAACTCCGCATCATTCTGGACCCATGCATAGCCACCATAATTGAGGTGGGCCTTCCTAATTACATCCATGTATTTGAACACTGCGACGGACCTGTCCTGATACTTTTCACAGTACACACTAGCAAATATAAGGAAAGCTGCCGTCGAGATCTCAATAGTGACTGGGACCTTGGGACACTTTGATAATTCCACATCCTCCTCTTTGGACCCCTCTTTTGACCTTAGCTCCCGTGCAGCAACTTCATAATTTCGACGTACTCGCTCTTCCACATTTTGTCTTTACTGGACGCCATAAGATGCGCCCCTAAAGATTTGGAGGTCCCCATATATGGGAGTTTTTTAAGTCTCACTTCCTCTCCAGTTTATGTGTTTTGGTCTCCCCATCTGTCTTGCCCTCTTGCGCATCCTCTCTCCCTGCCACTACATCTTTATCAGTCCCCTTTCCGGAAGGCCCTGCCTTAACTTTGCCGACTCCACTGACTCTGCCCTTCCAGAACTCCCCTGGCAGTGCACCCCTGCTCCTACTGTCCCTGTGTCCCATGATTGGTTGTGTGTGTCCACACCTGCATCCGTTACGTAGCGACCTTTGCTCATGCGAGCCTCCCCGTCCCCCGGCTGCGCCTTAGCCTCCATCCCCACTGACACCATCGGGGTGAACATAGCGTTGGGGCGACTGACCCATACGAAGCACACCTGAGTCTGCTCCACCCGGTTCCGAGGTAACCTGCGAGCAATAATGTACGACTGGTGTGCTGGCACATTCCCATAACAGACCCCCTTTTCCCTCCTTCAGGCTTTGCCCCCATCTGGACTCATCCCCCTCAGTGCACACCTCCCTGCCAGAGACTGCTTCACCTGCCTCACTGCAAAGCCCCATCCCCTTGCAGCCTACTCTGCCGTAAACCCTCAACAGGGGCCAGACTCCATCTCCACGCTTCGCCCAACGCGAATGAGGGTCCAAAATCTCTTCCGTAACACACCCCGGGTCCTCACCCTCATCTTCACTCCAACTTAATTCTGTTGCTGCCACTGCAGTCAGCACCCTCTTTTGAGGGGTCCTCTCTCCCTCATCTGCATCGCCTAGCCCCCCAGCAGCTGCCACCACCCTATCTCTTGTGCCATGCCCTCCCCCGCCCCTTGCCTCATGCCACGCCAATATGCCTGCACCCCTGACAGGCCCACTTGGACCAGGCACCCCTGTCGTAATCTATAGTATTCCAAACGGCACTCGCGTCCCCAACTGCTCCAGCCTCTTCATCCAGCCTTCTGCCCTGCACCTGATCCTCCCCACCCTCCCTCACTCAGCAACTCTTGATATACTTCCCTAAAGTCTATTCCCTGTTCCTCCCCCTCCATTCTCTTGACGGCAACAGCCCCTGGTGTGTCCTCCCCCCGACACCCCCTGCAGGCTGTGCGCGACCGCACGCTGCCATCTGACTCTCCCTGGCGGCATTCGCTCCTGCACTCCGACCTCCCTGTTCCTGAGGCTGCGCTCACTCACGTAAGCAGCGACCTGCCCCTTACTGTAGCACATGAGGCCTCGCGCCGCTTCATTGAGGCCTCTCGCCCCGCCCCTGAGGGAGCATGCTTGGCGCACGCTTACTCCTTGCCTGGTCTTACGGTTGCTAACCCAGGCCGGCCCACACCTCCTGCTGCGCTCACTGACACACCTCTCACTACCGGGCCGCTTTCTTCATACACGAGCGGCCACACTTGCTACCTACCTGGAAGCAGCCACGATCGGGGGCTCGGCGCGGCGATGAACACGCCAAAACTGCCGCTTCTACCTCCACAAAGTCTTCCTTATGGGATGGCCTTCGTGCAGCAACGCCCACTCTGCCAACAGATCCATGATACATGTGGCCTCAAACAAGCGCATGGCCTGCGCATCCCTCTCTTCCTGTGACAGAACCATCACACAGTAAGTGCCTACCCTACATTATACTTAATACCTACAGTGCTGAGATGACACGACCTGCCTACTACCCTGCCAAGCTTGTCAGCAAAACATACGCTACCTAAGTGCCAGCCGCCATGTTACCACAAAATGGTGGCTGGCACTACAAAATGACCGGCTATATACCCGTTGGGCTACAAAAGTAGCCCAAAAATAGCCCAACCCCGGAGCAGTCGCCCGACTGCTCCACTTCCACAAATAACCCGTGGGCAGACTTCCCTATGGTCAGCTGCCCCCCAAATCCCCATTGTAATGCAATATGTTCCACATTTGTGAGAGTTAGAGCTATTGGTGTTGTAAATGACAATGTCTTTTACCCATGTGTTTTGGTTTGGTTTGGAGTGGAGTGGATCTATGCGGTGTGGAGTGAGATTATGTGGGTTGAATTGGAATTGTTAATTGTGGCATTGTGTGGTGTGAGGTGTTTTTGTAGTGGATTTATGTGGCATGGTGCACAGTGGAATTATGTGGGTTGAATTGGAATTGTTAGTTGTGAATTGAAAGGTGTGGAGTGGTTTTTGTAGTGGAATTATGTAGCATAGTGTGCAGTGTAATTATGTGGATAGTAATTATGTGGTGTTGAGTGTACTGGAATTATGTGGAGTGGGATTGTGTGTTATGGAGTGTAATTATGCGGAATGGTACTTTGTGTTGTGGAGTGGTATGTAGTGGAGTTTAATTATGTGGTGTGCTGTTGAATTTTGTGGCATAATGTGTAATTGTGTGGTGTGGATTGGATGTATGTGGTGTGTTGATTTATGTGGCTTGTTGTTGAATTATGTGGTGTGGAATGGAAATGTATAGAGTTGAATTGTGTTTCTTGGAAGTGTGTGGCCCTGAGTGAAATTATGCTGATTGGAATTATGTGGCATGGTGTGAAGTGTATTTATGTGAATTGTGTTACCAAGTTTAAAAATGATGAAACATAATTACAGAGAAAGGTGGCCTTTTACTGCGCATAAATTTACAAAATGAGGGGGCGCTAGGTGGCGCGCTGACAAGATGGACGCCGGAGCGTGAAGCTCCTGCCATCAGGTGCCATAATCCTGGGAATTCTCCTGCCTGTGGCGCGGGTGGCCGCGGCAGACGCCGCTGGCCGCGGACCATGGACCTCCCGCAACCTCACGGAGGTACTCGGAGCCGGAGATAGCCTGCAGCCCCAAACCGAGCCGCGCTGAGTCTGGAGCCGGCAGGAGGTGCGGAGCGGGACCTAGACCTCGGCCGGCGGCTCGCCACGAGGCAGCTGGGCCGCAGGGGCAGTGCTTCCGGCAGTGAAGACGAGGCGGCGGCTGGCCGCCCGGGGCACGGAGGCCGGTGCCAGCGGAGGTGGGCAGCGACGACCCTGGTGACTGCCTGCCGTTACGGGGACCCAGACTGCAGGGCTGACACAGCAACGAAGGCGGTGCAAGCACGAGAGAGACGGCGGCTCACTTTCTGCCTAGCAGGTCCCGCGCTGGCGAAGCGCCGCCACGGAGCGAGTTGGTGAGGCTGCCCCTGAGGCCCTATGCACGACCCTGGCACAGAGGACCTCGAGGAGTGACCTGGATGCCCCCCCACCAGAACTGCCCGGGTGAGTTGTGCGGACCTGACCCCAACACACCAGTGTGGATGTAGGGTGCGGCGGGGAGGCCCGGGGGCCAGGTGGGCCTCCCTGAAGGCTGCGGCACTGTGGGAGGCCTGGCGGCGACTGCTGCGACCGATTGGGGAGTGTCGGGATGCCCCACCCCTAGCGGACACGCCATTGGGGACCCGGGGCCTGCGGGACTTGTGACTGGTGCCCAGGCCACTACACGCAGCCCAAGTGGTACACGGCTGAGAAGGCAGAGGGGGGCTGCTCGGCCCCAAAACGAGACCAGTAACAGTATTCGGTGTGCACCCCTACGAAGCTGGCACACTGAGGAGAGACTCGCGCCCCTGTGTACCCAGTACGCACAGGGGGCGTTCCAGCTGGGGGCAACTGTGTAGGGGACCCGGCCTTGGACGACACTCGAGGCCCTGCCCGGACTGCACCGCTATATATGCGCAACTGGCAGCAAAGGATGGGTGGCCAGTTCGCTTGTGACCCAGGCGTAGTGGGTATTGGAGGCGGAGGTGGCACAGTGTCTAGCCTGGCAGTTACGGGACACGGACGCTGTGGTGGAGGAGCGGTGCCAGGCCGGGGACACCAATACATTTTGTGGGCAGTGTGAGATGGTACCGGCGGCCCCGGAGCCCGGTGGATACCGAGCAGTGGGCCTTGGATAGAAGGTGTCCACGCCGTCCCGGGAGGTGTCTCTGCCTTCCCCCCGCCCTCCTTTCCTTCCCTCGCGCCAGCGAGGAGAACGTGGTGTTCATTCTGTCGCACCTTGGCAAGACAGACAAGGGAGGCTGGACTGCATGTAAGGGACGGGGGTTGACGTCGAATGCCCTCCGCACAGCAGCTGGCCATGGGCCGGCTACGGAACAAGCTGCCTGTGGGCCGGTCACAGACGGAGAAGCTGGACACCACACCCGGGCGTCATGATGGCAATATGGAACTTCCAGCGACAGCGCTCGAGGCGAAAATGGACACAGTATTGGCGGTGGAGCGACTGGGTACTACACTGGAACAGACTAGGGCCTCCTTGAAGTCCCGGATAGACAAAGTCACGGTGGACTTCACCCTCCTTCACGCGGACCATCGTAAGTTGGCGGATTCTGTCACCCAGCAACGCCAAACGCTCCAGGAGGTCCACCCTGTGGTTCGCCACCACACCGCGGCCCTGCAGGACCTGATCGACCGTGTCCATGCCTTAGAGAACCGTGCTGAGGACGCGGAAGGGTGCTCTCGGCGCAATAACGTCCGAGTGGTGGGTCTGCAGGAAGGTGAGGAGGGACGGAACCCGGAGCAGTTTGTTGAAGGGTGGATTCGCGACCTCTTTCCCCCGGGGATGCTCTCTCAGCAGTTCGTGGTGGAGCGCGCGCACCGGGTCCCGGCGCGGAAGCCTCAGCCCAGGGCACGACCGCGCCCCTTTCTCTTCAGACTCCTCAACTTCCGAGACAGGGATGTGGTGCTTCGTGAGGCCAGGAAACTGGACACCATCACAGTAGGCGGAGGACAGGTGATGCTTTTTCTGGATTATACTGCTACAGTCCAAAAGCGGAGAAGTAACTATCTGGCGGTGAAGCGCCAGTTGCGGGACCTGGGCATCCCATATTCCCTGCTGTTCCCGTCGCGCCTCAGAGTGATTACGAAGGAAGGGACCCGGTTCTTCGATGCCCCATCTGACGTCTGGGATTGGCTGGAGGAGGCAGGGTTGAGCGGAGGCCGGAGACCTCTGGACCCGGGAGCTAACGGACGCCAGGAGAAGAGACCGAGTCTGCGACGACGGAAGGAGGCACGCGGGGCAGCGGGGCCGAGCCCCTCGTGGCGCCCAGCCCTGAAAGGATGCGGCAAGAGCGTCAGGAAGCCCTGGAGGCGGTGGCAACCCTGGGGTCCACGAGCAGCCAAGGTGCAACAGCTGTTCATGAACATAGTGACCCTGAAACTAGCAGGTCGTCTTCCCCGTCCACCGTACTTTCAGATGATCAAGTCCTCTCGCTGGTGACGCCCCAAACTGCTGACCATATTGTATGAGCCCAGGGTGTTGGGGTGGTGGCAACTGCTGAAACGAGGGCCGACATGATTGGGACAAGATGTTGCGGGGACAACTGGAGGGGTCTCTCCCTATTCCCCTGTAAGATGTGGTGCAGTGTCGGATATGGGCATGCACAAGTCTGCTGGCTCCTGCTAGGTAGATGGGTGGGGGGGGAGCCCCTGCTCAAGGGGGGGGCCTGAGTGCTGTGGGGGGTCGGAGGCGGGCGATGTAGGGAGGTGCGGTGGGGCCACCCGCGCATGCTTAGCACCACTTGGGACATCAGAGGCACACCCGGCGTATGTAGGAGTAGCGCAGGGAAAGTACAGGTTACGTCAGCTACAGCCACATCGCGCACCCGTTAGTCATTACCTGGCTTAGTTTTACTCAATAAGCGTTTAGTTTGCAGTTTGGACGAATGCCTAGTTGGGGGTTTGCCCTGGTAGTTACACTGTTATTGTTCTTTATTACATGTACTCAGCAGTACGTAAATGTTCTTTTGTTAGGGGGGTTTCTGTTACAACACACTGGCATGACATACAGAGTCTATATTCACCCCTCCAACCGATTCGCCCCTGCCCCAGTGGCCGCTGTAGTTCTCAAACGCTCTAGATGGCTGCAACTGACGTAATCACATGGAATATACGGGGAATGCACACGCCTGCACGACGATACTCCATTTTCGCTTACCTGCAGCGGCATAAGGTGGCCATCGCCCTTCTCCAAGAGACTCACATGACGCAGCCTGAGCTCGACTGGCTACGCGCTCGTTGGAGGGGCCAGCTATTTGGGACCACGTACTCTGCACATGCCCGTGGTACATTATTTTGGGTGAGGGCGGGCACTCCGTTCGCATGCACAGAGGTAGTAGCTGACACAGCAGGGCGATACACAATGGTTCGTGGGAAACTGAACGGCCAACATATGTTACTAGGTTCAGTATACGCCCCGAATGTCGACCAACCGTCGTTTTTGGCCCACTTGTCCACAGTGCTGGCGCCATATGCGGGTCTTCCCTGGCTACTGGGTGGGGACTTTAACTCTGTCCTTGACACACGACTAGATAGGTCCTTTCTGCCCCTCCGCAACACACAGGCGGTCTCTAATGCGTGGACCCTCACCGACTGGCTGTTGCGTTGGGCATTATGCGATCCGTGGCGCACTTTACACCCTGACGATCGCATCTACTCGTATTATTCAGTGGTGCATGACCTATACGTTCGTATAGACAGGGTGGTGGGCTCCCACTCTTTGACTTCCCTGTTGGGCCAAGCGGAGTATCTGGGTCGGACCCATTCAGACCACAACCCTCTTAGGTTGCGTCTCGCATGGGACTCCGGTCGGCCCCCTGCCCCTACGTGGCGGCTTCAACCGGCGGCTTTGGAGGACACTGAATTTCGTGCCTCCCTAGGCACAGCGATCGAACAATTCTTTGATCTAAACGAGGGAACGGCGAGTAATGAATTAGTAGAGTGGGACGCTCATAAATCCACTATCAGGGGACACTGTCTGGGTGCGACGTGGAATATACGAAGGCGGCTCGCGCTGTCGCTTGCGGGCCTGGAGTCGCGCCTTCTATCTTGTGAGCTTCATGGCGAGGGTGGGGGTCGTGACTCGGTACGGCTGACGCGGCTTCGGGCACGCCATGCTGAGTTGCTGGAGCGCTTGCGCAGCCACAATTACGTGGCTCATTCAGCTCGCGTTCACGCCACGTCTGACAGGGCGGGACGGTTGCTGGCCTGGCTGCTCAGACGGGAAGCCGCTCACGTGCCGATAGACGCACTTAGTAGGCCCGACGGGTCGCTCGTGCACACACAGTGGGAAATACATCAGGTAATGACGGAACATTATGCGGCCCTATATCGTTCGACAGGGCGCCGGCAGGCGCAGGACCTGGATAGGTTTTTGGAGGCTGCCTGTTTGCCCATGGTCCCAGACGAGCATCAGGAAACGCTTGAATGCCCCCTCACCGAGGAGGAGATCGGAGACGCGGTGTCCTCTTTGGCCTCAGGGAAGGCGCCGGACGGGCTATTACAAGGCCTATCGGGAGTCACTTGTGCCCAGGTTGCACGCTCTTTACATTACGGCCCTTGAGGAGTGCACCTTGCCCGCCTCTATGTGAGAGGCCCACTTGATGTCCCTGCTCAAACCTGGACGGGATCCCACCAACCTGGGGTGATATCGTCCTCTCGCTCTACTTAATGCGGATTGTAAAATTTTGGCTAAGGTGCTAGCGGAGTGGCTGGCCCCAACGGTGTCGGTGCTAATACATGGGGACCAAAACGGTTTTGTACCCAAGCGTAGTACCTCTCTTAATCTGCGATGGTTTTTCCGGGTGGCCCATGACAGTGTGCAGCAATGGCCTAGGGCAGGTTGTCTGGTCCTAGATCTTTAGAAAGCCTTTGATTGCCTAGAGTGGGGATACTTGGTAGCGGCGCTGTCGCACTATGGGCTGGGCCTTGGGTTTCTCCAAATGGCGGCCCTATTGTACAAGGACCCCACGGTGAGGGTAAGAACTGGGCCATATATATCTGACGCCATTCCGATATGTCGTGGCACCAGGCAGGGGTGCCCGCTCTCACCCCTCCTGTTCGCGCTGGCAATGGAGCCCCTTGCCACCACGCTTCGCAAGGTGCTGGCTGATGGAATCCCGTTGGGTGATGCGACGCACCAGGTATCGCTTTATGCGGACGATCTACTGGTCTTTGTCAGGGATGTGGCACACATCTCGGCTGAACTGGAGCGCATTCGGCTCGACTTTGCCGCTCTTTCGGGCCTCAGGGTGAATGCTACTAAGTCATGCCTCTACGCGTTTCGAGCCGACACCCAGGACCCGAGCTACCATCTCGGAGGCGTGCATGTCAAATGGCAGCCAGACACCTTCTGTTATCTGGGTATCCAGATATATAGACAACCAGCAGACCTAGTGGAGGATAACCTGGGCAAAGCTGTGACAGCGGTCAGGACCCAGATGCGGTTCTGGGGCACCCTCCCCTTGGCGGTCACAGGGCGAATCACCTTAGTCAAAATGGTGATTCTACCCCAGCTCCTGTACTACTTCGCTAATTTGCCCACCTATATCCCGGCCTCCTTTTTTTACAACCCTTACACGGTCCCTTCGGGACTTTATATGGGGTAATGCCTGTCACAGAGTAGGGTTGCCCAAGCTATATCTCCCCACTGACCAGGGAGGCCTTGCGATGCCATGTTTTGAGCATTATTACCTGGCCGCGCAGCTGCAATGGATAGCCCGCTGGTTGGCGGACAGAGGGCGGGACGATACGGCGACCACGGCACCCCCTCTCCCCCTAGCTGGTCTCCTCAACCTATTCCACCCGGCTGCGAAAGTAGTGAGACCTGTGCCCCTCCTTATGGTGGTGGCCTACAAGTGCTACCGTCGCGCTCTCTACCTTACTCGGGCTCGGACCCCTTATGCCCCGGCTATCCCGATTGAGGGCTCCCCAAGCGGACTGGGAGTGCTTAGTGCCTCGGAGCTGGCGGACTGGACCGCGGCAGATATACAAACGATGGGGGACCTTTACCGAGATGGTGTTCTCCTCCCGTTCGCCTCTGTGGCGGAGGAGACAGGGCTTCCGCCTGGTCACTTCCTTTGCCACTGGTCTCTGGTGGCGACGCTCGCGTGCCGATGGGGAGATCTTCGGGAGGAACAAGAACAGCATCTCACGATGCAATACCTTCATGTGATGGGGCAAGGGAGGCACCTGGTCCGATGGTTCGTGGCCTCCCTGCGCACGCATGCAGCGATCAGTCTGACTCCACTGCGTTGTAAGTGGGAGGCGGATCTGGTCCGACCCATGGCTGATAAAGAATGGGACCGAGTGTTGCAGGGCCCGACGAAGATTCCGCCAAATACAATTTTTTATTCTACATAGAGCGTACCTTACGCCCGAATCCATTAACAGATATTTCCATCGTATCTAGGCCCCTACAGGTAATGACAGCGCGCGCCTGTCTGGCACGTGTCCATCGTCTTAGTCGGGATGCTCCCCTGTACTCTCCACTTCTGCCGTTGGTAGGGTTCCCCAGGGGTCGGGCGCATTACACGGAGCAAATACTGCAAACATGGACGGATCATGCTGTGACGGAGGTGGGGATGCTGTTTTTTGAGGGAAGCCTGCAGGCCTTCGATGCATTGGTCGGCGACTTCAAACTTCCCAGGGGACAGTTCCTACGGCACAGGCAACTTCTCACGGACTGCCGCAGGCCGTGGCGTGCGATTGACACGGAACCCCCCACGCACCCGGTCATCCATGCGATCCTACAGATGGGGCCAGGACGCCATCTAGTCACTTGGATCTATAAAGCTATGCGGACCTTGCGGCAACCCACACTTGCACCCCTCAGGGAACACTGGGAAACTGACTTCCATAGACCTCTACACGATAGAGAATGGACCAGGGCCCTTGAGCATACCAAAAAAGTGTCCCGCAATTACCGTTTTAAGAACATACAACTGCACATCCTGCACAGGGCGTACCTCACTCCCGAAAAACTACAGAAATACTTCCCTGACGGTTCGTTTGCTTGCCCCAGGTGCCTGGAACCCGCCGCCTCATTTAAACACATGTTTTGGGACTGTCCGACACTTCACAGTTACTGGCACACGATCCATACTGCCCTTAGGACGGTCACGGGGTTACAGGACCTGTACACATGGGAGGCGAGTGCCCTGGGTATACATAGGCGGCACAAGCATAAGAAGGTTGAAAGACGTTATGCCTCCCTGGTGCTTCTCCTAGCCAAACGGTGCATCACCATGCATTGGAAGACATCGGAGGGGCCCCCCCTAGCGGCATGTGTCGGCGCAGTCAAAAAGTGGGGTAAGGCGGAGGAAACACTACTCAGAACGGAGGAGGCCCAAGGGATTCGCAAACACCCGATCTCCCTGCCATGGGCCATGCTAATGCATTCCTTCGCGCAGGAAACAACAGTAGTGGCGGGCCCACGAATGATCGATCCCCCAGGGACCTCCACGAGCCAGGAGCCCACCCCGGGAGACGCACGAGAAGCCCAAGCACCCGGCGGGTCGCAGATGTAGACAACGCCAGTTCCACCATCATGCCTCCATATAGGCAGTGACCAGCGCCCACGACTCCCCTCCCCCCTCCCCGCACCTGCAAACAACCCGACATCATCCAATAAGATGGTCCAGCTCTCGGGCGCAAGACTACTATTGCTCATTATCCGCGACATATTGCATTCCCTCCCCCAGTTTATCTATCCCCAGTTCGTTGATGGTTAGTTCATGGCTGCAACCCCATAGCCTCTATGATACACCTCACAGGGGATTAGACACACTGCACGGTCCCCATACGGCGCGGCGACCACCATGCGCACTAGTAGGGCATACCCAGACGCAGTGTTAAATGGTAGCGGCAGTTTCAGTCGATAACCTTTCAAGTATTTGCCCGGCGGTAATCGCCTCTCATACCACTCGATAATTTACCAATAAAAGAGGCAGGCGCCGGAGACTGGAAGGCAGGAAACAAAGTTTTATTCCGTCGGAGCAGAACACATCAGATCAGACAGCAAGGTATCGTCACGAGGTGCTCTAACTGCATCTCTGAGACCTGGTCTCTTATACACTGGTTTATTGCTTTATTACACATAGTACATTCTTGAGATTCCCTTGATGTATGGGGGGAATATCCCCCGAAGCCCCGGTTCAGATCCGATCCCACACATAGATACAGTAGGAGTTCCCACCCCACCCACAGTAAGAGATGGCTATTGCGCAGCAGGGTATTCCGCCAATTCTTGGGGGGGGTGTGTGACCGGTCGGGTCTCAGGGAGTAGGGGCTTTGATCTACTGTAATCCCTTTGATGTGGGGTGTTTCCCTTACAGTAGGGGCAATAAACTGCATCCGCAGGGCTAGGTGTTGGCCTGGGACCAGTTCGGACAATGGGGCGCAGAGGAAGGGGGGTTATCAAAGGAGAGGCATGACCATGTATGGGATGTCGGTCGGATGTGGTTCCGTAGCAGGGTCGCGCAGAAGGAGTGGGTTTATGGCCTATATGAGAGAGCGGGGGTGGCGGCGCGCGGGGGATGCTCGCAGCATTAGGGGAAAGCGCTGGCGATCGAGAGTGAGCGGGGAGAGAGAGTGGGGTGCCTAAAATGGCGGCCGTGCATTTGCTATGCGTGGCGCTGGGGAGAGGCAAGATGGCGCAGATAATGTTCAGTTTGCACGCTAAATTTCCACAGTCCTCCCTTTTAACATGTCTCGCCAGCTTGCCTAGTTTGGATCTATCCCCATAATACCCCGTACCTCCACCTCATTCAGAGCTTTCATCCGCTCTGTTTCAAAGTCCAAAGTCTTAGGGCAGATGCAGTTCATAAAAAGCGAACATAAAGGTGGCAGACACTGAATCCCCAAGCAACATCCACATAGTATCACGATTGGTATGAAGATAAATGAAAACAGCCTCCATCCCCAACCTTTAATAGTGTCCCAAAACCAACTCCCCAGTGACCATTCTTCTTGCTCTTGATGGACCTCTGTGGACAGTCTGTGGAGGTGTTCAATTGCTTTGTAGACTGAGGGTGAGTTATCCGGTACGTAGGTACAACAGCTGGACCCAATGATGCGGCATGCTCCTCCGCGATCAGCCAGAACCACATCTAGAACAAGGCGGTTCTGGAGAGCCACCAGGCGGACGGCCTGAAGCTCAGCGGTGTTGTTGGCGAGGGCGCCAGCTGTAATGTTCATTGCTGTTTCGACTGCCTGGGTTAAGTGGCGGATGGCACGGCTGTTTGCCATCGGACCCCAGAGTGGAACAAGACCCTTTACTGCGTCCATGAACTGTGCTCCGGTGGAGTCGGCTTGTACAATGTCTTTGGCATGTTTCTGTCGGTGATGGTTTGCTGGAGCCACATACGTCGGAGGAAGGACAAAGGCGATGTAGCAGGTGCCTCCCCAACCTTTCGGGAGCCAGGTGTAGGCCTTAGTACCACAGACGAAGTACATATTCGGGGAGGCAACAAAGGAGGGTGGGTCAACTGAGTCCAATGTTCGGGTGATGAGGCAGGAGCTGTGGCCCACCAGCTGTGCCCCCAGGCCTTCGAGGCATACAGATCCAGTGATGTTGATGACGGACAGGGCCACTGTTAGGGTGGCGGCTGTCCGTTTTCGGAGGTAAGAGAAGGTGGGTCTGGCTGGATTGTTGAACACTTGCATTTCAATTCGTTCTTTGGCGGGGATGTCCATTTGAAAGGAAGTGTTCGATCTCAGAGGGCAGAAGAGGGCGGAGGTTCTACCAGTTTTGTTCAGCCAGAACCCATGGTAGAAGTGTGACATGGTTCTGCCGGAAGTGGCATTGTCCTTGTAGCTCTCCTGCAGGAGGATCAGCCAGGCGAGGCAGGAACCATGGACAGAAAAAGGTGAAGGGATGAAAGGGATTGAGTGCCCAGTGGCATGGGGCAGCAATCCACAGATCCAGCAGTTAGTGGCGTTGGTGGCAAGATTGTGTTGGTGGAGCAACTGCACAAAAGAGTTATTCCAGAACTCCTTACGCCTTTCTCGGAGTTGGGGTGAAAGTGAGATCAGATGGTGTTCTTTCGTGGTGGTAGGTTGAACGGTGGTCAGCAATGTCTTATGAGCGGGTGTGCTCTCCTCCATGATCCAGAAGGTGACCACGAGGAGAAGGCAAAAGAGAAGGGAAATGAAAAGTGCTATTGTCTTAAAGCTGTGCATTCGGTCAGTCTTTGGGTTTTTGTAGTGGATCTTCGGACGTCCGGTTGCTTCCATCATCTTCATGTCGGGCGCTTCCATCACCTTCAAGAGACTCGGTAGCGGGCAGAACCACAGACTTTGTTTTAGTTTCTCTCCTGGTGGCCTTTGAGGTGACTAGGCTACCGTTCTGAGATTTCCACTTAGCCTGTGGTCTGCTTAGCCGAAGTTCTCTCCTTTCGTCGCAAGTTATACCCTTCTTTGGATGGCACAGTGGGATCGGGATATTCAATCAATTCAAGTGTCTCAGTATCCGGGCAGCGGCTCAGGGATGGTCGGTCTTTGTCCAGAAGTTCCTCTTGGGTGGTGATGTTGTCCGTGGTTGTCAGGGTCGGTGATACCTTCTTGCAGTGGTGTGCATGCAGCCAATTGCGTTTCCCCTCCACTCGAAGAGCTGTTCGGGTGGTGATCAGGACTTGCAGGGGGCCCGTCCACCGGGGCTCCAGACTCTTGGTGCGCTGGAAGTTACGCACTAAGACGAAGTCACCGGGTTGGATGTCGTGTCCCGGGCCCCTGGAAACATCGGGAATGGCGTGCAGCACCTGCTGATGGATAACAGACAACGTCTTAGTTAGGTTATACAAATAGTCAGACATGAGGACGTCCGGGACGTCGTGGATGGATGTTGGTTTTGGTGCAGTCCAAAGGTTCATGGGCCGCCCAAAGACGACCTCGTAGGGGGTTAAGTGGTGTTTGGTGGGGGTGGAACGCATTGATAGCAATGCTAGTGGGAGAGCGTCTGGCCATCTTAGTCCTGTGGTGGCGACTATTTTTGCTATCTTAAGCTTCAATGTGGCATTGTGTCGCTCAACCAGGCCTGCAGATTGGGGATGGAAGACCGCATGGAATTTCTGTTTTACACCCAACCCCTTTAAGATGAGTTGGATAACTTCGGCTACGAAGTGGGGGCCGTTGTCGCTCCACAAAATTCGACAAAGGCCGTATCGGGGGAAGAATCCCTTCAGTAGTACTTTTGCGGTAGTCATAGCGGTGTTGTCATGGGTTGGGTAGGCTTCCACCCACTTGCTGAAGGCACACACAACGACAAGTACATACTTTAAACCTTGGCACCTTTATAGCTGGACATAGTCCATTTGTAGGACTTCAAAGGGGTGATTGGGGACCCCAAACCCTCCCCGGGGTACAGCAGTTCCTTTCCCAGGGTTGTGTTGGAGGCATACTAGGCATTGTTGGACCAGACGTTTGGCTGAGTCTGGTATTCTGTCGTTGTGCCAGACTTTGGAGATGAGTTCGATCATGGGGGCAGACCCTATGTGTGCGGGGGAGTGTGCCATGGTCAGCATGGGGATCAAGTATGAGTCGGGTAGCAACCATTTGTTCGAGTCTTTAGTTCGCCAACAACCGTCATCGTCCTTCAATCCCACCCGGGCCCATTCAGTTAATTCATGTGGTGTGCTGGCTAGTTGGATATCCCTAATCGTTTCCCTAGCATCCTTCCATTTCTCAGTTTGTGACCTGGTCACGTACATGCGGGTCGTGGACCTATTCTCGGCTGTGGTTTGGGCAGTAATGTCAGCTAGTGCATTTCCCTGACCTATAATGTCTGTCACCTTCTTGTGTGCCTGGCATTTGATCACAGCTAACCGTGTGGGGAGGAGGACTGCTTCGGTCAGGGCAGAGACTAGATCTCCATGCAGGATGTGTGTGCCATGAGAAGTCAAGAATCCCCTCTCTTTCCATAAGAGCCCAAAGTGGTGAACTACCCCAAAGGCATACTGACTGTCGGTGTAAATGTTTGCGGTTGTCCCTGCTGCCAGGATGCAGGCTCGTGTGAGGGCAATTAGTTCCGCCGCCTGTGCGGATCGCTGTGTGATGCGGGCTGTCTCAACAACTGTTCGAGCTGTGGTGACTGCATAGGCAGCTGAGGTGGTGCCATCAGGGAGCTTGATGCATGAGCCATCCACCCACAGTTCTCCGTCAGGGTCCGGGAAGGCAGTATCCCGGAGGTCAACCCTACTCTTGGTTTGTTCGTCGGTGAGGGTCACGCAATCATGTATAGGGGATGCATTGGGGTCAGCGTCAGGGAGAGGTAGTAGAGTAGCTGGATTCAGAGTGGTGCATCGTTTCAATGTGATATGGGGTGCAAGCAGAGTCAGTTCATAACCAGTCAGTCGTGCGCTAGTCAGGTGTTGAGTCTTGGTTTGGTTCAGGAGGGTATCAACAGCATGGGGTACCAATACTGTGAGGGGGTTCGAGAGCACGATCCCCTCACTTTGCCGGATAGAGACAGCAGCGGCGGCTACTGCTCGAAGGCAGGCGGGCAAAGCTCTGGCTACGGGGTCAAGAGTGGCAGAGAAGTAGGCACAAGGGCGTTGCTTAGGGCCTATGGACTGGGTTAGGACAGACAACGCACATCCCTCCCTTTCGTGGGTGTAGAGGGAGAAAGGTTTAGTGTAGTCTGGGGTTCCTAGGACTGGGGCCGAGCAGAGGGCGTCTCGTAATTCTTTGAAGGAGGATTGGCATTCGGGTGTCCAGGGGAGGGGGAAGGGGGTATCTTTAGCCAGCAGGGAAAGCAGAGGTTTTACGATAAGACTGAAATTTGGCAACCACTGTCGACAAAAGGAGGTGAGGCCCACTAGGGACCGCACTTGCTTCTGAGTTTTGGGAACAGGGGTTTCTAGAATGGTTTGAATTCGGTCAGGGGTAAGTTTCCTCCCGTCTTTGGATAGTAGGTGGCCTAGATACGTTACTTGGGGCTGGCAGAATTGCAATTTCTTTCTGGAGACCTTGTGACCGTTCTCCGCAAGGAAGCGGAGGAGGTGAATGGTGGCTGTGACGGCAAGTGGAGCGGTGTCGGCCGCCAAAAGAATGTCATCGACGTACTGTATCAACACCACTCCATCGGGTAGTTGGACTGCATCCAGTTGCCTCTTGAGGGCTTGGCTGTAAATACTGGGACTCTCAGTGTAGCCTTGGGGTGCCCTGCAGAATCTGTATGAACGGGCTTTTAAAGTGAATCCGAACAGGTAGCGGCTGTCTGGGTGGATGGGGATGGAAAAGAATGCGTTCTTGAGATCAATAACAGTAAAGATGGTGGCAGTGGATGGAATCAGGGTGAGGATGGTGGTGATGTCTGAGACCACGGGGTACTGGGGTATGACTACTTTGTTAACCTCTCGCAAGTCAACAATGAAACGGTAGGCTTTCTCATCCCCCTCGCCTTGCTTCTTTACAATGGGTAGGATAGGGCTGTTGCAAACATTACTCACTACTTCTTCTACCACTCCTGCCTCGACTAGGGACTCGATGATTTCCACCAATGCCTTCTCGCCTTCGGGTGATATCCGATACTGTGGAAGCTTTGGGAGCACTGCGTCCGGTCGGACGGTTATGTGTACCGGGTCGATCACCATGCGCCCTACATCTGAGTCGGTTTTAGCCCATAGATGTGAAGGTAATGTGTCGAGTAGGGACATGTCAGCATCGGTTATAGAGAGCATAGGCCGTGTGTGACAGGGTCTGGACAGATCTGGGTTATCGTGTAGGATGACTCGAACTCCGTCTGGGGAGCATCTGATGGTAGCTCGAAAATGTTTTAGCAAATCAAGTCCCATAATAGCATCGGGGGTGTTGGAGGAGAGCAGAAAGGTCGTGTCAGTGGTGTTATCTTCTAAGTCAAAGGAGATTGGTGCTGATAAGGGGTTAGTGGAGGGCGTTCCATCGAAGCCTATTGAGGTTACATGTGAGCCAGACAAGGGTGCCCTAGGGATCAGTCGTTTGGATAACGCACTACGTGTCGCCCCAGTGTCTACCAGGAATGGGGATTTTGTGCCCAAGACCTTAGCAGTGACGTAAGGGCCTTGCTGGTCAACACGGAGTTCGACTGGATCCCTCCCTTGCCCCTGGCGGTCCTATGCGAAGTCATGGGTGCTTTCATAGTCGGACTGCTGACACTGGTTTTGTCGGGGGCGGTCAAGGGTGTTTGGTTTGCCTGGCCTGACGTTGGTTGCGTCGTTCGTGTGCCCTCGTCCCTGTCCTCTGTTTCTGGGGTCATATGCTGTGTCTCTGGGATCCCTATTTTTGTTTAGTTCCAGAAGGACCGGGCACTGGGATTTCCAGTGTCCGAACCCTCTACAGAACGCACATTGGTTCCCATCTAAGTCTCTCCGTCCGTTGTAGGGTGCGGGTGTATGGTCTCTAGGGAGTAGCTTTCTAGGGGCGGTTGGGTGGTAATTCTCTTTCGGGCGTTCCCTTCCTATGGTCACCCCTTGCAACTGTGCTATCATTACCCTCTCCTTCAGTTCCTTTTTCTTCTTCTCTGATGCCCTATCGTTCTCGTTTTTCTGATTTTCGTAGTATTGGGCCATCTGGAGAATCGCTGCGGGTTTGGAGGCTGCCCAGCTACTCTCGCTGGTCTGTAGTTTCTGGGAAATTTCTTGTGTCAGACCCTTCACATAATTCTGGACAAAGAGGTGATGTCCGGTTGCGGTGGTCATGTCTTGGCCACTGTAATCGGAAAACACCGTCTCGAATCGGGAGAAGTATTCAGACACATCCTCCTGGGGTTTCTGGCGGCAAGCCGTTACTATCGACCAATCTACCTTTCTTTCTGGGATTAGAGTATTCAGTTTTAGTACAATCTTGTCTGGGAGCTCTAATATGGCTTTTGGGGGTTTCTGTCCTGGTTCTCGCTGCTTATCTATGGTATCGAGTTGTACCCAGGTATATCCGAACGGCTCAGCGTGGTCAACCTTCCGGATTTGTTTCCACACATCAGCCGGCAGACATAGCCCAAAGAACAAGTCGATATCTGCTAAAGTCATAATCGTAGAACCTAAGGCTGTACCCAGTTCAGTGTAGAAGGCAGTCGGGTTCTTTCTTAAGTCGGGTAGAGTTTTTCTAAAGGTCAAAATGTCTTGCCGGTCCCACGGCTGGTAGACCCAGTTATATACAACCCTTCCCTTCGCATCTTGGTGGTTGATGTCGTCATGTGTTCCCAGACCTCGTGGGGGGACCCAGTAGGGGGCAGCTTCTTTAATGGGCATCATGGCATCAGCCCTCCCTTCCTGGGGCTTAGTCGCTATGGGGGTTTCTGCTTTGGTGGTCTGTCCATGTTCTTTAAGGTGTCGGTAGACCTCGAGTGTACGAGTGAAGAGGTTCGTAACGTCGCCCTCTCTTTCCTCTCCGATGTCTACCTTCCTATATAGGGCTGCTAAGCCTTCGGGACCTTTATCGTGGTATCTTTCCTCATACGCATTTAGGGCGTGATAACAGAGCCGTACGACGAAGTGTCGTCTGCGGCTGTCGGCATACGAGTTATACACGTCTGTTATATACTCCTCACTTTCTTTTCGCTCCACCAGTGTCCCTACTATCTTATCAATTCCTGCTCGTTCATCCTTTGTTAATCGATTCAGTCTGGTGGACTCTTTCTTTCCCATCTCATGGTCATCTAGCGTTGTAACCGACATTGGGTTCAGTACAAGAGGCTCAGCCGGTGCGGAGGCCGTGAGGACCGAGGCCCCTGTACTGCTTTCGCTCGTGTTCGGGGGTTGTAGGTGTTGCACTACTGACTGGGAGGGTGCATATGGAGGGGGCATGTAAATGATCGGGGGACCTAACAGTAGTTCGTCATTCGTTCGCTGCTTGGAGGACAACTCAGGGTAGAGCAAAGAAGGGGTCCTAACAGCGTACTGTCCTGATGTTCCGGGCTCCTGTCTTAATTTAGTTTCCCTTCTCTCCTTTATGTCTTCTTCTAACCTTCTAGCGGCAAGGTGAGCTGCCTTTCGTAATTCCTTTTCTGCTTTTACTTCTTCCCTCTTTTTCCGTTGCGTTGCTTCTTTGCGCCACATGCCGATACTGTCAAGCATAGTAGGCGTCGTCTTATTGCTACGCAGAGCTATTTCTAGCGCTTCTATCTTATGGTCGTCGAAGGATCCCATCAGTGGCCACTGACTTTCGGGGTCCTTCTTGGTATACTTATGCCACAGTTTGCTATAAGCTACGGCAACTAGTCCATATTTAGTGAACATGTCCTTATTAGGGGTGCCTTCCAGTGGAGCCGGGTGGTTCACCTCTAATAAGCGGTCCGGGCAGAACCAACTACCAATCAGTGGGGAGAAGATAGGCATGACGGGTTTCAACGGGGACAAAAGTCAGCACTACCTATCTTTTCACTGCTTGCAAAGACTAGACAGAATATCTCTATTCTTCGTTATTTGTAAGCAGAGAATACCTCCAAAGAACCAATATCGAACAACTAGTGTTCGGACAATCAATCAATCAATCAATGGGGAGATAAAGATAGGCACGACGGGTTTCAACGGGGACAAAAGTCTGCGTTACCTACCCTTCACTATTTGCAAAGACTAGACAGAATATTCCTATTCTACGTTATTTGCAAACAGAGAATATCTCAAAACGCACTATTCTTCAAAACAATCAATGTTCGGACAATCAATCAATGGGGAGATAAAGATAGGCACGACGGGTTTCAACGGGGACAAAAGTCTGCGTTACCTACCCTTCACTATCTGCAAAGGGAGAGAGAGAGAGAGTATTTCTACTCCTCCCCGTTTGTAGACAGCGAATATCTCAAAAAGAACAATCAATGAGCAATACTAGTATTTCCAAAGCATCAAACAATCAATCAATTATTTCTCAATTTGTCGTGTATCACGACCTTACCCGGACCGCGTGGACAGTTTCTCGTCTTCCGCCTCCAGGGCCCGATCGTCCTCTACTCTCCGTATTTGCCGCGGCACTCCTGATGGTTCCCAGTCAGGACCGTAGATCACTCGAGAGAGGTCTGCTCGGAACCAGTGAAGTTCGGATGATCGGCTGCCAGACGAGGGTCTATTGGGCAGGAGCTCTCCCGATCGTTGCAGTCGTTCACTCTGTCGTCGGGACCTCTCCCACTGGATCCACGTGTCGCTGATGGGCCCCACGTTTGGGACGCCAATTGTTAAATGGTAGCGGCAGTTTCAGTCGATAACCTTTCAAGTATTTGCCCGGCGGTAATCGCCTCTCATACCACTCGATAATTTACCAATAAAAGAGGCAGGCGCCGGAGACTGGAAGGCAGGAAACAAAGTTTTATTCCGTCGGAGCAGAACACATCAGATCAGACAGCAAGGTATCGTCACGAGGTGCTCTAACTGCATCTCTGAGACCTGGTCTCTTATACACTGGTTTATTGCTTTATTACACATAGTACATTCTTGAGATTCCCTTGATGTACGGGGGGAATATCCCCCGAAGCCCCGGTTCAGATCCGATCCCACACATAGATACAGTAGGAGTTCCCACCCCACCCACAGTAAGAGATGGCTATTGCGCAGCAGGGTATTCCGCCAATTCCTGGGGGGGGTGTGTGACCGGTCGGGTCTCAGGGAGTAGGGGCTTTGATCTACTGTAATCCCTTTGATGTGGGGTGTTTCCCTTACAGTAGGGGCAATAAACTGCATCCGCAGGGCTAGGTGTTGGCCTGGGACCAGTTCGGACAATGGGGCGCAGAGGAAGGGGGGTTATCAAAGGAGAGGCATGACCATGTATGGGATGTCGGTCGGATGTGGTTCCGTAGCAGGGTCGCGCAGAAGGAGTGGGTTTATGGCCTATATGAGAGAGCGGGGGTGGCCGGCGCGCGGGGGATGCTCGCAGCGTCAGGGGAAAGCGCTGGCGATCGAGAGTGAGCGGGGAGAGAGAGTGGGGTGCCTAAAATGGCGGCCGTGCATTTGCTATGCGTGGCGCTGGGGAGAGGCAAGATGGCGCAGATAATGTTCAGTTTGCACGCTAAATTTCCACAGCAGGCCCCGGACACCTGTCTGCAGCTTAAAACAGAGTAGAGACGCACACCCCACGGGCCCACGAGACCAGAAATCCACATGGGGCGCGAATGGGCGTTCCTGCTTTGTACACCTATATACCAACTGCATTACCAAACGTGCCTATGTATGTAATGTTTATAAATGCCAATAAAAAGATCTTTCAAAAAAAAAAAAAGAACAGATATTTTCATCGTGCGGATGCGGATTGTCCTCGCTGTGCAGAACTAGATGCCGGACTGGTTCACATGTTATGGAGCTGTCCCGCGCTGTGCTCGTACTGGCAGGTGGTGCACGAGGCACTCCACACATGCACAGGACATAGCATCCCGTTCGAATGGCATACCTACCTGCTGCACCTTTTCCGCAGGACTCCCTCCACGAAGACCGCCTCTCGGTTTATCGATCTGGGGATGGTGGTAGCGAAGCGGCTGCTCACTAAGCGATGGAAAGCAGCTGACCCACCTCATGCGCGGGCATGGCGGGGATCATTCCTAGTGTGGGCCAAGGCGAAGGGTATGGCCCTTTCAAGGGAGGAAACACTGGGCCTCAGGAAGATCCCTATAGCACATCAGTGGGAGGCACTATTGCAGGCCATGGTGAGACTAGACGGGGAGTGTATGGGGATCGGTCATGGGCACGGGGTGGACACACCCCTAGAGTGGCCAACCCAGGGACGAGGTGGACAGTACTGCGATGAGGACCTAGTCACACAGGTGGGGCGCAAAGCGAATATGACATTGCCAATAGAGTAGTTATATAAGGGGCATCGAGATGGGGGGGACTGAGTTAAGTGACGCTAGAACATACGCCAGATGTTGCGGGGGCTGTTGTTTTTGCTTGCAGTTCTACCCCATTATGTCTTGGTTCGCTAACTGTTTATGGAAAGGCATCTGGGGAAGGTGGCTGGAACGTTGACAGGCCCCTATGGGAGGAAGGTCTCTCGGCGGCAAGAACTTGACAGGGGCCTTATAGTTCCCCCGCAGCTGAGACGCCTTGAATATCGATATGAGACCTGGACATATGCCTACCTTCCGATACTTCAAGTGTATCTGCTTGGGTTAATGCCGTTGATATCGCTATTGCTTTAAGTTGCTCTGGCTTCAATTTGTGCTGTAAACCTTGATAAATTCCAATAAACAGATTATATAAATACATTTACAAAATGACAACAGGTTGCTTCCGTTAGAATCACTGAGCCCTTTAATAGTAAAACCATTTTTATGCAGCACTATTTTGGGGTTGGAATTACACAATGGTCACAAGTCTGTCCTAGAATTCCCCACTGCAATCTACTGAATGCTGTGCAAAGTGTAGAACACAAGGGCGTAGCTGTTCCTAACAAAGTGTTGATATAATATACAGGTGGATGGTCAGTACTAAGGAGGGGATCATCCTTATTAGGAAATGATGCCCTCACACACCTGTGAAGTTGTCATGCTTCATCATCTGGCATTTGCTCCTCGTGGGGTCAGTGCTGCAATACCCCATGGGCCCCGCGAGAGGGATCTTTGGTGGAGATCTTTTATGTAGAACGCCGTGATGGTGAGTGCATGTGTGTGGAGCAGGTGAGGTAGTGAGTTAAAAATACCATGGAGGTACTCAAAGATCGATTTATTCCAGGGTCCCCTTGGTAAGGTTAAAAAACAACATCCAAATTGTTTGCTCCCAGTAATGAGGAGACTTAATTTAGTGACGAGTGCAGGTAGTGTAGGTCGACATGTTTCACGCCTCAATGGTCCAGGAGGGATCCATGGCATTTGATCAGGACCAAGGTAAAGGTTTTTGGAAAAGAAGAGTGTTTTCTTACCCTAACTAAGGGTCAGAAAAGGGGGTGTCGGTATCGAATGATTACCACACTGTTCACACGCAGTCGCCTGGAAGCAAGCGGGTGCACGGGTAGGTGACTAGACCTCACACTGCACTGAGAAAACTTAATGCCGCAACAGTGACGCAGGTGCCTGCTCTGACCTAAGGAGCTCTCTCTATTTTTACGACAGTATGGCTGGATGATAGGACAACCACAGCTGGTTTACCCTCTACTAGGTATATATAAATAGTATCAAACTAACAATTGCGTGTGAACAGTGTGGTAATCATTCTCTGTGAGGGTTTAATTACACCCATCTGTAACATGATTTCTACTTCTATCTGAGTGGCTTCCCTCCAGGCAGCTGATATCCTATATGGTTTTCGTTTAACTACACCTCCTTCTAAAGTTGGAATGGCATGCTCATCCAATTAAGTCTGGGCTGGAATGTCAGAAAACAGAGGGGAGAATGGTTGAAGGACAGTCAGGAGTGAAGCACTTTGTTCTTCTGTTAATACTTTGTTTATAACCAATTGCTCTAGAGTGCTAGGACTGGGTATTATTGAGTGAGCCATATGCAAAGTTTTTGTATTGGCCCTAACCATTTTTTTAGGAGGTTCACATGGTAAATTTGTTCTTTCTTAGGGGTTATTTGAAGTCGATAGGTGACTTTGCCTATCTTGGTGACGATTTTATAGGATCCTTTCCATTCCGACCTCATCTTCCGACCCTAGCGAACACTTCCACCAGGATCTGGACTGTGCATGTGCGCGGGCGCGCGGGCCGCGCTTTACTGCGATTACTTTCACTTTTGCGGCCGCACGGCCGCTTTGATGTTTGAGCGCGATCACTTTCGCGGCCGCACGGCGTAGCCAATAGGTCTCGCTTTTGGGACCTTATAAGTATTTATTTATGCCACTGTTGCATGGCTAAACACTTATAAGGTCCCAAAGGCGAGACCTATTGGCTATGCCAATGCTTGTTTGATTATGAACTGGGGAGACCTTGGATTGGGGCTGGTTTCGTTAACCCGGGCCTCCATCCTGGAATTCTAGAAGGTGAATTAAGTATGCCTGAAATCCCTAGCTATTTCCCAGGGTTCTGGGGTGAGTAGAGCATTCTGGGGACATTTTTCCTCTTTAGGCTCCCTATCCTGCCCAATGTGGTTTGGATTGGTCAAGAACATTTCTAAGAAATCAGGATTATCGGTGCCTAGGATTATGTCCTCAGGGAGATTACATAGGAACCCCTACTTCTGTGTCTAGCACTTGTCCCTTCAAGGTGGTGACAGACAAACGGGCTACCAGATAGGTCTTAACAACCCCATGGACACACCGAATGCTTACTATTTGTCCCGGGAGGATTTGGGATGAGTTTACGAAATCACCCTGTACTACGGAATGTTTAAATCCAGAGTCCAATAGAGCTGTTACCCATATCCCATTGATTTGTAGATTTACATACAAGCAATGTCCCACTTCCTGCATATACAATATGGAACGCAGTGCATAATTAATTTTCATAGGTTCCTCTGTGATCTTCTTGCTGGGACAGAACCGAGCAATATGACCTCACTCTCCACACTCAAAGGATTGCGACTCCTTCAGCAAGGGGTTCTCAGGTTTTGGGGTGTTGGGCTTTGTCGTGTCCATAAGGTTCTTTCCTATTTTTTTTCATTTCTCTATCCTCCTGTTGGAATGAAAACGGGGTTGAGATCTTGAGAATGTAGTGGCCATCTCCACGGCATGCTACACAGTAAGGTGAGTATGGTGTTGTAACCGTTTCTACGTAGGCAAAGGGAGAGCTTCCAAATATTGCTCCAAGTATATCTGATTCATTATTTCTTCCTTGATACTTTCTCCTGGCTTCAGATATTTATCCACAGCCATCTTCAATTTAAAACAAGCATTTGTAATGCAATAGGTCTCGCATTACTGAAAGTTTGAGCTATTGGTGTTGCATTATTATTTGCAACCCCAATAGCTCACGCTTTTAGTAATGCAAGACCAATTGCATTGCAAATGCGCATGGGATGAGAAAGGGAGAGAAGGAAGTTGGGCAGCCACGTACAAGAAAAGAAAGGCTTGGCCCCTATTGTTAAAGCTGAGGAAAAAATGGAGTTTGGCGAGCGGCGTCCAAGAAAAGAAAGGCACGGCTCACTAAACTCAATTTTTTCAATATTGTAAGTTTTTTGTAAGCATCTCCACATGCCACCTGTACCGCGCTGCTTTGTAAAAGCATATAATATTGAAAAAATAGAGTTTGGTGAGCCATGCTGAAGAAAAGAAAGGGGCGGCCGCTATTGCTAAAGATGAAGGCGTGCCTCGCTGCTTAAAAAGCGGGAGAACTTATCGTGCCTGCAACAGAAGTTAAGAAAAAGTCCTGAATAAAATAGTGCTCACAGACTGTAAATAAACATTATGACTAACAGCATATGTGCCTATTCACGAACCAAAAGCCACCAGTTACACCAGGACAGTAAGAGGGGCCAATTGAAAAGATGGGCGGAGCTTCAAGTCCTTTCCTGAATATAGCATGTGTCGAAGAGACAGCACAAGCACTGCCTATGCAAGACCTAAAAAAGGGTCGTGGGATTGTCTCCTGGTGACCCATTTTGGTTTCAGAAATTTACTCGATACGGTTACGCGTCCATACTGAGATGGTCCAAAATGATCATTCTAATCTCCTCATAAGGGGTGTTCTCATGGGCATTTGCAATTTGATATGCGGCTTGCGCCTCGCCTGTTTAGACCGAGGCAAGGAAAAGGGGCCACTTATCTTGTGGCCAAGCGCAGGCACGTGCTGCCCTTTTGAAATACAAGAACAATGCATCGGGATTCTCTCCTGCCACATATTTTTGTAACGCCTCATTAGAACCAATGAAATTCGAGCGCCTTGTTTTGCCGGTGGCCTCCTGACATTGCCGTGGTCCCCTCTCGACGTGTGGGCATCTCTTCTTTGGCCACTGCCTTCCTCTGGTCTGCATCTTGGTTATTGTCCAGGTCTCCCTCCTCCCGTCTACAAGCGGGTTCATGTTGCAGGCTTTTCTTCTCACCTTCTTTCTCCAGACTTACGGGGCTTTCTACATACTCCCCGGCGTTTGTCACATGACTTGCACCATATTCACTGTTAAAGGGATCTCGTCCCATATTTTCCTGTTTGTCCTCCCACTTCCGGTTCGCCCACAGGAAGAAGGAAGTGTTCAATTTCCTAGCCCCTGTTGCCTCGCCTTCCATGATAGGCTGTGAATAAAGAAGGACGGAATCAACACACAAAGAAGTGTCCCGTGTAACATGCCAGGGGCATATGCCATCATCATCCTCCTTTTTCAGGTCTAAACCCAGGTTAACCTGACAAAATCCTTTTGACATACCAGGAACAGATGAATTTGTTCCATGGCACCCTACCACATACATTAGAAAATGTCCGACTAGGTCCCCTCAGTAATGAGGGAGCAACATGGACGGTCCTAGCTGGTTACACACCTTATCCACATACAAGAAACCTTACAGCTCCAGACATATGTGTACTATACAAAGGTATAGTTACACTATCTAAACCATTAATGTAATTCTTTAAGCGATGCATTACAGCAAACCCAGCAAGGGCTGTTCAAGCTGCTCAAACGCAATTGTCGACTCCTTGATTAGTCCAGTAGGTTAACGCAATAATGGGTAAAGTTCCTGTCAGGCAGGATGAGATTCTGTTCTGCATTGAACAAAAAATGAATCAACTTGAAACAATGTTTCCCCAAACTGGAACCCAAGAAAAATATAAAATTCTCACAATGTGCCTACCATTAGGGATGGTTCCCCCGATGGAAGACTGAGCCACTTGGGGCACAGTCTTTGCTGTAGTCTTTTCCATAACACATGGTACATCATCATTATATGTCTTACCAGAGGTGCGTAAACAGATTCAAAATGAATACGGGGAGCCCATGCCCTGGATTTGGTGATGAAGTTAATGGGCAATTTTGCTACAGTATCTTCGATAATATTAAGTAACATAAAAGATATGCCAGCGACTCATGCAGGTTGCTCCAGTAGTCTGAGAGCGCAAGCTACCTAAAATTATTGCAGAAACCTATTCCTCAATAGATAACTTGGGAGCTAGACCGTATAAACTACACCTAAAGGGTAATTCTGAAAAGGATAACTAGAAACAGGCACCAGAGACTTCTAACATAAATGCAGGGATAATAAGGAAAAGAATAAACTACAGGGTGGATTTCCTCAACAGTAGTCCTCTGAGAAATGCTATAACTTGTGCAACCATGATACAATTAGGCAGTTTGATAGGTATCAGGATACTGCATACACATCCTTCTCTTTCCTTTCAGGAATCATCTGAAAAACGCTCAGAGTGCAGGACAATCAGAACGCAGATCAGAGGAGTATGTGGAACTGAAGAAGGACTCACAACGCTCTTCTGACTTCATAATAAAAAAGGAAGAAAATCTTCAACAGCAAATGCCTCACTATAAAAAGAAGAAAGTGTTTAGAATAAAAGTTAAACATGCCACAAATATTGAGGAATCTGCTTCTGAATGGGGAGTGGGCTCTGACTGTGCTAGGCAGCGCGGAAGAAGTCACAATAGTTTGCCAGAATCGTATGGAGTGTATGGCAGCAGTAGCAACGAGTGACTACGTCCAGGTGGAAACACGGGGCCAGAGACTAAGTGTCCCAAGTCAATTATATGAATTACAACTCCAGATGAAGGGTAACATTCCACATGCTATTAATGTTCTCTTTTGGGAGAACTTGTCATTTGGCTATGACATTCTCTTGGCTGAAAAAGATTGGCCACCTGAGTTTGTTAGAAATGTCCCACCAGAAGAAATTGTAATACTATCAGCTTGTTTTTACCTAATGTCAAAATCAGTAAAACACACAAACTGAAGGAGTGGGTGCTAGTGCACGCTCAATCCTTATATCGCAACCACATGGGTTGGGATGAAGGATCCCCTTACCATACATACCCATAAGGTCCAGCCCACAAGCACAACCACAATATCCCATCAAACTTGATGCAAAACAACAGGTTAGAGAAATACTCACACAACTTGAATATCAGGGTGTAGTAGGAAGTTGCATCTCACCAATGAATAATCCTTTGTTTCCAGTAATGAAACCAGATCATTCATATCACTTAGTCTTAAACTATAGGCAGTTGAGCAGTGCTACACGCACATTTGCAGTACAAAATGCACTAATGAACAATATAGTGTGCAAAAAATATAAACCCACATTAGACATCTAAAATGGGGGTTTCTGCCAAAATATAGTGCCTAAAAGCAGGTATCTGAATTTATTTAGCACCTTCGGCTCTCAGAAACAATTTTGTGGATTGTCATCAGGGTATAAGAATAGCCTGGGCTGTTCTCAGCCCGTATAACAGAACTGTTACAAGCCTTTGACAACCAAGCATTGTCCTATGTTGATGACATCTACTTGACAGATGATAACTCAGCAACATACTAGGCCAGACTAGATCGCATAATTCTAGGATTTGGTCACAAAGGGCTACAAATTCATTTAAAAAAACGAAAATGTCCTATCTCAGTGTCCTGGTCTGGGCATACGAGTTGTCAAGTAAAGGCAAAGTCTAGCAACACATTTCCTAGAGAAGTGTGCTCTTTTACAACCACCAAAAAGATTGGAAAAACTCCAGTGAATGCTGGGTTTTCTAAATTTTAGCAGAACGTACATACCTGATGATGCACAATGGGTAAAACCGTTGTATGATTTAATTTGACCAGACTTTTTGAGCACACATTGGACACCACAACATACTGAGATTCAGCATTCAGTACAAGCTGTACATTCAGTACAAGCTGACATGCTAGCTTTAAAACACTTACTCATATGTGTTAGCACTACACTACACTACAAATTTGGTGATCCTCATAATTGCGGAAACCACAGGTTACACATATATCACATTCATTGAGAGGGGCACTGTACCAACTGCATATAAATTTCACCTTCACACAAATGCAGAAATACGTTTTGCACCAACAGAAAAGGAGCACAGAATGCTGTAGTGAAAGAAAGATCATTGTCTCTGGAAAAACAAATTGTCATGAACCTGATTCCAGCCTTAGAGGCTGTCACAAAGGCCAGCTTTACATCCAAGATGGATACAGTGGGCCAATTCACTAACAGCAACAGATGTAGACTATGTTTTTGACCCTACACTACAAACACAAGCATATCTCCAATATGAACACGGATATCCTGTACCTACTGAAATAATGCCTCTAGATCAGAATGATTTTGTAATCTATACTGATGGTTCTGCCCAGCCTGCAGTTGGAACAAAACATCAACATTCAACCGCTTGCGCAGTGGTTAAGGGTAAAATGAGGAATGGAGAATTCCAACCTCATAAAACATACACGCTGTCACTAGGTGATTGCACTGCACAGTTGGCTGAACTGAAAGCTCTAATTCTGGCACTTGAGAATACAGATCCTGAATTCCCCACACTTATAGTGTGCTTTTCGTATTATTGAAAACTGTATGTTGGAACAACGATTTCCTCAATGACTTCCTAAATCACGCGGTCTGTACTACGACCGCGTCTTAACAACAATTCTTTTTATACAAACGTAAACCAAACGGCGGCTGATCAAGGCGCAGCACCTCAAACCCAATTTCGAGAAGATTAGTGTTCTGTGCAATCTCTTCCAGAGCCTGCCCAGTTAGGCTCTTCTGACTTCCAGAAAGTTTAATTTTTATGAAAAGGAAGGTGCACCAGAGAGCCAACGTGTTTCGTTCCGATGACGGAACTTCATCAGGGCTTGGTTTGCAACCTAAGGGATATCATACCCTATTTATTGAAAAATGGTCTAGGATCAGACTAGCGAATAGTGGCCAATAGAACAATGATCCAATTTCCTCAATATTCAAAAAGTGAGGGAATATTTCCAATAATGTATGCTATGTAGTAGCAGGTGCCCCACAATACGGGTACGATTGAAATAAATCCGATATCCTTAGTACGACTGTCTGTCTGCACGCATGGTTCCGTGTAGTAGTCTGATCCTGGACCATTTTTCAATAAAGAGGGTATGATATCCCTTATGTTGCAAACCAAGCCCTGATGAAGTTCCGTCATCGGAACGAAACACGTTGGCTGAAGGCCATTTTAAGATCTTGAATTACAATAAAGAAGACAATTGCACTTATTTGGATGTTTGGGACTCTTTCTCTGGTGCACCTTCCTTTTCGTAAAAACAATTATTTTTACCACGCATTCTTTTACCATGAATTGTTGTGATAAAGGAATGCATGGTAAACCACCCCCTCAAATCTATTCCGAACCCCTCCCACTCCCTAAAATCTACCCCACCCCCCTAAAAACTTACATGAACCCCCATCCTCGTAATAACTAACTAATATGAATCCCCCCACTCCCTAAAAACTAACTCCAACCCCTCCCACCCCCTAAAAATGTACCCAAACCCCCCTAAAAATGATCCCAAACCCCAACCCCTAAAAACTAATACAAACCCCCACCTCTTAAAACTAACTCAAACCCCTGCCACCCCTAAAAACGATCATGACCTCCCCAACACCTAAAAACTAATACAAACTCCCCACCCCCTAAAAACTAACACGAATCCTCCACCCCTTAAAATTTACCCCAAAGCCCCTCTCCCCCTAAAAACTAACACCCAACCCTCCTTCCCCACCGCAAACCCCTCTTACCTCTCCTGTTCCTCCGAAGTTCCTCGGGACTGCCCATCCGGAACACTAGACCATCTCAGCCTGAACCACGCACACGCATGGTTCAGGCTAAGTCATTGTTTGTGTAAGTCATTGTTCGGCTTGCGTGACTCCTGAACTCGTTGTTCCGGAGTCATAGTTAAGGATGTTCCCCCTATACAAGCAGACAAAAGAAGGTTTCCACCATAGCTCACCCACCACAGACACCTCTATTAATATTCAACAAGCTTCTCGCTTGAATTTATTTGGACCACAACGAACCACAAAACTCTGATGGGTCTTAACAATACATCATATTGCAGTGGATTCCTACTCTTGATTCCTATGGGTTTGGCTGACACTCGAACGGTTATAAAGGACTTGCAAGTCTTCATCAGCACATACTTAGTAGCCGCATTGCATTCGGACCAAGGTCCAATGTGTGCCTTACCAAAACATCATGCATGTGAACATTGGGTGTGACAGTGCACTACTCCTCCTCATACCATACTCAGGGAAATGTGGTTGTGTAGAGGAAATACCATGACTTAAAGAAGTCTTTAACAGCTAGAGTATTAGGTTCAGGTCGCAGTTGGGTCCAGCACCTGTATGGGGTACAGAAAAACTTTAAAAATCTGCCAAGAAGGTCCTTCAGACTTCCTATGAAGTCCTATTTATTATTAGTATATGGGTTCCAGACCTTGACAGTCACAGTACAGTGGCAGCGGAAACGCCTTTTGATATCAGTGTATGCTTGGCTGTCTTACAGGAAATTAACGACTTCCGAGACGGACACAGCAACTAACTACAGAAACATTCTGCTGCTGGTGAAGTGAAGGCAGCACCAGCAACTCTTGGTTGAATTCCATAGATCCGGGATCAAGTGCTGGAGAAAATTACGGGCAAAAAGGAGTTTGGGCCAGGGCATGTGTCTGCCCTGGCTGTTGAAGATACCTGAACTTTGCTTTTACTACCTCTTGCCAGCAGCAAACAAGAGATATCTTTCGACTGTTCTCATCCAACCACGCTATGGGGCTGGTTCTACATAGTAGGCCGTGAGGTATCCTGAGTAGTTACCTGCATCCTCTCACTACCATACAGGAAATTTCTTTGCAACCTTTAACCAACTATGAAGTTTCTTCTCCCTGGCTAGAGACGGCTACTAATGAAGTTTCACTTCTGCAAACACCATTCCATCATCATGTGTGAGTACACAGACCTCAACACAACAAGCCAACAATGAAATTGTTTAAAAGATCTCACCAGTGGAGTTAACTAACAGTTCTACACAGATCCACAAACCGCCTCAGGCTACTTTGTCGACTTTGATGACTTTTTTGGGATTCGTCTAACCCACCGCCATAGCATGGACCACGTGCATTTTTTATTTGGCTTAAAAAGACATACTTTATCCCACCGTGGGTATTTATTTGGATTACAATTTCATTACTATTCCTCTTCCTATAGATTGGTTTTGTAACTGTCTTTTTCTTGCTTCTAAATGAACACTATCTCCCAGAACGCTCTGCTGTTGAACTGGCAAACAAGGTTTTGAAGGCTTATTCTTCATCACACAAAGTGCGAAGAGACCTGTCCTTTGTGACCATTTCTGCTGCTCCGGTTCCTGATGGAATTGCTTGGGATAAAGTACCCTGTGATATATTTGGACCGACAAAAAAATTACAAGTCCCTTATGTATTTCATATTTCACTGAATGATGTTATCATTCCTGGTAGCATCTCTGATTACTGGGACATTCGTACAGTAGAGCAAATGCTTGATGATTTAAAACATTATAGTGTATTTGAAAGTGAAGATATGTATACTGATACATCTAATAATGGTGAAATGTTTTGTTTTCCCCATTATAGTCACCATTATTTACACAAAGCAAGTATTCTGCGTGCACTACTTAATTACTCGCAATGAGAACACTGCCTTACACCACCAGTGGATAGTTCAAAGACATTTACACAGACAGTTGCATATTTTTCTTGTCACAGTCCTGTAGACCCTGAGTCCTATTATTATAAACTTCTCCTGCCCCGGCAAAAAAATTATACTGACACCATGGTAATTTATTCAGCCCCTTTCATTTCACAGTTGTTGACACAAGGGTGTGACTTTTGGAAAGATAAAAGTGATTTGAAATCCATTTGAGGAACTAAAGATTGCCAGGTTCAGGGAAATTAAGCTTTGTTGAGAGCATGCATTATACCACAAGAAAAGATTTTCCTGAACAAAACAGATCAGCAAATGTCTTGTTTCAGCCTGGCCAAGACAAAGGATATGAATACCCCAAATATTCCCATGTTTGCACGTTTTGAGAATTGGGAACAATTTACAAACTACACATAGGAAACATTCAACAACATGCTTAGCAATGGTACTTACAGTTCTTCCAGTTTCAGTCCAGAGGGATGGCTAGTGTGGCCATTAGATACTAAAGGATGTCACGTACATTTTCATAACAACACAAAAGGGGTTAGGATCAATAGGCCAGACCCACGTTATGTGCAGACACAACACTGAGGAGTGGTAATAACATATAGCATTGGAAAGGTATGCGTAGATTGGCTAAGACATTCAACATTAGATGAGGTGAAACAACACTTGTCTCTCCTTTCTGATGACATGGTCCTACAGGATTTTTTGTTAGGTCCTCGAAAACCACGTCAAAAGCGCTTATGAATATGTGAAATTAACTGAGCAAATTTGAAGAAGGCTCTGTTGGTTGCAGATGGTATTACTTCATTATCCACTAGGATAAATTCTCTGAGTAACATTGTGTCATCTGCTATTGACATCACACAGAGTGACATGTCTCTTTAACAACCTGAGCAGACGCAGCTCAGGTCTATTATGTTGCTGAACTGGACGTTGCAGGTTTTGCGCAATGGTAGTGTTCCATGGAAGTATTTAAACACCACAAATGTATATTTAACATACAATTTTACAAAAGAATTAAAAAACATGGCCAAGAAAGACGCAGCATACACGATGATACACATAGAAAAACAAGAGAAATTACCATTCACTGTAGCGGAGACGCCATCAGCTGATTGGATAATACATAGGTTTATTTCTCTGCCAATTTCAACTTTTCACTTTAAATACCGCTTACAACACTATCCAGTAGGCAGCTATGAAGCGCTAGGGTAGGGATTTGTACATGAGGCATGGGTCTTACCTTTCACTTACAGATGTAGGAATGGTGCAGTTGAGGGTTTTCTTAGTAGTATAGACTACAAGAACACTTTAGACTATTCTCTGGTTTGCAGGGAAATAATACTTCATGTGGCATGTAATATGCCCAAGACGAAGATGTTCCGTTATCTGACAAATTCCCCAGTTGCTGTAATTCGTCTGGCATTCGGATTGCTTTTGAATGGGAGCTGTTTGATGTTGAACGTCCAAGGTTGCTTTGGATGAAACCATGAATTCCATATCTGGTGACGGTTTCTAGGGTCGTGACCTGTTGTACACAAGTGCTTTTCCAGTGACTGTTTGGCCCTCATTTCCAATTTCAAATGTGAACTTTGATGCTTTAAGCAGACTTAAAGCCTTAATGTTTCAGAAGGAAGTTGCCTTAACATTTGCACGGGAGATGTTTAATCTTCAGGTTGCTAGGTCTTCTTCTGAGATACAGTCATTACTACGCACTAATCTCCCACACCATTTCGGGGAGCTTGTGCACCGCCTTGAATACTGCAGGCATAGTACACTTTTTAAAGACTGTTGGCTCCGGGTTTGTTAGTATATTTCAGACTGTCTTCGGAGTAATTCCATTTTTCATACACTCTGTGCTTGGAAAGTTTTTATTTTTATCTGCACCACAATGGATGTTCCGTCACACGGTCAAATGGGGATGGCACTGCCACATGTGCTCCTGTGTCGTGAGACGGTGGTACAGTATTTTATCTCACCTTTGCTTCAGGCATTAAATGATAACTGGTTCTTGTCCTTTCGGCCAATCTGGTTACATTGTATGCAGCCTGTGTTCCACTGTCTCCTGTGCACTTTCGAGTGTTTCCTGGATATATGACTTGGAAAGCAACCGGTTCAATCTATGGGCATAGGATTGCTTGTGAGCCCGATAAAAGGTCACTTGCCCAGTTGCCCGGCATGATTGCTGTTGCTAGAAAAGGCATATTATGAGCCTTCCTGGATGCTTCAGCCCTTGGAGTTCTGGATCTTGGTTCATCCTCTGCGAATATACTACTGGCTGTCACACCTTGGGCAGCTGCTGAGTGGGGTGGATTTGACCATGTTTGTTCATTGGAACTTGTGAGAAGGGTGCCAACAGAAACGTTGTCAACGGCAGCTGGGAACAGCTTTGTTTTGTCTGCTTCTCGGAACATTTAAACAATCTGGCAGTTTTGAGTAGTGAAGAATTATTTTAAATCAGCAAATGTTTTTATCCACAAAATTGCTTTTATTGCAGTCTTCTGTGCGCTTTTTAAATAATTTTTATATTTTTGGCATTTTTTTATGCTTTTAATATTAAAGGAGAATTGACTTTATATTTTAGCACATGTTTTAGAAAGCTATGAGTCGCCTTACGTTAAAGGAGTGGGTGTTATATGGTTACATAGCCCTCAGATGAGGAACACCACCATTTTACATGTTCACGTTTAAAGTTGACATCTTTCTTAAACGTTGACTCTAAACAGACATTTCAATGCGCACACATATATTCTCGGAAATTGATTTGCTTACATTTACATTTCTTCTTAGGCACATTATCAGGGCCTTGAACATTCTGTGCTAGACTTAAAGTTCACTACACCAAATGTTGATGTTTGTTGTCCACTCGGCAACAGCTCTGCAAGGGTAGGATCAAAATGACAGACAGACTGGGGTTCCGGTATGGTAACATGGGTGAAGTTTATTACATAAACTACACAAATACTTTGTTTAGACAGAGGAGCATTTTGCTGTCACTATTGAGGTTACCCCATGCTGGAATTCCAGCCCAGCTGAATCCTGTTTACCTTCCAGAGAAGGATGATGGCCTGCTCAGCACAAGATGAAACATACCCACAGGTAACTTTGGAGTTAAATCACCCTTGTGTAGTCTGGCAGATTTACACTCCATAAATCCACTAGGTTAGGAAGTGCTAGGTAGGAGTATATGTATGATTATATATGTGTAATTAATTATATTTAGTGTAACAGCACAATGGTTGAGTTGTTCATCTTCTTTAAGATTCGAGTAAGCTGATTACTCTGTACCGTTTCCTTCTATTAATCATTGCAGCGCATGTACTGTACACAAGAATCACAAAGTTTCAATAAATGACCGAACTGCCGATTTGAGTATTTCTTGTGTCTCGCTTTGGGTATGCAGGAGTTACTAATAAAAGGGACTGATCTGTTTCTACAATTTCCTCGGAGAGTCAGAGTCGTCATGTTCTGACGTTGCACATGCCCTCCGGTATCTTGTAAGGTTTAGAGGTCCAGATGTTGCACTCTGAGCTAGCCAGGACTAAGGTCAACATATCCTGATGGTGTGCGTGGAGTCAGTCTTGCACAGGTTTGATGTTTATGTTGTCCAAACGCACAATATTACTGATATAGTATGAACCGTACAACACCACCGCATAACACCGTGGTTGCCCCAAGCTAACGGGGAGGCACACTGATTTGTAAGGACTCTAACAGAAGTAATCGGCAAAACTATTCTTGCAACCGCTGAGGCCAGGAACATAGAAAGAGCCATCTACACCTACCTTCGAGAGTCTCGAGCCACACCTCACTCCACAACTGGAGTGTTCCCAAATCAGCTAAGCATGGGGTGGGCAGTAACGGGCACCATCCTACTCCACCCGCAGTGGAAGGAAGCCTAGTATGAGATACACTTACCAAGTGACGGCGCTGCATCAACTATACCAGTTGCAAACTATGAGCTTGCGGACCAGGTGTCCAAACTGGAGACAAAGTCCTTATCAAGGACGGCAATCCCTGTGGAAAGTTCTGCCTCCCATTTGAACCGCAACCCTAGACAGTAACTACCGTAAAAGGAACCAAGGTGACCGCTTGTTCCGGGACCAAGAACATCGCCGGAACATATTACATTTCCAGAAGTTCCAAGGTAAAGACGGACCGCCACAAGGGTGTGAGCCTCGGGAAACAATAGAGGACTTTGGAACATATCTTGAAAATTAGGAGCCTCCTCCAGGATCTGTGTAAGAAAATGACGCACTAAAGACCTGGTGCCGTGAGCAGTAGAGGAAACAACAGCAACGTAAAGAGGGGAGGACCACCACCATGCTCCATCGCAAAGGTATAGAGACTAGGTAACTTGAGTGACGATGGACACTTTTGTGGAGGAGATGATTGGGCAGACACTGGTGGTACAACACCATTGACATTTTGTGTTTCCTATACTATCCGTTTCGTTATGTTTTTGTGTTGTTTATGGTCAGCATTCCCTTGGGAAAAGGAGAAATGTAGTGTTGGGAGGGATGGGAACATCCATGACCCACCTCACACAGAAGGGGGATTAGTTGCCACACGAACAATTGTACCGCCGGACGTGGTGACGTGGGTAAGTGAATAAAGGGCATAGTTCAATTCATAACCAGCAACCGCTGTGTCTTGTGTGTTGTGTGCACCAGGCATGCATACGTGTCACTACCGAGAGTATCAGTATAGTGCTAGATGAGCCAGTTATTCTTACCAAGGAGATAGTTTTCTTTAAGGTTATGTCTTATGTTTTATTTCAGAGTCTGTTCACAAAGGTATGGGTTCAGACCTCTGAGGACAGCCAAAAAAAGCTAAATCGTAAAGTCATCATTCTTTTCAAACTCAGAAGCCTCGGTCACTGAACTCTGTGAGCTAGCAACATTGCAAAAGATGACTTTCACCACCAAGAACAGGACAGAATTGTCTAATGGTGTGTGAGAGAAGTTTGCAAACAACTATGAATGAAAGATTGATTTGACTCACTAATTTATGACATTACTTTTAATCAGTTTTATGCCTGGAAGGTATGGTCCACTTATGGTTGTTGATTGCAAATTGTACCTTTTTCTTTCTTTGTGTATTACACCTTGTTATTAAAGATGCCAACACACAGTTTTAAAATTCCTAACAAATGTATAAAAAATAAAACATACATAAAGACAGAAATACGCATACAAAAATGTATATACTGTTGGAATGGGAGTGTCCCCTGTACGGCTCTGAAGAGCTTGCATTTTTAACCTGAGTAACCCAAGTAGAGAGTCTCTGGTTAGTTAAGTTTCAGCTTCAGCACGCACGACAATCATGAGTGTACGCTGAGGGCCCACAGTGACATGGCTTGTGACCCAGGGCTGGGCTCTGTGGTTTGGATGGTCACCTGCAACCTCATTTACTGTGAGTGGCTTCTGTCAGCTACCCGGATGTATAGGACTGACAGTGGTGGCAGCACATAATAAAGGTAGCAAAACGGGCCTTTTTAACTGTGCCAGAGCTGCCTACTGGAATTTCCTGTCTAGAATGGTTCGCCAGTGCTCTGGCATTCATCTGTGCCTGTATGCTGACATGGTATAGATGCAGCAGGAGTATGAGTGTAGTGAGTGACAAGTGGTACTCCTGCATCCATTCTAGATCTCCTGTGTGTGGATGGTGTACAAGGTGCAGGGTGGAGAAAGCCTACCATTCAGCAGGGTGAACTGCGGGGTTCCTTCAAAGCATTCCTGGCGCCTTTGTACTGCATTAGACTTTGTTGTGTGAGAGAAAAAGAGCCGCCTTTGAAGTACAAAGTTAGCCTCTGCCCCTTCCTATTCCTTTGTTCCCCAGAAGGGTGGCTACAACAGGCTGGGAAGCAGCTAACTGGAATGGCCTCTCCCTCCTTTGTGCCTTTGATTTGGGTTTCTCTGACAGGAGCCTCCAAGTCTGCTTCCTCCTAACACTAAAGGTCTATGCCTGTGGCTTGACCACTCTGGCAGGAATAGGCAAAATGTAAATACCTGTAGGAAACGAGTCCCAGAGATGTGTCTATGGTATCCACGAACCCTGTCTGTAAATTCAGTAAAAGTTTGAGGCTGAAACCCCAAGTCACAGTTCCAGGAATTCTTGGTGGTGTGTGCTCAGCGACACTCTGAAGGTGATCGAGAAGAAGTCTGTGGCCTACAGCCGGTGACTCTAACACTCAGATTCTCTGCTAGTTGAGGCGACATAACCTGGAGTACAATAGATCCTAATGAAAATACCGAGGACCTGCCCTTTGGACAGAAGCTTGTCCTTGCTGCTAGAAAGAGAAGTACTGGAGGTACATCTGCAGAAAGAATCAGTCTAAAAAGAGAAGCAATCCCAGCTGCTTCGAATATAAAGCTGACCAATGAAATGACTGAGCCAACATCTTGCACTACCTGTACTGCAAAGGCGAGAGAGGGATTAGCCCTATGCAGAACCATAGTGATCCCCTCTGCCGCTCCTTGCAAAAGGCCTGTCCTTGGTTGCCCCAAATTGGGCCTTGTGTTTGTTTTGCCTCGCTTCCATAGACTGGGAGAGTTTGCCGGGCTTGACAGCGTGGACAGAAGCTGTTGAACCCACCCCCAGCCACTGTCCACATTTACTGGTGGCTAGAGACATCTGTGCAGGCGAGCCAAGTGGATGTGGAACCTGCCTTGAGCAGTGCTGCAACTTCCCTAAAGTGCACCTTGCTTTTGAAACTGTAACTGCGTCCAGTGGGATCACTAAATCTACGTGTATGGTAAATGTAAATGTCAAGGTACTTATAGAGCGCACTGTCACCAGACGGCCACCTTGCAGTGTCGCCTTTTGCGGTTTCCTGGCGCTGATACTCATACCGCTGTGGAACCCCTCCTGGCTTTCCCTGTGAAGTGTCCACTCCTGGGCACCCCCAGGGTGAAGCCAGGCATCCTTAGCGCTGTTGGGGCCGGTGTGGAGGCTAAGCAAGCTATTGCCCAGAGTTGCAGCGTGGGGCCCATGATTAGAATAGGCACCGAGGCGAGAATAGACAGGTCCAAGGAAATTGAGCCCGAGCCCCGCCGAGGTGGGAATCAAACCCTGGTCCCTGGCCAGAACTCTGCTTCAGGGTCTGCCGCTCTAACCATTGAGCCACACTCCTCCATGGTGCTGCGATGTGCGCCTCTGTGGCCTTTGTCCCTGCATCAACACTGTGACCAGGGAATCCAGGAATGAGGGCTACAAAGGACGATTGCAGACTCCACCTGTTGGTGGAACTTCCCTTTGAGCAACATCTGGGTGGGCTCTTCTCTTGTTTTGGCACAGGGTGATTGTGCCTGCGGTAGCTGCTGGCCTCAACCGCACTGCAACAGCTCTGCCAGCCTGCAGAGGTGCATGTTTAGGTAGAGCCACGGGGACTGCAAGAAAAGACTGGGAAGTGGCAGCAGCGGTGCGCTGACTTCAACTGACCCAACAATGTTGTGGTTACAAGGAAAAGGCTTTTTATGCCACAAAGATACAAGACTTGCAATATTGAGTTTTTTGTCTTAACTAGATTAACCATAACTGGGAAGGGTACAATGTCAGATATTACCTAGTGGTGGTTGCCACTGGGTAGTTATATTTAGGTCAGCGCTTCCATAGGAAGTGCATTTTTTGTGTTGCTAATAACTTTGGAACCATTTGATGAATCTCCACTAAACGTTTAAAAAAAGTGCTCTTAATTGCCTATTTTGTGTATGGAAAGTTTGCGGGTGATCTGTCAAGCGGATGCTGGGAAAAAAGATGAGTTCTAAAACTCAAATTCCGCATGCAGTTTCCATAGACTTCTTTAAGAAGTGCTATAGCAAAAACAGCTATGCAGAATTACACCAAATTTGTCAGGAAGCTAGATCTCGGTCTGCAGATTTTGTTGTTTGGGATTTGGTGTAAATCTGTTAAGCAGTTTTCGAGAAATTAAGGTTAAAAATATTTGTGTATCTGGACGTGTGTTTCCGCGAGAGGCTCGCGGGAATCCAGTTTAACAACAGAGATTCTCACTGTCCCAGGGAAAATATTTTGCTCTGTTTGGCTACCAGCAACATGAGAAAAATGTTGCTGGCAGCCATTACAGGACTCGGGGACTTAGACCCCTGTCCTGAAATAAAAAAAATAAAATAACGTGGCAGGGATACCCTCCCTCCCCATGGGGGGGGGGGTACTTAGAGCTACCTCTTAGTAGTAAAATATAGCAATATGTGGTGTTTAGAGGGGTTCTTAGAGCTTTGTGCCTGGTGTAACGGCACCTGCTGCACCATTGAAATCATTAACCTAGTGCCTGCAAGGTAACTGCACTTGCAACTAACTGCCTGTAGTTAAATATAGTAATATTTGGTGTTTAGATGAGTTCTTACAACTTTCGGTCCCGGTGCCACGGCACCTGCTGCACCATTCAAATCAGGACTCTAAATCATACAAGATAACTGCTCTTGTGACTGTCGTGGCAATCTTTGTTTAGGGCAGTCCCTAGAGCTTTTGGCCCTCCTGCACCATTTAAATCAAGCCCTATTAACTGAAAGGTAACTGCAATTGTGACTGCCTGTTTAGTAAGAAAATATAGCAATATTTGGTGTTTAGAGAAGTTCTTACAACTTTTGGGCCTGGTGCAACTGCACCTGCTGCACCATTCAAATCATGACCCTATTGCCTGCAAGGTAACTTCACTTGTGACTGCATGTTTAGTGGTAAACGATAGCAATATTAGGTGTTTAGTGGTGTGCCTATAACTTTTGGTCCTGGTGTCACTGCACCTGCTGCACCATTGAAATTATGACCGTAGTGCCTGCTAGATAACTGCACTTGTGACTGTCTATTTAGTAGTAAAATGTATCAATCAATCAATCAATCAACAAATCTTTATTCGATTGTTACATCATGAAAGATACACTACAATAGGAATAAAAGATATACATAAAACAAATACAACAAAACCCTCCAAATGGGACCAGCCCAAGAGGTCATACTAAAACCATGTAAAAAGTAGAGATCTTTCATTGTCTAATAAAAGAAATAAAAGAAGAAGAAAACTAGATATAACAGGACTAGGTGAATTTAGAATTCTGGAGCTGGAAGCACTAAGCGATCGTTCCTGTTTGCCTGGACCCTGCGTATGGCCCAAGACCAACTGAGGAATTTGGCTAGAGCAACAACTATGTCCTCTCGGGTGTTAGTTCTCAGAAGACGCATAGCCATTTTATGTGATCTGGTGCCTAAGTTAGAACAGATCGGCTTTAGCCATATCTTCCTGGGGAGAGCAAAGGCTGGGCACACAAACAAGACATGGGCGGTGGACTCATCCTGTGTTTTGCAGATAGGACAGTATCTATCTGTTCCGCCCTTCCACTTGTAGCTGAAAGAATTGAGCGGGAGAGACCCCACTCTAAACTGATGGTATAGTTTGCGGTCCCCTACTTTGGAAATGAAATTCCAGTAGGGTTCAAAGCTACCTAAAAATTTATGATCCAAGAAGAGACCGGATAATGAACTGCTGTTCGTATCAGACCACAGTTTTCTTAACCTAAATTCCCAATATAAAGTTTTGAACTCAAGCTTACTAGGGAACTGATTACCCCTTGGATCCACCCACAAATGGCTCAACCCCATTTCAGTCAAGCCCTTTTTGATATTTTGGAGCCAGGCAATTCGCTTTTGCGTATCAAGATTCTTAATATACCAAATTGCATTGGCATACGATAGCAACTCGGGGGTGGTCCACAGTCTTCTCCAATAGGAGAGAGGTCTATACTCGGCCTCCTCGTTAAATGCCCTGCACCCCAGATCTAACAATAAGGGCTGTATAGGGGTGGATTGTGGGAGGGACGTAAGTGAACGCAAGAACCTATTTTGTGCTTTAACTAGAGGCAATAAGTTGTCAAAGCCCCAAATCTCCGCCCCATATATGATTGATGCTCTAACTTTCCCCTTATGTAGAGCAATTGCAGGTCCCACTGATTTTATATACGAAGCTCTGAATTCTTTCAGAATAGCTCCAACAAGCTGGTTGTGTTTCAGAGCAAATAAATCTATCTGTGGCTTCCAAGATAACTTTCTATTAAATGTAATGCCCAAATATGGGAATGTATCGGTCTGTTCTAGAGGAGTGCCATTCAGTGACACTTGACTCTTGAATATTTTATGTTTATGCATCACCATGTACTTAGTCTTATCAACATTGATTACCAAGTCATGGTCATTGCAAAACACCATGAATCGATCCAGGGCCCTCTGCAGACCAGATTGAGTTTTTGATAAGATGAGCGTATCATCTGCAAACATAAGAAGCGGAACCCTGGAACCATCTAAAGTAGGGGCATCGGTTGGATGATTTGTATAGTAGGATATAACCCTATTTATATAAAGGGAAAACAGGGTTGGAGCTAAAACGCATCCCTGCCTGACGCCTCTATTTACAGGGAATTTGTCAGTTGTTTCACCCTGTTGACCCCATCGAACTTGGGCAAAGTTCGAAGTATGGAGTCTAATTATAAAAAGTAAAAGAGGGGTCGGCATACCAGCTTCCTTAAGGGAATCCCAAATTTTGTTGCGGGGGACTAAGTCAAAGGCAGATTTTAAGTCAACAAATGCTGCATACAGAGTCCCCCCTGATAAAATGACCGTATGCCAATAAATCATAATAAATCTAAATACCTGATCGATGGTGCTTACATGTGACCTAAAGCCAGCTTGGTAGTCAGATAGCACCCTAGACTCATCTAACCATTCTTGAACCCTCGCTAATATAGTCCTGGCCACTATTTTTTGGGATGAGTCAATTAAACTAATGGGTCTATAATTGCCGGGACAAGAACGATCTCCTTTTTTAAAAATTGGAACAATTTCTGCGCCTAGCCAGGAAGCGGGTAAAGGGGCGCCCGAGCTATAGCATTGATCAGAATACAAATATACCTAGCCCAATTATTTCTATCATGTTTAAAAAGATCCGAAGGGATGCAATCCGGACCGGGTGCCCTACCTACTGGTGCCAAATCTATAGACGCCTCAATTTCCGACAGGCCAAAAGTTAAAACCTCCGAAGTTGCTAGTTCGCTATAGCCAGATACAGAGCTTAGTGAGCAAGTAAACTGAGATTGATAATGGAAAACCCATTTGTCAGAGGGGACATTATTATGTGGGGTGGAAACTTCCACCCCGCTGCCCCATTTAATTAAGTGCCAAAAATTTGTCCAATTCTTCTCATACGAGGCCTTCGTCAGGTCCTCCCATCTATCCTCATCAAAGCGTTTTTTTGCTCTAAAAAGAGCCTTTTTATACTCAGCCCTTACAGTTTTGATTAGCTCAATATCTTTGGACTTAATCGCCATCGAAAGCCGATTAAAGGCTGCAGAGCACTCTTTGTCATACCATTTCGCAGCCTTCCGTACGAAAGATTTATTTTTCTGTTTTTTCCCAGTTAATAGGGACTTCACCTTGGCAAAAAGAGCCTCATGTTCGCTCGTTAGACTTTGGGGGGATTCGTCTAGGGGGTTAAAGGCTGAAAATTTGGATAGAGTTTCCTCAATTAACATACAAAGTTTACTTAGGATACTATCATTACCTGATATGAGAGCCCACTTCAAACGACGGGAATCGTTTGATACTACCAGATCACCAGTTGGCGTCTCACGCTCAGAATTGTTATACGCTAAGATCGTTAAGGCCAGCCTCATAGATAAGGGATCATGGTCACTTTCGGGTCTGGGAATGACCGTCATGTCCAATACAATGGGCCATAAGTCCAGGCTAACAAAGATGTAATCTATCCTGCTGCCACTCCTCCCATTCGAGAAAGTGTGACTACCATTCAGATCTGAAGAGGTTCTACCATTTAGAGCCCTCAAACCCCGCCCCAGGGAAAAACCTTTAAGTTAAAGGGCCGCCTCAGTCCAATTATTAATGGGAGTAAGAGACAAAGATGGAACACCCCAAATTGAATACTCTTCTGCACTTAAGCTGCCATCTTCATAGCCCAAGGGCTCAAAGGTGCAGTTAAAGTCACCCATTATCACCAAGGATTTGGGGCAAATTAAATCATCACAGAGGGAGTCCAAATGCTGTATAGTAGGTGACTGTCTGCCCCCCACTTGACCTCGTGAATAAATGTTAATCAAGGTAAACAGCACCAAACCATCCCTCAAGCTTTTAAGAGCCAAGATGTCTCCGCTATTCGTTGGTATTTCTCTAATCTGAAAGGATGAGTGCTGCTTAACCCAAATCAATAACCCACCACTGGGACGTCCTAGCTTTTTAGTGGTTGCTGCCTTGGCGAAAGCCAGATAACCCAATTGAACAAAGTTTAGAAGATAGCCCAGCAATATTCCAAGACATCAGGACAGGAGGGTTTGGGCCTGAGACATCTCACAGGGAACCTGATGCTCTATAGTGGGAAGGGTCGGTGTCACACACGGGGAGTCCCGACCTGGGGCTATTGATTGAGCTGCCAAGAGGAGTGAAGAGTAGTTAGGGCCTTTGTCACACTCCTCTATATGGTCCCTACATGGCGATTTAATTAATGGCGGTCAATCGCAAGCTTCTAGGTCGGATAGTGGAGCAAACCTATTTTGTACAGGGATCTCTCCAAGTCTACGGTCACACCTCGGGGTTGCTCTAAGAAACCCAGGTTCCTTAGTAGGGAACCATGGGTAGGGTGGGTGTGGACCCTGATCATAAAAAAACCCCAGTGGTAAAACTAGTATTGAGTCAGCTTTAAGCCTAGAGGCTCCACCCAAGATGTTGAGTATCAGTCTGGGGGAATAAATATTATCAAAATTAATTGTCACACAGTCTCCTTTCGAATCCTTGTAGCGGGGACCAACCCATGAGCTGCGTCTAGCCATAATCATGTGGTTAAAAATGTCCTCGTTCCAATAACCTGCTCCCTTGAGTTTAGTGCTAAGCCAGTGTCTTGTTTTGTACAGCAGTTGCCCCGTGGATTCGGGGCGTCTACTCTGACTTTGGGGCACATTACTCAAAATAACCACTAGGGGTGCAGCTTCCGGCGGTAAGTGGAGAGAGTCCCTAGTCAGCCTAGATCCTTGCATGGACTTATCCATCTTTGTGTTGAGATGAAGTGAGGGACTTAACCTATATGGGTTTTTGCTGATAATGTCGCTGCTGCTAGCAAGAGGGGGACCATTTGGCTTGCTAACTGGGATCAATATGTGCTCCTGAGAGGAGGACAGAGGTGTTTGAGCAAATTCTCCTGAAGTATTGCCCAAATCGGCCAAAATCCCAAGCTGAGGCAGCAGCCTATGTGTTGGAGAGGAGGATTTAGCAGCACCCAACCCAGTAGCATTAAGAACCCCGGAAGGTTGACTTAGGAGATCGACTATAGGCTGAGGTGGAAGAAAGGTGTCAGGCCTAATATCTGTTGAGTTAGAAGGGGGCAGTAAAGGAGGAGATTGACTTTCGGAGGCAGGGAGATCCTTATTTGTAAAATTACCTGGTATGAGGAGATTAGAAAAATTATCCTCAATTTTTTGTAACCTATAGGTAATAGGAGTTATTAAAGTGGACATAAGGTTCTCTAGCCTGCGCCACATATCTTCACCACCTGGGAGGCATTATCTATAAGGTTAGTAAGAATGGTTGAAGTAATAGGGGGGCTGACTCAATAACCTGGCCAGAGATCACCGACTTTGCTTGAGTGTTTAGTCTCGGCATTTTGGCGGAATGTGATCTTTGTGGCTCACCCCCCCTTTTCCTTTTAGTGGAAGGGTCAGTCGTAGCAATGGTAGATTTAAGCCTGTTTGCCACAGCAGCTCTAGTGGTAGCTCTTTTCTTTTTACTGCGAACAGCTACGTGCACAGGAGAAGGAGCAATGACAGAATTGACAGATTGGCTGCCAGAGCTAAGAGGTTGAGGGGACAGGGGATCGATAGCCCTCGTCTGCATGACCATAGAAGCAGATTGAATGGGTGAATGAGCTGTGGCTAACGGGCCCAAGGAAGATCTTTTGTTCATCATAGGTTCTAATGAGAGCCGCCGCTCTGTATTGGCAATCTCTTTCTCCAAGACAGAAGCCGCTCTTGTGATGAATTGGTCTAGGGTGCCCATTACTCCACCCCCAGTAGCAGTCTTTTTTATTTTCCCTCCTACTCATTTTCGGAAAAAAAAAAAAACAACTGTATAACAAAAAGAATACAAAACAAGCAAGGTGGAAATGAATAGCTTCCCACAAAAGGAGACGAGAAAAGGGAAGAAAGGGAAGAAAACAACGACCTGTGTAAAGACAATGGGGGGATAGCCCAGACCAGTTTTCTGCAACCCACAGATGATATCAACTTATATCCTGCGTGACCTGTGCCACGGGACGAAAATGTATGGCCAAGTCCACGAGAGTCAATTAGCACAAATCCAAAAGGAATAGCGTAAACAGCTGACTGTCAAATGGGGCAAATTAAATAAATTTACTCCGGTAACCAGCAAGGACAATCAGGCAAATCCCATGGCCAAACATCCACACCACAACACTTACAGTTCGAAGGTCCAGCAGCAAATGTTAGTGGGATTGCCCAGCCTCCTCCGGACCCCGACGGGCAAGGACGTGCCCGCCCTTGGCCCGGGCTTTGCCCGGGCGCTGCCCGCGCGCGTCCCGCGCTGCGGGGCAGTTGAAAGGCTTAAATGCAGCCCGGGCGCTGCGATGACGTCAGCAGAGAGCGCCCGGGACCAGGGACACTGGGAATTAAAGTTCCAAGAGCCGTTCCCCTCACGGCGGTGGTCACGGTGATGTCGGCGAGTGCAGGTAGCAATCAGGTAAGCCCGTAACTCAAGCCGTTCCCCTCACGGCGAACTGGGAGGTAGAACTTTTGCACCAGGGCTGGAAGAGCGTCCAATAATCTGTGTTTAGTGTGGTACCCAGAGCATTTGGCCCCGGTGCCACTGCATCCGCTGCACCTTTGAAATTAAGCTACTTTAATTGCAAGGTAACTACAATTGTGAATGCCTGTTTAGTAGTGAAATATAGCTATAGCAATATTAGGTGTTTAGAAGAGTTCTGACAACTTTTGGGCTTGGTGTTATTGCACCTGCTGCACCATTCAAAACATAGCCATATTACCTGCAAAATGACTGCCTGTTTAGTAGTAACATATTGCAATATTTGGTGTTTAGAGAGGTTCCTAGAGCTTTGGGACCCGGTGTAACTGTACCTGCTGCACCATTGAAATCATGACCCTAGTACCTGCAAGGTAACTGCACTTGCGACTGCCTGTAGTTAAATATAGCAATATTTTGTGTTTAGATGAGTTCTGACAACATTTGGCCCTGGTGCCATGGCACCTGCTGCACCATTCAAATCATGATCCTAGTGCCTGTAAAATAACTGCATTTGTGACTGCTTGTTTAGTAGTAAAATATAGAAATATTAGGTGTTTAGAAGAGTTCTGACAGCATTTGGGCCCCGTACCAATGCAGCTGTTGCACCATTCAAATCATGACCTTATTGCCTGCAAGATAACTGCATTTTTGACTGCCTGTCTAGTAGTAAATATAGCAATATTTGGTGTTTAGAGGACAACTTGTGGTCCCGGTGTCACTGCGCCTGCTGCACCATTGTAATTATGACCCTAGTGCATGAGAGATAACTACACTTGTGACTGTCTGTTTAGTAGTCAAATTTAGCAATAATCTGTGTATAGCGGGGTCTCTGGAGCTTTTGGTCCTGGTGCCACTGCACCTGCTGCACCATTTAAATATAGCAATATTAGGTGTTTAGAGGGAAAGATAACAAAATGTAAATGGTAAATGGTATGCAGCATTAACCAAAAGAAAAAAGTTCGAATCACCAACACAGATGGGAATGAGCAGTTAGGCCATGGTAAACTGATAAGAGAGACACAGAAGGGAGAACAGGCTACAACTAATAGAAACGGTGGAAGGTAAACTAGCAAGCATGCAGACCAATAAAAAGTGAAAGCAGGATGTAAGTCCCTTTCAAGATATATTAAAAACAATAGATTTCACAAGCACAGGGAGCTGGCAGGAACCGCGGGGGGCTTCAGGCTCCCCACGGTCTCAATACAGACTGGTTGCCCCCATGGGCAGGCCCCAGGGTCCCCATGGCTGAAAGTGGCCGGGGGAGGGAGGAGCCACGCAAACTCCTCCCCTATTAATTTTTTGTTTTAAAAAGGCTAGGGGGTGGGGTCCCCGGGCCGAAATCGGCCTGAGTAGTGGGGCTGCGCAGCCCCCTTCACCTAATAAAAAATAATTACAAAAAAAGCCGGCCCTGGGCACAGTCGCCGGAGGCCCTTCCCCCTTCTCAACCACTCTGCAAAGGTGCTTCCTGACGCACAACTTGTTGGGGGATGAGGTCCCCTTGGTTTGTGAGGGTCCTTGGGGGGGCAACAACCCCTGCTGTTACCTCCAGTAGGTGCCTCACAATGGGATTGCTAAGAGGTCATCAGAGGCCCCTCCCCCTTTCTCCACCGCTCTCCAAACGTTCCTCCTGGTGCACTACTGGTTGGGGAATGAAGTCCCCTTGGCTGCTGAGGGATCATGGGGGCCAACAACCCCTCCTGTTACCACCAGTAAGTCCCAAATAGCGGGATTGCAGAGAGCTCATGGGAGGCCATGCCCCCTTTCCCCATTACTTTGCAAACACGTCTCCTGGTGCACTACTGGTTGGGGGATAAAGTCCCCTTGGCTGCTGAGAGTCCTTGGGGGCCAACAACCCCTCCTGTTTCCTCCAGTAAGTCCCACTCAGCAGGATTGGTGAGAGCTTGTGGGAGGCCCTATACCCTTTCTCCACCACTCTGCAAATGCCCCTCCTAGCACAGTACTGGTTGGAGGGTGACTTTCCCTTGGATGCTGAGGGTCCTTGGAGGGCCAAATACCCTTCTGTTACCTCCAGGAGGTCCCACGCAGCAGGATTGCTGAGGCTCAGATTTCACTCCTACAAAACCATTGAAATTCAGCAGTTATAGTTACCTGAGCTAACTATAACTTACGCCCTCGCAATGCACTGCTTATGACCTCACATATTACATCACTCATGACATGGTCAGTGACATCACTGATGACATCTCAAATGACATCACTGATGACAACATCCCACTCATACCCACTTACACCACCATAAACCTCTCATACGCCCACTCACAAATCCACTCACATGCCCATTCACAGACTCATACAAGTACTCACACAACCACTCACTCCTCCTTAGAGCTACTTAGATATCCATTCATTCACTCATACAGCCACTCACACAACCATTCACTCACCCATACAGTCACTCAAACAACCAGTCACTCACCCACACAGCCACTCTCACAACCATACACTCACCCATACAGCTCACAAACAGACTTATTCACCTGTACAGCCATACACACACACTCACACACCCATACAGCCTCTCAATACAGCCACTCATCACCCATACAAGCACCCACACACTCACTCACTCCCCAACACAACCACTTACATACCCATTCACACATCCATACGAGGGGTCCAATATATGCTCACTCACCCATACAGTCATTCACACAGATACTCAGGGCCCGATTCACAGAATTAACTTAAGACAAAATCCTAATATTACTACTTTTGGTATTCACAGAATGCACTTACTACTTTTGGTATTCACAGAATGCACTTACTACTTTTGGTATTCACAGAATGGATTTACGACTACTAACTTTACGTCAGCACTCAGGCCGGAAATTCCGGCCCGGAGGCGGAGCTTCTGGCCCGGAGGCGTGGCTTCCGGCCCAGAGGTGGAGATTTCGGCCATGGCTAAATCTCTGCCACCGGCCGGAATCCCCACCTACAGGCCGGAAGCTCCGCCTCTGGGCCAGAAGCCCCGCCTCTGGGCCGGTAGCCTCGCCTCTGGGCCGGAAACTCAGCCTCCGGGCCGAAAACTCCGCCTCCGGGCCAGAATTTCCGGCCCGAGGGCGGACGTAAAGTTAGTAGTCGTAAATCCATTCTGTGAATACCAAAAGTAGTAAGTGCATTCTGTGAATACCAAAAGCAGTAAGTGCATTCTGTGAATACCAAAAGTAGTAAGTTTAGGATTTTGTCTTAAGTTAATTCTGTGAATCGGGCCCACACTCTCTAATACAAACACTCACACACCAACCCACTTAACCAAACACTCACTCAAACAGCTACTCACTCACCCATACAGTGTCTTGCTTTACTCTCCCAAATAAAAGAAATTCAGCACTCACCAAATGAGGTAAATCAAAAGGCAGTTTCAAGATAAATCATGGGGTTTTATTAATGCAACACTCTCTAACAGAAAGACCTTCCCAGATGTCAAATGAAATAGGTAAAACAACATGCAAAGGAGTATATATTTGCACGAGCAAGTAAAAATAAAACTGTCACAAGTAATCAAATGCATGAGATAAAACAAGCAGGTAAAAAGGGTAAAACACACTCTAATAATAATAAAGTGAAACATATCAGATATTAATAATGGAACATTCGCAAGTCAAATGAGCATAACATAAGCAGATAATGATAATGGATGTTCAATGCAAGAAACAAGCACAAATTCGACTGTACCGGTCTGTTTCAAGGTCAAGACGGAAGCAGGCCGAACCTTTGTGTTTTGACTCTGAGACAGAGAAGTACATTCCTCTCTCACGCTTTCGAACACACATCCAACACATTTTGTTCCATCAAGGCTGTTTCGTTCTGTGCTGAGAAGAAATGAAAACATCATACTCTGAAGCAGGAAGAAGGCAGAAAATGAGAGCATAAAATTATGTTGTGCATTCAAAATGGATTCATTTAAGACACATTGAGAGAAAGGTCACCTTAATCTCCCAAAGTATAGCACTACATACAGCCACTTACACACCCAGTCACTCACACACCCACCCATACAGGCACTCGCTCACCAGTAAAGCCACTCACACAGCCACTCACTCGCCCACACAGATATTCACACACACACGTATACAATCATTCAGCTACTCACACACCCATACACCCACTCACACACAGATACACCCAGCCATTTACATAATATATGTTAGAAGTAGTATTACTCATTAGTAATACATCTAGTGTATTAATTAAACTTTTGTAGTAGCATAGTGTAAGTGTTTCACACTCATAAACTCTCAGAAAACACTAAAACTCACTGGATGATGTAATAAGTGATGTCATCAGTGATGTCATTTAAGATGTCAACAGTGATGTTATCAGTGATGTCACTGACCATGTCATGAGTGATGTAATATGTGAGGTCATAAGCAGTGTATTGCAGGGGCATAAGTTATAGTTAGCTCAAGTAAACTGCTGAATTTCAATGGTTTTGTACAAGTGAAATCAGAGCCTATCTATGACGTCCCTGTAACCTTTGTTTTTTTCTGTGAATATATATATATGGATAGGGGTGTCAGTAGGGCCACCTTCCCCAGCCCATTTAAGGCCCTGGGAACCCCATCCCCGGGCCGGATATATCTAAGGGGAGGGAGCATGTGGCCTTCCTCCCAAGCCGTTTCCAGCCCCGGGGACCCCATCCCCAGGGGCCCGAATTATTTTGTAAGTGAAGGGGGACACGCTTCCCTTGCCGCGAACCGTTTTTGGCCCCAGGGACTCCATCCATGGGGCCAAAAGTATTTTTTAAGGGGAGCGGGGCCACGCTCCGCCCCTCCCCAAGCCTTAAAAAGGCCAGAGTGGCCCTATTCACCAGGGCCATAATTTAACTTTAAAGGAAGGGGGATCTGCTGCCCCTCTCCCTGAGGCTTTAATATCCTCATCTGCTGGGTCCTGGGGAGCCCACCCCCGGGACACAGTGGGTTCCCTGCCCGCACCAGCACAGCCAGGGAAACGTGTTTTTACTCCCGTCTGGCGGGTGCAATTTCAAATCTCCCACCAAACGGGAATGAACACAAAGGGGCCAATTCTGAGTTTGGCGGTCCATGGACTGCCAAACCCGGGGGTGGTGCGGCTGTGTGCCCCAGAGCTCCGACTGCCATATTCTGATTTTGGCGGTTGGACCACCATTGAACCGCCACAACCACCGGGGATCCATGATCCCTCGGCTGTGGCGCGGTAGTCTGGGGCAGCAATAGGATGGTGGTGGCGCTGTGGCAAAGCAAACCATATTACGACTTTCCAGACTTCAACTCTTTTCTTGGTAGCGAGGTCACCATGAAAAGTGGGGTGCATGGAGGAACATGCGGGGGGCATGTTGTGCCCCCCACATGTCACTGCGCAGTCCATGCCGGGCAGGAACTTGCTTTGGCGCTCCCTCAGCACTGCAGTTCAAATGCTCACTTATGAGCCTTAGAACTGCATCGCCGCAAGACAGCTAAATAATCATCAGCCAGACCATGAAGAACTCGTAATCTGACAGGGTCACCAAGGCTTTTTAAGGCTTGGGGAGGGTGGCCACACACCGCGCCCCTCCCCTTGTTTGAACTTGCCCTGCAGGATTGGGTCCCAGGGGCAAATTGAGCATTGGGGAGGAGGATTCACACCCCTTTCCCCTAAATATGTATGTTTTGGCCCCAGGGGATGAGCTTCCCGGAGCCCAAAGACCAACCCTACGCTGCGTATGCCAACTGCTTTGCTCAGCCTAGAGTGGCTGCCTACAGAGAGTTGGAAGCAGGGCCGCGCTGCAAAACCAGCCCTGCCGCTAACCCCACAACATGCACAATCAAAGACCATGCGAGGAGTGGGGTTAACTGCCTCAAGGTGGCTGCTCGTGGGGAGTTGGACGCCAGGCCCTGCAACCAAACCCATGGCTGGTATGACGCAAGGCTGTCATAGCATGAGGTTGGGTGCCCGCGGGGGTTGGATGCCTCCGAGTATGTTGGGCACGGCCAGGCCTGTGGACAAGCCCCTGCCGCTCACGGCTGAAGGTTGAAGGCTGTGTGCGGTGGGGGTTAGTTTTACGTATGGTAATAAAATATTACTTTACGTTAAAATACCCCTAGAAATTCACTGAAAAAACAAAGGTTAAGGTAATGTAGTTAGGTGTGATAAAAAGATCCTTTTTTGTTTTTAAAAAACCTTAGATATTCACACAAAAAACAATGGGTAAGGTAATGTTATAGTTAGGTGAATATGTTAGTGACAACATTAACGTTTTCAACTTTTTAAAATTTTATTTGTATTTTTTTTATAGACTTTATTTTTCAGTTTACACATTACAAAACAAATATCAAACCAACAAATCGGCATCATATCGGCATATGTAGACATATCGTTGACTGACATGCAGGACAGAGGGCAGCAGCTGGGGGGGAAGGTACAACGCGGCGAAACAAAAGGAATCATTGGCAGTGATCTCACAGTGAGGGAAGGACCGGGCAACGTTTTGAACTTTAAAAAAGACAGATATTCAACAGTTATAGTTAGCAGAGCTAACTATAAGGTGGGCCCCGCCATGCTCTGCCTATGACCACATATATTTCATCACTCATGGCATGTTCTATAGTGTCATTTATGACATCACTGATGACATCCCAACTGCCTAACAGTGCTACTACAAAAACTGCTGAATAGAATCACACCAAATTTGGTAGGAAGCTAGATCTAGGTCCAGAAAGCATGCAAATCCCTTCAGTAGTTTTTGAGATATTAAGGATAAAAATATTTGTATATCTGGATATTTGGGTTTTAGGGCTTGTTCGCTTTGGGCCAACTTGCTCTCGCAGGAATAAGGCTTCTGCTGGAGTGAGTGCTCTGATTGGCTGCCTGCATAATGAGAAAAACTGTTACAGGCAACTATTATAGGGCTCAGGAACTAAGGGCCAGATGTAAAAAGCATTTTTCTGTTTGCAAATGGCCCGATTCATAGAACCAGATCATTTGCTACCGTAAAAATGCTTTTTCAAATGTACAAAATCCAAAATGTGATTAGAAAACTTGTTACCAAATCGCAATTTGTATTTGCCATTCGGTATTTGGAAGGAGCGTGGTTTGGCCGTCCCTTCCAAATACCGATTTGCAACCGAATTCCAGTCGCAAAGCAGTAATACTTTACCACCATTTTAAAAGTGGTGGCAACCCATTCCCTTTGAGAATGTTGAAAAAATATGTTTTAAGATCAGGCAATGGTGCCGCAGACCACTACCTACTCTTAAAAAATGAAACTTCAAAGTTTTCTTTTCTTCTTTTTAAAAGCATTCTTTTTTCCATTAAGAAAAACGGGCTGCATTTAAAAAAACAAAAAAAACAATTGCTTTAGTAATCAGCAATCACAGACATGGTGGTCTGCTGACTTCAGCAGGACACCATCCCAGTGATGACTGCGATTCCTAATGGGTCCCAAATTGTGACTTACCTCATTAATATTCATGAGGTAAGTCAATTTGCTACCTACTAGGAATCGCTATTTAGAAATAAAATGTTTTGTACTTTAGGAATACTGGTTTCCTAATTGCGATTCTGATATACTTGCAATTAGGAAATCGGGATTCCTCCTCTAAGTACATCTGGCCCCTCGTCCCCTGTCCTGAGTTTGATCAACAAAAAAAATATAAGGGGCAGATTAGTGATACCCTGGCCCTAGCCCTTGTGTGGGACCAGCCCCCGTGCCAAAATATATATATATTTTTAAAAATAAAAAGCTGCAAACCCCGGGAACCCCATCTCCTGAGACAGAAATGTAAAATAAGGGGGGGGGGGAGCGTCCCCACTCCCTGAACCCATCACGGCCCGTCGACCCCATCTCCCAGGACCTGGCACAATATAAAAGGGGCGGGGGGTCAGGCCAACTCTATGAGCCTCACACGCCCCAGGGACCCCATCCCTTGTATCCAACATATAGTTTTGTTGAGGTGGGGGCTCACGGCCCACCTGCCAGAGCTGTAAAGGCCCCGGGACGGGGAGTCCACTTTTGGAACACCATTTCCCTGTCTGCAAGAGCGCAGAGAGGGAAACACAGGCAGGGTGGGAATCCCTAAGGTCTCCACTTTTGTAACAGGGATTGGCAAAGTATCCAATTCCTGCGGCCACCATGTCGGGGACCAAAAGGAGATGTTGTTGCCGAACAGAAGGACCTCGGTTTTTCACAAGTTCAGTTTAAGGCAGTTGTTGTTCATCCATTTGCCTATGTGTGACATACAGTTGTGAAATCTGGCTGCAGTATCATCAGGATTGCTAGACACTGAGACACCAATTTGGGTGTCATCAGCGTAAGCTACTACAGAGAAGCGTAATGTTTTTATGAGCCTAGCCTAAGTAGCAACATAAAGGTTAAAAAGGGTGGAATTGAGGGAGGACCCTGTCGCACAACTCACGGTAAGGAAAAGGGTTAGAAGTACATTCGTTCAGAGTAGAAAATTGTTTTCACTCCGACATAAAGGATTTTAGGAGAGCAAGTGCTGCTTCCCTGATGCCAATAGAATGGAGACAGTCAATCAACAAATTGAGATTGAACCTGTCGAATGATGCAGCAAGATCTAGAATAATCAGGGCTGCATTTCTTCCTTAATAGAAAGTAGATCTTATATCTGTTACAAAGGGATCCAATTAATAATAAGCATTTGCAAAGCCCATAGGTCTCACCTGTGAGACCAGAGCTATTGGCTTTGTCAATGTTTTTTAGCCTTCAGGACGTTATGGTGCAGCTATGTCATAATGCTTATTTTTTAATGGTGGTGCCGGGAAGGATGGGATGGGAGGCAACACTGATGGAGGGGACACTGGTGGAGGGGAGAAGCAATGCAGAAGGTGGGGGCTGTGAGGAAAAAGCTTTTTTTGTGTTATGGCTGGTGGTGGGCAATTAATGACAGACAACGGAAGGAGGGAGGTAGCTAGCAACATGGTTGGAGGCAAGCGACACATGAGCGTGAGGGTGGTTGAAGGAAAGCAACACGGGAACTGGGGGCAAGCAACAGGGTTGGGGGAGATGGTTGGGTCAAGCAACACGAAGACTGAGCCCTAGTGGGAGAGAAATAAAGAAAAGAATACAAAGGAAGCAGGCATTGACGAGAGAGATGGGGCAAGCAACAGTAAAGATATGAGGATGGAGGTGACAGATGACGCAGACAACACAATGGAAACACACATCCACAAAAAGAGAAACCCCAAAATGTTTTACTTTCTAGGTTTTGGAAAGGGGTAATTAACTATAAATACCACAAGTATTTCCAGCTCATTCAATATTACTTCTAAGTGGCAATCAATCGCCAATGATCCATACTAACTCATGGTTGTGTTCAAAATATATTGCTTTATCGGTCTATTATATAGAAAATTTAATTCCTCAATTGATAGGCCAATAATCACATATAAAATCTCCATAACAGGAGAATACACATGTGTTTCTTCCATAAAGCCAGAAAATAGTCCTTGATTCTCAATAAATAATGTCAACACACATTTCTGTGACTTTATTTATTGTTGCACCACCTTCTTTACGACCAGCACGTAAAAAATATTTCTTCTGGTGCCAGACAGATGGGGCTTGTAATATCTGTAGGATACAATGCAACCAATTCAGCATCTCTCCTGGATCATTAGGTTTATTTGTATTCCAAAACTATGCAATACCCTTTTACCTCAGTAGTGGGGGAATATTTGCGGTCTGTGCTCGTTGGGGAAATTAATCTTTATCCAAAATCCTTCTAAGTTATACATGCCAATATCCTATTGTGACATGCTGTGGTGTTTCACTCAATCATCTATCACCATATTATATGTGGTTGTCCATCACTTACACACACATGCATGTGTATAATGTAGAAAACAGAATATCGTACTTTTACGTTTTCCTTACATGTCATATTACTTAGTTTTACATGCCATGTTCTATTGTTAGTTTTATCAAGATCTCAAATAGGCCCTTTATTCTGACTAAATCATTATATAGACAAACCTAGAAAAAGATATAAATATATGTTAGGGGATGATACCCTTTGTGTGCTGGATCTCTTTGTAGGTATTCTGACAATATAGCAGATTTATTTTAAGAGCTTAGCAATACTGTCAAAAAGGGCTATTGGTTTCCCTGCTTAGCTTGGGGTAAATTAATGCACTCCCAGGCACGTATCTTTCCTGTTTTGTGTTCTCATACTGAAATGGATATACTTTTTCCTATGAGAAAAATGTTTATATTTTTTTTTAGCTTGCTTGTGTTTTTTACATGATAAAGATTCTTCAAAGCCTTATAACTCAGAGTTCACTTCCTCTAATTTATTTTTTGCTTTCCTCTGTTGCATTAAGGCTTTTCAGTTTCTCATCCAGTTCAAAAATTTCCTTATCGACGATGATTATTACCTCCCTGACTGTACCAATAACAAGCATCATTCAATCTCGGGAGCAAACAATTTGAAATATAATAAATGTTTTCTAAAATGTTCCTCATTTCAACAAAAAAATTGCAGGGACGTTTCTTCGTCCTAGACCTGAGGGAATGACCTCTTCTCGGAGGTACTGTAACATAAACTGAGTATGTGATTCTGTACATTTAGCCTTCTTTAAATTAACCCCTTCGCTGCCAGGCCTTTTACCCCTCCTGTGCCAAGCCTTTTTTTGGCTATTTGGGGTAGTGCGTGCTTAGGCCCCTGTAACTTTTTGACCACATAAGGTATCCACGCCAAATTTGCTTCCTTTTCTTCCAACAACATGGGGATTCTAAAGGTACTCAGGGTTTGTGGATTCTCCTAGAGGGGTCACAGAAATGAGCCAAAATACAGCAAACTTTTGGTTTTTTTCGGAAAAATGGGAAAAACGGACTGCAAATGAAAGCATTTGGGATTTTCCCTGTAAATGGTATCAAAAAAGGGTTTGTGGGGTTGAAATCATCATTTTCCCAGCTTTTCGGGGATACCAGACTTTTGTCAGAAACCCAACATTTTTTACACAGTTTTGGCATTTTTCGGGGACATAGCCGATTTTTGCTATTTTTTGTGCTTTTGACCTCCTTCCAGTTAATGGCAGAAATGGGTACAAAAGCAATAATGGATCCTGGAAAGCTATACATTTTCGAGAAGAAGACAAAATTCTAAATTCAGCAAGGGGTCATTTGTGTAGATCCATCAAGGTTTTTTTATAGAAACAAACAGTTAAATCTAGGATAAATTGAAAATTAGTTGAAAAAAACAGCCTTTTGTGTCAACGTTTTCACCTGTAACTTCTTCTAATTATGACAGCTCTTTGAAAGCAATATACCATTGTATCCGCTGGACACTACTGGTTGTGGGGATATATAGGACTTGTAGGTTCACCAAGAACCCGACGAACCCAGAGCCAAAAACTGAGCAGCAACTTGCAATGGTTTTTTATTATGTACCGGGTATATAGTAATTATTCTGTAAAAATGTGTACATGGAAAAATCGGTATGAAAGACACCTATGTATTTCTGAAATGGGAACAAAATATAGAGTTTAGAAACAGTAGATATTTGCACATTTCTGAAATTGGGAATACTCATACTAGCATGAGAATAATCAGTCATTTTTTAGATACTTCTTTTTTACACAATATCTTTCATTTGGAAGGCAGAAATTCATCGAAAGTCAATAGATAATAACAGTTCCTTTACAAATCTGAATTACCCTAAGTCTCCCGATAAAAATGGTACCTCACTTGTGTGGGTAGGCATAGTGCCCACGACAGGAAACGGCGCAAAAGGCAACGTGCTCACAACTCAATATCGCAGTGAAAATTTACCCTTTTTTTGCAAAGTGCCTAGCTCTAGTTTTTGAACCCTAGCTCTGCGGGCATCTTGAGAAACCGAGCAAACCTATACATTTTTTAAAACTAGACAACCAGGGGAATCCAGGATGGGGTGACTTGACTGCCTCCCACCAGGGTCTGTTACCCAGAATCCCTTGCAAACCTAAAAAATTGTCCAAAAAAACAAATTCTCCCCACATTTCTGTCGTGGAAAGTTCCGGAATCTGCGTGGATCCACAAATTTCCACCCACCCCGCGTTCCCCAAAGTCTTACGAGAAAAACGGTACCTCAATTGTGTGGGTCGGCCTAGTGCCCGCGACAGGAAACGGCGCAAAACGCAACGTGGTCACACCTCAATTTCGCAGTGAAAAATGACCCTTTTTTGGCAAAATGACTAGCTGTAGTTTTTGAACCCTAGCTCTGCGGGCACCTTAGGAAACCTAGCAAACCTATACATTTTTGAAAACTAGACACCCAGGGGAATCCAGGATGGGGTGACTTGACTGCCTCCCACCAGGGTCTGTTACCCAGAATCCCTTGCAAACCTAAAAAATTGTTAAAAAAAACACATTTTCCCCACATTTCTGTCGTGGAAAGTTCCGGAATCTGCGTGGATCCACAAATTTCCACCCACCCCGCCTTCCCCAAAGTCTTACGAGAACAACGGTACCTCAATTGTGTGGGTCGGCCTAGTGCCCGCGACAGGAAACGGCGCAAAACGCAACGTGGTCACACCTCAATTTCGCAGTGAAAAATGACCCTTTTTTGGCAAAATGACTAGCTGTAGTTTTTGAACCCTAGCTCTGCGGGCACCTTAGGAAACCTAGCAAACCTATACATTTTTGAAAACTAGACACCCAGGGGAATCCAGGATGTGGTGACTTGACTGCCTCCCACCAGGGTCTGTTACCCAGAATCCCTTGCAAACCTAAAAAATTGTAAAAAAAAAACCACATTTTCCCCACATTTCTGTCGTGGAAAGTTCCGGAATCTGCGTGGATCCACGAATTTCCACCCACCCCGCGTTCCCCAAAGTCTTACGAGAAAAACGGTACCTCAATTTTGTGGGTCGGCCTAGTGCCCGCGACAGGAAACGGCGCAAAACGCAACGTGGTCACACCTCAATTTCGCAGTGAAAAATGACCCTTTTTTGGCAAAATGTCTAGCTGTAGTTTTTGAACCCTAGCTCTGCGGGCACCTTGGGAAATGTTAGAATCCGGGGTCTCTGGTTGGCGCAGGTATGCACTTGCGACAAGCAGGGACCCTTTCCTCTAAGTCAGGGCAAAGGATCACCTCTTTAAAAATAACCCCTGCTCACCCTCTAGGTAACGTGGCGCGAGCACTCAGGCTAGATTTCCAGAGGGCATAAGGTTAAGCGTTCAAGTTGTCCCACACAATAATCACCACCCCACCACACAAAAGACACAAGGCTGTATTTATCAAAAATAGAAGTCTTTATAGAAAAGGTTTTCTTTCAGGCAGGTTGCACAAATACAGTTCTCTTGGTGAATCTTAATCCAGTTACTCTTTAAATGCTTAAGGGCAGTCCACAGGTTTCAAAATGGCACAGTTCTACTTAAAATCAGGTTCTTAGGGTTTCTGGGCACTTCGTAGCGCCTTTGTGATGCTCTGGGTAAGGTTTTTACAGTACCTTGCCGTTTCTCACGCTTCCCGCGTGAGCCGGAGTACGCCTGCCGTTCCTCACGCTTCCCGCGTGAGCGCCGCCGATACCTTTCAATGCTGTACGGTCCGTACAGTCAGGGACGCGCCGTACACGGACGGAAGCACCGGTACGGTGCGCACAAGGCCAGTACAGTCCCCAGAGCAAGACGCTGCCGAAGCCAGTACGGTTCCAAGCTTCACACTTCAAAGGGGGTTAAGGCACGTACGGGCCGGACAAGGTGTACAAGGTCCCAATCACTTTGATGGAAAGTACGGCTCAGACCCCGTATGTTCACCGGCCGGTACGATTCAAACACCGTACGTTTCAAAGTAGGTACGGGTCAGAGCAAGTACGTTTCAAACACCGTGCGTTTCAAAGCAGGTACGGTTCAAGGCAAGTACAGCTCAGACACCGTACGTTTCAAAGCAAGTACGGCTCGTACTTTCTACCGCGATCGTCACAATACCTTACAGCTTCACGGGGAAGGTTCGTGACGGCCTCGCAGTCCAGTCCAGGGGTGTCCCACGTCACGCTGGCGTCCCAAGTGTCCAGGGGACGGCAAAGCTTCGTGGGGCGCTCGGGCAGGATGCAGGTTGCCACGAAAGGGGACAGAAGCAGGAGGGCAGCCTCGGGGTGAGGTCACAGCACCGCGCGCTGCTAGCTTCGGCCGGATACGGTGAACCAGGGCACTTTAGTCCTTTGCAGCAGCCTCTACAACCCGGCGGGGGTCACAGGGGCTCGGCGCTCAGGCACAGGGATCTCCACCTTACTTTGCGAGCTACGGCTCGAGGGGGCAGCTGCTTACTTTGCTCGGGCTGACGGGCCTTTTACGTTGCTCACAGCCACTCCAGCAGCAGAAGTCGCGTTGCTCAGCGAGATCAGGGGATGCACAGGTTCTCCGGGGTCAGCTTGCAGAATCACTTCCAGGCACCTCTCCTCTTCTTTCAGGAAGGTAGCGCCCACTGTTCCTGGGGCGCAGATCAGGGGGCAAGTTCACCAGCAAGTCCTTGGAGATTGTTTAACAGCACAAGTTGATGCAAAGTCTTTTCCTTAAGTCTTTTCCTCTCCTTCTTGCAGCAAGGCACCCACTGCAGGCCAGTCTCTCAGGCAGAGAGACAGTATTCCTCCTTCAGCTTCTCCAGGTCCTTCTCTTCGGGCAGAGTTTCTTCTTGGCGCAAACAGGATCTGATTTCTTAGGAGCCAGGTTCCTACTTTTATAGCACAATTCTTTTGTTCTTTAGCGCCAGGGGGCCTGGCTCAGTCCAGTTTTGGAGCACTTTGTTGTGGTGACTCTGCTCTTTCCTTTCAGCAGCAGGGCAGAGACATCAGCCGCTCCACAGGGGGCGGAGCCGGAATTGTGGTGGCAGGGCACAGGTCTATTCAAGAGTCAAGGTGTACTCCTCCCACCCATCCTGGTGTAATCTCTCTACCCACCACCTGGCAGCCAGCCTGTCTCCTGGAATTCCCCAGCCCTGCTCCTTACTGTTGCTAGGCAGAACACACACACAGCGCAGAGGCGGACTGAATGGCCAGATCAGTAAATACTAACTTTCTAAAAGTAGTATTTACAAACGCAGGATATTAAAATAAACTTTACTAAAAGAAGTATTTTATTATTCTGAGTTCAGGCATACTAAACATGACTTTCTACCATGCTCTATGAGTCCACTGCGATTACAGCGTGTAGTAATTCCAGCAGCCCATTCTGGCCTATGGAGAGCAGGTAGCCTTCAATAGTGAAAAACGAAAATGGCTGTAATTCACTATTAGGACATGCCACACACATCCGGGCATGTCCTACCTTATGCCTACAATGCACCCTGCCCTTGGGCCTACCAGAGGGGTAACTAATATGTAGTTAAGGGAAGGTTTAGGGACTGGCAAGTGGGTGCACTTGCGCAGTCAGCGCAACAGTACCAGACTGCACGCAGGTTCTGCAATGGCAGACCCTAGACACATTTTACTAGGCCGCTTCTGTGGGTGGCACAACCAGTGCTGCAAGCCCACCAGCAGCATTTGTATTTACAAGCCCTGGCACTCCTGGTGCACTTTACTAGGGGCTGATAGTAAACCAAATAAGCCAAACATGGACACCAATCAATGTATACATTTTACCATAGGGAGAGCATATGCACCTTAGCACTGGTCAGCAGTGGTAAGGTGCCCAGAGTCATAAAACAGCCAACAACCGGTCAGAGAAAATACAGGAGGAAGGCAAAAAAGTTTATGGATGACCCTGCAAAAAGGGCCAAGTCCAACACAACCTCCTTCCAGCCAAAACGCAGGGTAGACCAATCACCACCGTGATGGTCTTCCCTGCTTGGGGCGATAGAACAAGGTCCTGGCCCGCAACTGCAGGGGCAGACTCCATTTCTACGCCAATCTGAACCTATCGGACTCCCTCTGTCCATACTCTCAGGGCCCGCCAAGCCAATCCATGGGGAACCCTTCTCCTCACCTGTGGACACCACCCGTGCAGCACCTAACCTTAACTGGCCCACAGGTGTGTCCCAACAGACAGACAGCAAAATGCTACAGTGGCCACTGACAGTAGTCAGGGATGAGACCCAGGCCGTATGCCTCTCAGGGCTCTCAATCCTCTGTGGCGCCAGGGAGCGGGGGGCAGTAGCCCCAGGTGTTTGGCACCCTTTGTCCCTTTTCCCCATTGTCAGGTCAGGTATGACATCCTGGCACTGACCCACCAGCCCCGGGACTGTACCCGGCGGCTGGACCAAAGACTGGGGTGGCCTCTCCCACACCCGGTCCTCCTCCTTGGGGCTCGGTACCCTCCCACTGGGAGTGGTACCCCCTTCCAGAATTGCCAGGGTACCTGTGGCAGGTGTCCTGCGCAATTCGCCCACCAGTTCAGGGGTTCTATCCTGCAACTGGGCGTCCAGGTCAGTGGGGACACCCTGAACCTGGCCCTCCAACCTAGGGTCTAAACCCTTCAGTTGAGCCGGGGTCAGAGGCGAGGACTCCCTCCCCCTGCACCCCCTTCCAGATGGCTGCACACTCCCAACTGGAGTGGTACCCCTAGAAGCAACCTGGGTCAGGACACTGTTTACAGTTGTCCCACCCTCCAGGTCAGACAACACCTGAACCTGGCTTCCCAACCCTGGGACCAACCCATGCGGTTGAACGCTCGCCTGGCGCACCAGGACTTCCCGGGGAGCACGCATGCCCCCCCTGAGGGTGACACATAACCCATGTGTCGTGTGACAGTCTGCCTGGCGCAGATCTCCCGACCCCTGTCCATCTGACAGTGTGCGAAGATCCCCCAGGACAGAAGTGGTGTTACCATGGTCATTCACTGGTGACGCAGCCCTTCTGGCTGGCCCCTGACCCACTGGTTCTTCCACTGGGGGCTCTTTTCCCCTCTCACCCCTCACTCTGGACTTCTGCACCCTCCCAACTGGAGCGGTACTGCCAGACACCAGAACCGAGGGAGGCCTGCTTACAGACCCTCCCCGTCCACTAGACACTAGGGGATCCCCCTCAACGGGCGGCCCATCAGGACAGCCTTGGCTCCCCGCCTGGTGTTCTCTTAAAGAACCATCCAGGCTCTGAGACTGGGTTTCGGGCACCTGGGGGCACGCAGCCCCACACTCACTCCTTCTCCACTGAGACAGGACGTGAGCCCCTACACCCCTCCCACTACCATGGGACCTAGCTGGGCTACTCTGCACCACTTCCACCACTCTGGGTTGGAAGATACCTGAGCCACTCCCCACAGGGTCACTCCCCAATGCCTCTCCAGACCCCCTGGAATCCACCAAAAGGTCTGCCTCCAATGTGAGCTCCCTGCGGTCAGAGAACTCACTCTCCAACAGGTGTTGACATAGCTCTGGAAAACAGGGACTTAAAATATGCTCTCCCACAATTGGATCACACAGCCCCCTAGCAGGGTTAACCAAACTATCCTTCACCTTACCATCCAGTGCCTCACACACGTACTCCACACCACTCTCCTGAGACTGGCAAGACAGTAGCTGACTGTCTCTGTCACACAACCCACACTCTTCTGGACGGTCTTCACACTCACCTACCAGGACTTCAATTTTGGGGGAACCCCTCTCCCTGCACCTCTCATCTAGAGTCAGTAGAGTGTCCCTCCCGCCACTAGGACCATGAACCCCTGCGTCAGTTACCCTATTCCCTTCAGGGATACTGCGCACTACTGGAGCTACCTCATGCCCTTGAACCTCCTGGTGTGTGTTAACCCCCTCCTTCAAGTCAGGCGCCACATCTCTGGGTGTGCGTACTACTCTTTCAGCACTAGAGAATTCAATACTGCTGCCACCATCTGAGCTGGATTCCTCCTCCCACTCAGAAAAGCTCAATCTCTGAGCTACGCACCTTTCTGGTTGCTGGGCTGAGACACTCATGGCCTCAAGCCTCTCGAGCTCCATATCATATTTCTTCATTCTGAAGTCATGCTCCATTTGCATTTTCTTTTCTTCAAGAGCCAGCTTCTTTTCTTCCAGAGCCAGTTCCAGTTTCGCCAAAGTGACCTCTTGTTCTCTTGCGGCCTGTCTGTCTGCCAGCTCCCCTGGCGACAGGTCTCTGTCAAAGCTGTGAATGCTCTCCGCTGGTTCTACTCGGTTAACCTTCTCAAGTGCAATATCCTCAGCGGCACCCCTTGATTCCATCCAGGCTCTCAGCGCCTTGTAGAAGTGTGCTTTGTTTTTGCATCCTTTGTGTGGAACCTTGAGTTTCTTGCAAAAATGCTTGAGTTGGTCTCTCGTGTAGTCATCCAGTTTCGACTCATCCCATTCCAGTTCCTCTCTCTCAGAGGTTCCAGATGCTGTATTCTCTGTGCTGTTTGAGCCCGGCATGGCTTCAAACACAAGGGATCTTCTTTCTTGGCAAGCGAAAATTAAAACTTTAAAAGTTCTGTGGCTTAAGCTACTGGACTGTCCACTGTGCAATGGTTAGTAATCACTGCGCGGACACCAAGAACGCAAATCCGTAAATCCGCACCGCTGCCACCAATGTTAGAAAACTAGACACCCAGGGGAATCCAGGAAGGGGTGACTTGACTGCCTCCCACCAGGGTCTGTTACCCAGAATCCCTTGCAAACCTAAAACATTGTAAAAAAAAACACATTTTCACCGGGCAAAACACCCAAGTGACCCCCCTTGCAAAACCGGGTGGTTTTGAGATAGGCAATTTTGATGTCACCACACTACGTTTTGGGCCCTTGCCTGTCGCGGGTACTTGGGCCTCCCACACAAGTGAGGCACCATTTTTACCGGGAGACCCAGGGGAACGCTGGGAGGTGGGAAATTTGAGTGAGCCCGGTGATGCCACAACTTTCCCACACAAAAAAGTGTGAAAAAAGTGATTTTTTCAGCTAAAAATTAGGTTTGCAGGGGATTCTGGGTAAAGAAACGTTGGGGGATCCACGCAAGCCATACCTCCCTGGAAGCCCCCGGGTGTCTAGTTTTCAGAAATGTATGGGTTTGGTAGGTTTCCCTAGATGGCCGCCGAGCACCGGGCCAAAAACCCAGGTGACCCCCCTTGCAAAACCAGGTGGTTTTGAGATAGGCAATTTTGATGTCACCACACTACGTTTTGGGCCCTTGCCTGTCGCGGGTACTTGGGCCTCCCACACAAGTGAGGCACCATTTTTACCGGGAGACCCAGGGGAACGCTGGGAGGTGGGAAATTTGAGTGAGCCCGGTGATGCCACAACTTTCCCACACTTAAAAATGTGAAAAACGTGATTTTTTCAGCTAAGATTGAGGTTTGCAGGGGATTCTGGGTAAGGAAATGTTGGGGGATCCACGCAAGCCATACCTCCCTGGAAGCCCCCAGGTGTCTAGTTTTCAGAAATGTATGGGTTTGGTAGGTTTCCCTAGATGGCTGCCGAGCACCGGGCCAAAAACCCAGGTGACCCCCCTTGCAAAACCAGGTGGTTTTGAGATAGGCAATTTTGATGTCACCACACTACGTTTTGGGCCCTTGCCTGTCGCGGGTACTTGGGCCTCCCACACAAGTGAGGCACCATTTTTACCGGGCAGACCCAGGGGAACGCTGGGAGGTGGGAAATTTGAGTGAGCCCGGTGATGCCACAACTTTCCCACACAAAAAAGTGTGAAAAAAGTGATTTTTTCAGCTAAAATTGAGGTTTGCAGGGGATTCTGGGTAAGGAAACGTTGGGGGATCCACGCAAGCTATACCTCCCTGGAAGCCCCCGGGTGTCTAGTTTTCAGAAATGTATGGGTTTGGTAGGTTTCCCTAGATGGCCGCCGAGCACGCCAAAACCCAGGTGACCCCCCTTGCAAAACCAGGTAGTTTTGAGATAGGAAATTTTGATGTCACCACACTACGTTTTGGGCCCTTGCCTGTCGCGAGTACTTGGGCCTCCCACACAAGTGAGGCACCATTTTTACCGGGAGACCCAGGAGAACGCTGGGAGGTGGGAAATTTGAGTGAGCCCGGTGATGCCACAACTTTCCCACACAAAAAAGTGTGAAAAAAGTGATTTATTCAGCTAAAATTGAGGTTTGCAGGGGATTCTGGGTAAGGAAACGTTGGGGGATCCACGCAAGCCATACCTCCCTGGAAGCCCCCGGGTGTCTAGTTTACAGAAATGTATGTGTTTGGTAGGTTTCCCTAGATGGCCGCCGAGCACGGGCCAAAAAGACAGTTGACCCCCTTGCAAAACCAGATCGTTTTGACATTGTTTGTTTCTACAGCGTGAGAATTTCGGAACAATATTGCATGGAAAATGTGACAGACATTTTGAGGTTTGCAGGACATTGTGGATAAAATAACTTTTTGGAATTCACAAGAGAGACATCACCATGAACTCCCGTGGGTTTACAACAATATCTACAGTTGGTGGGTTATTCTTACATGGAACATACACCTTGGCAGAGAAACTAAAAAGACAAAGATTCCTGCACAGCCATCTATTCCTCAAACGCACACACATACTGGTTGGATTTGGCACGAGGGCGAGTGAGGTTCAGTATATTAAATTTTATTAACAAGAGATTTCACAAAAATGAAATGCACTGTCAATAATTAAATGGAGAAAAAACTGAACCAATGACTCGCAGCTCGTGAGCTGTAAAGCCACGGCAAGGCACCAACCGCTTTACAGGCCATTCACACACCTTTCATACGTGATACACACAAGACCATTCGCACCACCAGGCACAAAAACAACACATTACAAAATTCACAAAAGGGACAAGGTACACCCTGCTTCAGAAAGGCAAAAATTACTGCACAGCCATCTAATCCTCAAGCACACATACATACTGGTTGGATTTGGCACGAGGGTGAGTGATGGTTCAGTATATACAATTGTATTAGCAAGTGATTTCACAAAAATGAAATGCACTGTTAATAATTGAAAGGGCGAGAAACTGAACCATTGACTCACAGCTCGTGAGCTGTAAAGCCACGACAAGGCACCAACCTCTTTACAGGCCATTCATTCACCTTTCAGACATGTGAGACATACAAAACCATTCACACCGCCAGCCGCGGGCCCATCACATAACAAAACTCACACCAGCACACAGCGCCATTCAAGGGCCCATCACTTTCACACGCCCACATTCCTGACACAGCAACTACACAAGTTGATGGATTGCGTGGAGTGGCACTCAGCTAGCAGTGTGTGTAGTGGCCAGCAGCAAGTCACTACTCACACACAGCCAGCCGAGCGCCAGTCCACGCACACCGCTAGCCGAGTGCCAGTCCACGCACACCGCAAGCTAAACACCAGTCCACGCACACCGCTAGCCAAGCCCCAGTCCAGGCACACCACCAGCCAATCGCCAGTCCAGGCACACCGGCAGACAAGTACCAGTCCACGCACACCGCCAACCAAGTGCCAGTCCACACACACCACCAACACATTTAGGATTTTTTTTTGACAAAAATAAAAACACAAACAAATCGCAAATAGATACAAATCTACAAACACAAAATCAGAAACTAAACACATTGCACTAACACCAACCTTGAAATAGAAACAAACTTTTTAAAGAATACAGACCAGGCAGTTCACTTTACCACTCATGAATGCTCCCAAAAATTCTTTCACGTGTGGTACGCTCTAAAACAAGCAGGGACACACAGCCCAGGTTTAGATGGACAGTCGGGGAAGTACATACGAATCTCCTTCCGCGTACCTCTTCGCCAACAGACTCTGCATCTCCTAGTGGGAAAATCTTTTGCCAGTGTGGGAGGGATGACATCAGGAAAGTGGCGATCTTTCAATCGAACCACATCCTCCACCACTCCAAATCTAGGAACACTTGCCTGTTCCACAACAACAAGGCCAGCTATCACAGAGTGCTGAAACTGAAGAAATGTCAACTTTGACGCAGGAGAACACTCCTTGAACACAATAAAAGCATTGAAAATTGCTAATTCGAAGAAATGGATGGCCAACTTCTTATACCAAACATAAGCCTTCCGAATACCAGAGTAAGGTTCCAACCTCTGATCTACTCTGTCAACACCACCCATGTGCTTATTGTAGTCTAGAATGCACACAGGTTTGCGCACTTCAGCAACCTGACCCCAAACAGCCACAGGTGAGGTACTCTCATCATGGATGGTAGTCAGCATGTACACATCCCTCCTGTCCACAAATTTTACAGCTAGTAGTTCATCACTACGCAAGGAACTGCACTGCCTCCTCTGAAGTTTTTTGCAAACAAGCTCTTTCGGATAACCTTTACGGTTAGAGCGGATTGTGCCACATGCAAAAGTGTCCACTTTATACAATTCCTTAAATAATTGCACAGCAGTATAGAAGTTATCAAGGTACAAATAGTGGCCTCTGTTAAACAGTCTTCTAGCAAGATCCCACACAATTTTCTCTGAAACGCCAAAAGTGGACGGACAACCTGGGGGGGTCAATAGTAGAATCTCTACCAGTGTACACACGAAAATTAAAAACATATCCTGTCCTACTCTCAGACAACATATACAGCTTAATTCCATAGCGTGCCCTCTTGCTAGGGATGTACTGCCTAAAAACCAAACGGCCCTTGAACAAGACCAAAGACTCATCAATAGATATTTCTTTCCCTGGAGTATAGATCTCAGAAAATCGATCTACAAAGTGATCAAGAACGGGCTGAATCTTAAAAAGACGGTCACAGTCAGGGTGATCTCGTGGCAACGCCATAGAATTATCAACAAAATGCAGCATACGTAGCAAAAGTAAATACCGATTACGAGTCATAACTGCAGGAAATATGGCAGTTGCCAACAAGGGGCTAGTAGACCAATATGAAGCCAAGGTTGGCTTCCTTACCACACCCATCAATAAAGTCAAACCCAAAAACTTCTTAATCTCTTCCAGATATGTGGGAGTCCACCGGGTAGCTCTAGACTGGGGCCTAAGTTTGTCGCTGTTGTCCCTCAAAAACTGTTCAGCATACAAATTTGTCTGCTCAACAATCTCACCCAAAAATACATCATCCATAAACAACTGAAAAAACTGTATAGGCAAAAAGTTTTCACAAAGCACTGTAAACCCTGCATCACCGCTAAAGGCAGGCAACACCGGCTGCCCCATGTTTGGATCAACCCAAAGTCCAGCACTTCCAGTAGGAAGCCTAGCAGCCTCAGACTGCAATCCAGATGCCTCTTGTACCATCGGCACAGCAGCTTCCTCCTCTAAGACAGGCACTTCATCCGCACTGAGAGTTGCTTCATCCACACCAAGAGTACCTTCATCTGCACTGAGAGTACCCTCATCATCCGATGATTCCATGTTGAGTGAAAACTCACTGCCAGAATCTTCCCCTCCCTCCTCTCCCTCAGACGCACTGTCAGTCTCATAATCATGCTCAGAGGAAGAGTCAAGAAGCATACCGACCACCTGTTGAGCAGTCATTCTACGGCTAGCCATATTGCTTACTAATAAAGGAAACTTGTCAAACAAGTCAACAACAACAAACACTTTATAAAATAAATAATAAACAAAAAGCACCTTTATCAAAAACTCATATATACTCCAAAACAATACCACTCACTTGCCAGAGGCAGCTAAACTACTCACCACCACCTACTCTGTACAGACACAGCATGGATCAACAATATCCCACTAAAAAAGAAAGAGAAAAGCAATTACACATAAGACTATGCAAAACACATCGCAAAGAATTTCATGCTCAAGCCACTAACTAAATATGCCGCCATTATGACATCACTTACAAAAAAAATCATTCAGACATTATAATATTACTCATTTGGAGTAAATTCCACAAAAAAAAAATTCTTACCAAAACAATGCAACTACACAGAACTGCAGAACAACCACTGTCGAAAAGCTTTAGACTAGAATAAAAAGGAGAAAAAAACTTTATTGTCACATATGCATATGATGCTCTAGACCATCACATACTGCGCAAAATGTATTACTAGAACCTCCCACTTTCAAGAAGGAAAGATCGATGGCCCAATCCTTTACAAGCAACGCAGCGAGAATCTGGAACTTAGCCTCAGCTCCGGACCACCCCCTCCCTCTTCCCAGTCCTTCAAAACTGACCTCAAAGTTCTCCTCCTGCAAAGACACTTCCAAACTTAATTCACACCCTCTCTATTGTCTGAAGGAAGTCTTTACATTATAGGAAATTCTGTTCTCCATGCCCGTAGAAGTTCCTTCCCAGTGTGTTCCTGTGTTTTGCGTGTCTGCCATTTATTGCACTTTTATACCTCTACTTGTACTTTGTACTCTTTTGTAAGTTGCACACATGTCACTTTTCTTCTTGTAACGTATTGTTTGCTACCTCTTGTATTTTGTTTGCTTTTGATACATGCACAATTACCACCATTGCCTCATGTAACATAACGTTTGCTCTTGTTTTCAGAGTGTCTGCCATTTATTGCAGTATTTTACCTCATGTGACATCCATCAGAGAGCTGCGTGAATAATTACCTGGTAATCCCCTCATCACAATGCAAACACCCACCCGAAATAGGTACCCAGTGAGGTCACACCGTTCGCATCGCCTTAACCTGCTCAAGGTTCATGTGACCTCAGTGACAGTCACAGCGACTGGATCACTGTTGCTCTAGGGTGTGCTGCTTCGTAGGCCTGTCAGCAACACTGGAGATGAACTTCAGTATGGATTGTGGTGGACAGGCCTTCAAGGATAACCCCCAATTGACGCCACTACAGTACACCTGCTTGTGCTAAGACATCAAGCCTTCTAAGGTCTAGTGGGGCCTTCTACGGTCTAGCATGGGAATGTGCTCCCTCAGTACAGTGGTGTGGTGGACTGGTCATGAATGCTGAACCCGGTTCCCCAGTTCCAAATTCGACAGCTCTGGCCATAGTGCCACATCCCCACTGAACGCCATACTTGCCCACTGAGAGAAACTCGCACTGCCTTCAGCTATAACCTAATTGTGCCCGCTATAAACACTTGGATGTGGCTCAATTCAAATTATGCACTTGATAAGAGTAATACGCTGCCTTAAAA